>NC_090730.1:9072550-9262550 GCF_036898095.1 Palaemon carinicauda
ATATATATATATATATATATATATATATATATAATAGTTAATGTATGTAATTATCGTACGAATGGCAAAAGAGTGGGCTGAAGACCATTGGCTCCGGGAGAACATTCTGAAGACTTAGCAAATCCCTCGGTTTCTTCCATGCCGACTCTGAAGACCCAAGGAAGACTTCGTTCGGATAGTTTTCCAGGTTCGGAAGATAAAATAGGAATCTTCTTCTTCTTCCTCTTCTTCTTTGTTTACATATTTTCTCACTTTTATGTGGGGTCAAAATAATCGCCATTTGAATATGGAATATCGAAATGAAACGAATGAAATAAATGAAAATTTAGAAAAGAAAAAATAAGTATTAAACCTGATGGGGAGAAAAAGACAGAAAGAATTCCGAACGAAATCTTCGATGGGTCTTCAGAGTCGGTACGGAAGAAACTGAGGGATTCGTAAAGTCTTTTTTTTAATTTTAATGCTGATTTGTGATGCGATTTTCAGTAACATGAGAAATATGGCTATCTTTGTGATTATGTTGTTGCATTTATTGATGGGTGGTGGAAAATTGTTTTCTTTTACAAGAATTGTTAAAGTTATAGGTATTTTTACATGTTATGAATATCTTTATAAACTGACTGACGGAACGGGAAAAGAGGAAGCTATGAAGGAGCTCTGCCAGCCCAAGAAGGATATTGAGCTCCCAGATTCTAGGAAGGATGCAGTCGAGAATATGATGGATGTTCTAAAAGAACAGAATATGCTTTATAAAAACGATGCGCTTCGCGCTCAAAAGGAACTGAGTTCGGCTTTCGATACCATGCGCTCTTTAGAACAAGAGATCGCCGAATTACGCCAGAGGGAAGCTGCAAAAGACTCGGAACAACGGGAAAGGAATGCTCTGAAGGATTCAGAGCTCCTGCAAACCCAACAGAAAGTTGTGAGTCTGGAAGAAGGAATTGCCGATAGAGACGCTCAGATATCTCTGCAAAATACTTTGATCCAGACACAAGAAGACGAATTGCACCGTTTACGCCGCCAAATGGAGAAGGAAGGTGAATTCGTTCAAGAGCTTTATGATTGCCTTGAACAAAAGAAGGAACGAATATCTTATCTCGAAGAGGAGTTAGGAAAAGAGAAGTATGAAGAAGTTGACTTATCTCAATTTGTAAGGGAAATCAATGAAGAATTGAAGAAAAAGAGCAGTGAATTGTTTAAAAAAATTGTCAATCTAGTAATGGAAAAACAACAACAGAAAGACAGTGAATTAGAAGCTCTTCGGAACGACCTTCAACGGGAAAAAGAAACTAATAATTGCCTAAGAAAGCTCTATGGGCTGCGTAGGACTCAAATGACTAATTCTGGGGTTGCCAGGAATAAAGCCTATTGCAGCAACTGTCGACAAAAAGAGGAAGAACTTTTGGAATTGAAAGAACGAGAAGAAAATATGAACAATACCGAAATCCTGAAAGAAAATGGGACGTCTGAGAAAAATTCGACCGAGATGGCAAGCTTAGAGTCCACAAGCCACAAAGGAACAGAAGAATTAATGGTAGATGAAGTTGTAAGAGTTCAAGAACAATCTCCAAATGAAGAGAAATTGGGAAGTGTCGAAGTTGTAATTCAAGAACAAGCTCTAAGAGATGAAGAGAAAGTGGGAAGAGTTGAAAAAGTTGTAATTCAAGAACAATCTCTTAGAGATGAAGAGAAATTGGAAAGAGTTGAAGAAAATTCAAAAGTTGAGGAAAAGATTCTGGAATTACCCGAGTGGTTGGAGTTTGACACTAGGCGTTGGCTGATTAAAAAGTGGAAACTTTTCTTTACAGCTTGGTCGTTAGAAGCTGAAGAAGTGGGGATTACAGATCCTCGTCAATTGGTTAAAGAATCCCCAGCTATGGTTACAGAGATGGATAAAAAAGTGTTGCCTGCAGGTAGTGTTAGATATGGAGAAATCCTTGGTGAAGGTGACTATGGTGTGGTCAGACGGTGTCAAATTAGGAATGATGATGGTCATTGGGAGGAAGGCGCTGTGAAGACACTGAAATCGGATAAGCCTAAAATAATATCTAACTTTGAAAGAGAAGCTAATGTCCTACAGCAAGTCAGTGGCATTGAAGGAGTTCCTAAGTACTATGGCAGGTACGGACAAAATGCAGACTTAGTAATGTCATTCCATGGTGGTAAGACATTATTTAAGTATCTTTCTATGAGTGAAAACCGTACTATTCTAAATGTTATTAAACTTTTTAAGAAATTAGCTAAGATTTTACATAACGTCCACAAGAGAGGTTATGGCCACAATGATTTTTGTCAGGGGAACATTGTCGTAGACGATCTACAGAATCCTACACTAGTTGATTTTGGTTTTGCAATGCAATTTGGCAGCCAAATGCAATTTCACATTCCTGAACTAAGTCTTAGCCACACAAAATATATGAATGACCCTCTCCAGGTCTATTGTGGCCAGCCAACATGTCCTGAAAACGACATCTACAGTTATGCTTCAGAACTAACATGCTTAATGACATCATGTGGATACGGAAAAGAAAGATGTGTAGAGTTTGAAGCCCTAATTTCCAGGGCCTTAAGCCCATTCAAGGAAATGAGACCGACACCAATGGAGTTTTATAGATGTCTTGAAAAAATGGAACGCGTCAGAACTCCCTGTGAAATCACGGAAAAAGTTGAAAAAGTTGTAATTCAAGAACAAGCTCCAAGAGATGAAGAGAAAGTGGAAAGAGTTGAAAAAGTTGTAATTCAAGAACACTCTCTAAGAGATGGAAAGAAAGTGGAAAGAGTTGAAGAAAATTTAAAAGTTGAGGAAATGCTTCCCAAATTACCAGATTGGTTGAAGTTTGACACTGACTGTTGGCTGATTAAAAAGTGGAGACTTTTCTTTGCAGCTTGGTCGTTAGAAGCAAAAGAGGTGGGGATTACAGATCCCAGTGACATGGTCAAAGAATCCCCAGCTATATTTACAGAGATAGATAAAAAAGTGTTGCCTGCAGGTAGTGTTAGGTTTTTAGGAATCATTGATAAAGGTGACTATGGTTTTGTCAGGAGGTGTCTAATTAGAAATGATGATGGTCAATGGGAGGAAGGCGCCATAAAGATACTTAAATCGGATAACCCTCAAATAAGGTTTGACTTCGAAAGAGAAGCTAATATTCTACAACAAATCAGTGGAATTGAAGGAGTTCCTAAATACCATGGCAGGTACAGAGAAAATGCAAACATAGTAATGTCTTCTCATGGTAGTGAGACATTAGAGTTGTATCTTTATAAGAGTGAAAACCGCACTGTTCTAAATATTATTACAATTTTTAAGAAATTAGCTAAGATTTTACATAACGTCCACGAGACAGGTTATGGCCACAATAATTTCTGTCGGGAAAATGTTGTTCTAGACGATCAACAGAATCCTACACTAGTTGAGTTTGGTTTTGCAAGGCAATTTGGCAGCCAAGGGCCATATGAAATTCCTGAACTAAGTCTTAAGCACACAGAGTATATGAATGACCCTCTCCAGGTCTTCTGTGGCCAGCCAACATGTCCTGAAAACGACATCTATAGTTATGCTTCAGAACTACAGTGCTTAATGACACATTGTGGATACGCAAATGAAAGATGTGTAGAGTTTGAAGCCCTAATTTCCAGAGCCTTAAGCCCATTCAAGGAAATGAGACCGACGCTGATGGACTTTTATAGATGCCTTGAAAAAATGGAACACGTAAGAATTCCCGGTGAAATTGCGGAAAGAGCTGAAAGAGAAGGAAAGGAGTAAAGAAGCAGCTGACAAAAAAATATAAAAAAAAAAATCCAAAAAAATATTAAAAACTAAAAACTAGAAAAAAATATATATAAAATAAAAATCTAAAAAAAACTGAAAGATTAAAAATCCCAGAAAATATTAAACAAAAAAATCCACCTATATAAAAAACTTAAAAATCCTAAAAATAGGAGGGGGAGGAGAAGAAGCAGAACCAAAAGCAGCAGCAGGAGAAGCACCAGCAATACTAAATTCTGGATACCTAAGGGATATCCTAAAGGGGTCTGCAAATGAAAGAAGTCTGACTTGCTCTAGTATGCTTTTGTTCCTTGATGAAGATTCACCTGTACTGTTTCTTTATCAGGTGGACAAATGCAGAACAAACAAGTCTGGCTTCTCTAGTATGCTGTGACCTCCCTCAGCAGGAGAAGAAGAAGCAGAACCAAAAGCAGCATTAGCAGCTGAAGCAGTAATCTAGTCTGGATACGTAAGGGGTATCCTCATTTACACTGAGCAGAGGGAAGAAGTCTGACTTGCTCTAGTATGCTTTGTTCCCTGATGAAGATTCACTTGTACTGTTTCTTTGTCAGGTGGACAAATGCAGAACAAACAAGTCTGACTTCTCTAGTAAGCTGTGACCTCCCTCAGCAGGAGAAGAAGAAGCAGAACCAAAAGCAGCATTAGCAGCTGAAGCAGTAATCTAGTCTGGATACGTAAGGGGTATCCTCATTTACACTGAGCAGAGGGAAGAAGTCTGACTTGCTCTTGTATGCTTTTGTTCCTTGATGAAGATTCACTTGTACTGTTTCTTTGTCAGGTGGACAAATGCAGAACAAACAAGTCTGACTTCTCTAGTATGCTGTGACCTCCCTCAGCAGGAGAAGAAGAAGCAGAACCAAAAGCAGCATTAGCAGCTGAAGCAGTAATCTAGTCTGGATACGTAAGGGGTATCCTCATTTACACTGAGCAGAGGGAAGAAGTCTGACTTGCTCTAGTATGCTTTGTTCCCTGATGAAGATTCACTTGTACTGTTTCTTTGTCAGGTGGACAAATGCAGAACAAACAAGTCTGACTTCTCTAGTAAGCTATGACCTCCCTCAGCAGGAGAAGAAGAAGCAGAACCAAAAGCAGCATTAGCAGCTGAAGCAGTAATCTAGTCTGGATACGTAAGGGGTATCCTCATTTACACTGAGCAGAGGGAAGAAGTCTGACTTGCTCTAGTATGCTTTGTTCCCTGATGAAGATTCACTTGTACTGTTTCTTTGTCAGGTGGACACATGCAGAACAAACAAGTCTGACTTCTCTAGTATGCTGTGACCTCCCTCAGCAGGAGAAGAAGAAGCAGAACCAAAAGCAGCATTAGCAGCTGAAGCAGTAATCTAGTCTGGATACGTAAGGGGTATCCTCATTTACACTGAGCAGAGGGAAGAAGTCTGACTTGCTCTAGTATGCTTTTGTTCCCTGATGAAGATTCACTTGTACTGTTTCTTTGTCAGGTGGACAAATGCAGAACAAACAAGTCTGACTTCTCTAGTAAGCTGTGACCTCCCTCAGCAGGAGAAGAAGAAGCAGAACCAAAAGCAGCATTAGCAGCTGAAGCAGTAATCTAGTCTGGATACGTAAGGGGTATCCTCATTTACACTGAGCAGAGGGAAGAAGTCTGACTTGCTCTAGTATGCTTTGTTCCCTGATGAAGATTCACTTGTACTGTTTCTTTGTCAGGTGGACAAATGCAGAACAAACAAGTCTGACTTCTCTAGTATGCTGTGACCTCCCTCGGCAGGAGAAGAAGAAGCAGAACCAAAAGCAGCATTATCAGCAGAAGCAGTAATCTAGTCTGGATACGTAAGGGGTATCCTCATTTACACTGAGCAGAGGGAAGAAGTCTGACTTGCTCTAGTATGCTTTGTTCCCTGATGAAGATTCACTTGTACTGTTTCTTTGTCAGGTGGACAAATGCAGAACAAACAAGTCTGACTTCTCTAGTATGCTGTGACCTCCCTCAGCAGGAGAAGAAGAAGCAGAACCAAAAGCAGCATTAGCAGCTGAAGCAGTAATCTAGTCTGGATACGTAAGGGGTATCCTCATTTACACTGAGCAGAGGGAAGAAGTCTGACTTGCTCTAGTATGCTTTTGTTCCTTGATGAAGATTCACCTGTACTGTTTCTTTGTCAGGTGGACAAATGCAGAACAAACAAGTCTGACTTCTCTAGTATGCTGTGACCTCCCTCAGCAGGAGAAGAAGAAGCAGAACCAAAAGCAGCATTAGCAGCTGAAGCAGTAATCTAGTCTGGATACGTAAGGGGTATCCTCATTTACACTGAGCAGAGGGAAGAAGTCTGACTTGCTCTAGTATGCTTTGTTCCTTGATGAAGATTCACTTGTACTGTTTCTTTGTCAGGTGGACAAATGCAGAACAAACAAGTCTGACTTCTCTAGTATGCTGTGACCTCCCTCAGCAGGAGAAGAAGAAGCAGAACCAAAAGCAGCATTAGCAGCTGAAGCAGTAATCTAGTCTGGATACGTAAGGGGTATCCTCATTTACACTGAGCAGAGGGAAGAAGTCTGACTTGCTCTAGTATGCTTTGTTCCCTGATGAAGATTCACTTGTACTGTTTCTTTGTCAGGTGGACAAATGCAGAACAAACAAGTCTGACAAAAAAAAAGGCAGCATCAGCAGCAAGAAGAGAAAGAGAAGGAGGAGGAGAAACTCCAGCAGCAAAAAAAAAAAAAAAATAAATAAATAAAATAAAATATAAAATAGAAAATCCAAAAAAAATAGAAAATAGAAAATCCAAAAAATAAAATTAAATAGAAAATCCAAAAAAAAAAGGCAGAATCAGCAGCAAGAAGAGAAAGAGAAGGAGAAGGAGAAACTCCAGCAGAAAAAAAAAATAGAAAATCCAAAAAAAAATTTTAAATAAAAATCCAAAAAAAAAGGCAGCATCAGCAGCAAGAAGAGAAAGAGAAGAAGGAGGAGAAACTCCAGCAGCAAAAAAAAAAAAAAAAAAAAAATCCAAAAAAAAACACGAAATAGAAAATCCCCAAAAAATATAAAATAGAAAATCCAAAAAAAGGCAGCATCAGCAGCAAGAAGAGAAAGAGAAGAAAGAGGAGAAACTCCAGCAGCAAAAAAAAAAAAAAAAAAAAAAATATATATATAAAATAGAAAATCCAAAAAAAAAATAAAATAGAAAATCCCAAAAAAACGCAGCATCAGCAGCAAGAAGAGAAAGAAAAGGAGGAGGAAAAACTACAGCAGCGAAAAAAAAAAATCCTAGAATAAATATATAATAAGAAAATCCAAAAAAAGGCAGCATCAGCAGCAAGAAAAGAAAGAGAAGGAGGAGGAAAAACTCCAGCAGCAAAAAAAATAAAAAAAATACTAAAAAAATATAAAAAAAAAAATCCAAAAAAAAATATAAAATAGAAAATCCAAAAAAAGGCAGCATCAGCAGCAAGAAGAGAAAGAGAAGGAGGAGGAAAAACTCCAGCAGCAAAAGAAATAAAAAAAATACTAAAAAAATATAAAAATAAAAAATCCAAAAAAAAAAATAGAAAATAGAAAATCCAAAAAAAGGCAGCATCAGCAGCAAGAAGAGAAAGAGAAGGAGGAGGAGAAACTCCAGCAGCAAAAAAAAATCCAAAAAAAATATAAAATAGAAAATCCAAAAAATATAAAATAGAAAATCCAAAAAAAAAGGCAGCATCAGCAGCAAGAAGAGAAAGAGAAGGAGGAGGAGAAACTCCAGCAGCAAAAAAAAAAAAAATCCAAAAAAAAATATAAAATAGAAAATCCAAAAAAAAAATAGAAAATAGAAAATCCAAAAAAAGGCAGCATCAGCAGCAAGAAGAGAAAGAGAAGGAGGAGGAGAAACTCCAGTAGCAAAAAAAAAAAAAAAAAAAAAAATATAAAATAGAAAATCCAAAAAAAAATATTAAATAGAAAATCCAAAAAAAAGGCAGCATCAGCAGCAAGAAGAGAAAGAGAAGGAGGAGGAGAAACTCCAGTAGCAAAAAAAAAAAAAAAAAAAAAAAAATATAAAATAGAAAATCCAAAAAAAAATATAAAATAGAAAATCCAAAAAAAGGCAGCATCAGCAGCAAGAAGAGAAAGAGAAGGAGGAGGAGAAACTCCAGCAGCAAAAAAAAAAAAAATAAAATAGAAAATCCAAAAAAAAATATAAAATAGAAAATCCAAAAAAAGGCAGCATCAGCAGCAAGAAGAGAAAGAGAAGGAGGAGGAGGAAACTCCAGCAGAAAAAAAAAAATAATCCAAAAAAATATAAAATAGAAAATCCAAAAAAAAAGGCAGCATCAGCAGCAAGAAGAGAAAGAGAAGGAGGAGGAGGAGAAACTCCAGCAGCAAAAAAAAAAAAAAAAAAAAAAAAAATATAAAATAGAAAATCCAAAAAAAAATATAAAATAGAAAATCCAAAAAAAAAGGCAGCATCAGCAGCAAGAAGAGAAAGAGAAGGAGGAGGAGGAGAAACTCCAGCAGCAAAAAAAAAAAAAAAAAAAAAAAATATAAAATAGAAAATCCAAAAAAAAATATAAAATAGAAAATCCAAAAAAAAGGAAGCATCAGCAGCAAGAAGAGAAAGAGAAGGAGGAGGAGGAGAAACTCCAGCAGCAAAAAAAAAAAAAAAAAAAATCCAAAAAAAATATAAAATAGAAAATCCAAAAAAAAAATAAAATAGAAAATCCAAAAAAAAGGCAGCATCAGCAGCAAGAAGAGAAAGAGAGGAGGAGGAGAAACTCCAGCAGCAAAAAAAAAAAAAATCCAAAAAAATATAAAATAGAAAATACAAAAAAATATAAAATAGAAAATCCAAAAAAAATAAAATAGAAAATCCAAAAAAAGGCAGCATCAGCAGCAAGAAGAGAAAGAGAAGGAGGAGGAGAAACTCCAGCAGCAAAAAAAAAATAAATAAATAAATAAATAAAATAAAATAGAAAATCCAAAAAAAATAAAATAGAAAATCCAAAAAAAAGGCAGCATCAGCAGCAAGAAGAGAAAGAGAAGGAGGAGAGAAACTCCAGCAGCAAAAAAAAAAAAAACCCAAAAAAAATATAAAATAGAAAATCCAAAAAAAAATAAGCATCAGCAGTAAGAAGAGAAAGAGAAGGAGGAGGAGAAACTCCAGCAGCAAAAAAAAAAATCCAAAAAAAATATAAAATAGAAAATCCCCAAAAAAAATATAAAATAGAAAATCCAAAAAAAAAGGCAGCATCAGCAGCAAGAAGAGAAAAGAAGGAGGAGGAGGAGAAACTCCAGCAGCAAAAAAAAAAAAAAAAATCCAAAAAATATAAAATAGAAAATCCAAAAAAAAATATAAAATAGAAAATCCAAAAAAAGGCAGCATCAGCAGCAAGAAGAGAAAGAGAAGGAGGAGGAGAAACTCCAGCAGCAAAAAAAAAAAAAAAAAAAAAAAATATAAAATAGAAAATCCAAAAAAAAATATAAAATAGAAAATCCAAAAAAAAAGGCAGCATCAGCAGCAAGAAGAGAAAGAGAAGGAGGAGGAGAAACTCCAGCAGCAAAAAAAAAAAAATCCAAAAAAAAATATAAAATAGAAAATCCAAAAAAAATAGAAAATCCAAAAAAAGGCAGCATCAGCAGCAAGAAGAGAAAGAGAAGGAGGAGGAGGAGAAACTCCAGCAGCAAAAAAAAAAAAAAAAAAAAAAAAAAAAATCCAAAAAAAAATATAAAATAGAAAATCCAAAAAAAAATAAAAATAGAAAATCCAAAAAAAGGCAGCATCAGCAGCAAGAAGAGAAAGAGAAGGAGGAGGAGAAGGAGAAACTCCAGCAGCAAAAAAAAAAAAAAAAAAAAAAAAAGAAAAAAAAAAATATAAAATAGAAAATCCAAAAAAAAATATAAAATAGAAAATCCAAAAAAAGGCAGCATCAGCAGCAAGAAGAGAAAGAGAAGGAGGAGGAGAAACTCCAGCAGCAAAAAAAAAAATCCAAAAAAAATATAAAATAGAAAATCCAAAAAAAAATATAATAGAAAATCCAAAAAAAGGCAGCATCAGCAGCAAGAAGAGAAAGAGAAGGAGGAGGAGAAACTCCAGCAGCAAAAAAAAAAATCCAAAAAAAAATATAAAATAGAAAATCCAAAAAAAAATAAAAATAGAAAATCCAAAAAAAGGCAGCATCAGCAGCAAGAAGAGAAAGAGAAGGAGGAGGAGAAACTCCAGCAGCAAAAAAAAAAAAAAAAAAAAAAAAATATAAAATAGAAAATCCAAAAAAAAATAAAAATAGAAAATCCAAAAAAAAGGCAGCATCAGCAGCAAGAAGAGAAAGAGAAGGAGGAGGAGGAGAAACTCCAGCAGCAAAAAAAAAAAAAAAAAAATAAAAATAGAAAATCCAAAAAAAAATAAAAATAGAAAATCCAAAAAAAAATATAAAATAGAAAATCCAAAAAAAAGGCAGCATCAGCAGCAAGAAGAGAAAGAGAAGGAGGAGGAGAAGGAGAAACTCCAGCAGCAAAAAAAAAAAAAAAAAAAAAGAAAAAAAAAAATATAAAATAGAAAATCCAAAAAAAAATATAAAATAGAAAATCCAAAAAAAGGCAGCATCAGCAGCAAGAAGAGAAAGAGAAGGAGGAGGAGGAGAAACTCCAGCAGCAAAAAAAAAAAAATCCAAAAAAAAAATATAAAATAGAAAATCCAAAAAAAAAATAAAATAGAAAATCCAAAAAAAGGCAGCATCAGCAGCAAGAAGAGAAAGAGAAGGAGGAGGAGGAGAAACTCCAGCAGCAAAAAAAAAAAATAAAAAAAAAATATAAAATAGAAAATCCAAAAAAAAATATAAAATAGAAAATCCAAAAAAAAAGGCAGCATCAGCAGCAAGAAGAGAAAGAGAAGGAGGAGGAGGAGAAACTCCAGCAGCAAAAAAAAAAAATCCAAAAAAAAATATAAAATAGAAAATCCAAAAAAAATAGAAAATCCAAAAAAAGGCAGCATCAGCAGCAAGAAGAGAAAGAGAAGGAGGAGGAGGAGAAACTCCAGCAGCAAAAAAAAAAAAAAAAAAAAAAAATTATAAAATAGAAAATCCAAAAAAAAATAAAAATAGAAAATCCAAAAAAGGCAGCATCAGCAGCAAGAAGAGAAAGAGAAGGAGGAGGAGAAGGAGAAACTCCAGCAGCAAAAAAAAAAAAAAAAAAAAAAAAAAAAAAAAAATCCAAAAAAAAATATAAAATAGAAAATCCAAAAAAAAATAAAAATAGAAAATCCAAAAAAAAAGGCAGCATCAGCAGCAAGAAGAGAAAGAGAAGGAGGAGGAGAAGGAGAAACTCCAGCAGCAAAAAAAAAAAAAAAAAAAAAAATATATATAAAATAGAAAATCCAAAAAAAAATATAAAATAGAAAATCCAAAAAAAAATATAAAATAGAAAATCCAAAAAAAAAGGCAGCATCAGCAGCAAGAAGAGAAAGAGAAGGAGGAGGAGAAACTCCAGCAGCAAAAAAAAAAATCCAAAAAAAAATATAAAATAGAAAATCCAAAAAAAAATAAAAATAGAAAATCCAAAAAAAGGCAGCATCAGCAGCAAGAAGAGAAAGAGAAGGAGGAGGAGAGGAGAAACTCCAGCAGCAAAAAAAAAAAAAAAAAAAAAAAATCCAAAAAAAAATATAAAATAGAAAATCCAAAAAAAAATAAAAATAGAAAATCCAAAAAAAGGCAGCATCAGCAGCAAGAAGAGAAAGAGAAGGAGGAGGAGAAGGAGAAACTCCAGCAGCAAAAAAAAAAAAAAAAAAAAAAAAAAAAAATTATAAAATAGAAAATCCAAAAAAAAATATAAAATAGAAAATCCAAAAAAAGGCAGCATCAGCAGCAAGAAGAGAAAGAGAAGGAGGAGGAGAAGGAGAAACTCCAGCAGCAAAAAAAAAAAAAAAAAAAAAAAAATATATAAAATAGAAAATCCAAAAAAAAATATAAAATAGAAAATCCAAAAAAAAGGCAGCATCAGCAGCAAGAAGAGAAAGAGAAGGAGGAGGAGAAGGAGAAACTCCAGCAGCAAAAAAAAAAAAAAAAAAAAAAAAATTATAAAATAGAAAATCCAAAAAAAAATATAAAATAGAAAATCCAAAAAAAGGCAGCATCAGCAGCAAGAAGAGAAAGAGAAGGAGGAGGAGAAACTCCAGCAGCAAAAAAAAAAAAAAAAAAAAAAATATAAAATAGAAAATCCAAAAAAAAATATAAAATAGAAAATCCAAAAAAAAAGGCAGCATCAGCAGCAAGAAGAGAAAGAGAAGGAGGAGGAGAAACTCCAGCAGCAAAAAAAAAAAATCCAAAAAAAAATATAAAATAGAAAATCCAAAAAAAATAGAAAATCCAAAAAAAGGCAGCATCAGCAGCAAGAAGAGAAAGAGAAGGAGGAGGAGAAACTCCAGCAGCAAAAAAAAAAAAAAAAAAAATAATATAAAAAAAAAATCCAAAAAAAAATAAAAATAGAAAATCCAAAAAAAAATATAAAATAGAAAATCCAAAAAAAAAGGCAGCATCAGCAGCAAGAAGAGAAAGAGAAGGAGGAGGAGAAACTCCAGCAGCAAAAAAAAAAATCCAAAAAAAAATATAAAATAGAAAATCCAAAAAAAAATAGAAAATCCAAAAAAAGGCAGCATCAGCAGCAAGAAGAGAAAGAGAAGGAGGAGGAGGAGAAACTCCAGCAGCAAAAAAAAAAAAAAAAAAAAAAATCCAAAAAAAAATATAAAATAGAAAATCCAAAAAAAAATAAAAATAGAAAATCCAAAAAAAGGCAGCATCAGCAGCAAGAAGAGAAAGAGAAGGAGGAGGAGAAGGAGAAACTCCAGCAGCAAAAAAAAAAAAAAAAAAAAAAAAAAAAAATTATAAAATAGAAAATCCAAAAAAAAATATAAAATAGAAAATCCAAAAAAAGGCAGCATCAGCAGCAAGAAGAGAAAGAGAAGGAGGAGGAGGAGAAACTCCAGCAGCAAAAAAAAAAAAAAAAAAAAAAAATATAAAATAGAAAATCCAAAAAAAAATATAAAATAGAAAATCCAAAAAAAGGCAGCATCAGCAGCAAGAAGAGAAAGAGAAGGAGGAGGAGAAACTCCAGCAGCAAAAAAAAAAATCCAAAAAAAAATATAAAATAGAAAATCCAAAAAAAATAGAAAATCCAAAAAAAGGCAGCATCAGCAGCAAGAAGAGAAAGAGAAGGAGGAGGAGAGGAGAAACTCCAGCAGCAAAAAAAAAAAAAAAAAAAAAAATTATAAAATAGAAAATCCAAAAAAAAATATAAAATAGAAAATCCAAAAAAAGGCAGCATCAGCAGCAAGAAGAGAAAGAGAAGGAGGAGGAGAAGGAGAAACTCCAGCAGCAAAAAAAAAAAAAAAAAAAAAAAGAAAAAAAAAATTATAAAATAGAAAATCCAAAAAAAAATATAAAATAGAAAATCCAAAAAAAGGCAGCATCAGCAGCAAGAAGAGAAAGAGAAGGAGGAGGAGAAGGAGAAACTCCAGCAGCAAAAAAAAAAAAAAAAAAAAAAAATATATAAAATAGAAAATCCAAAAAAAAATAAAAATAGAAAATCCAAAAAAAGGCAGCATCAGCAGCAAGAAGAGAAAGAGAAGGAGGAGGAGAAGGAGAAACTCCAGCAGCAAAAAAAAAAAAAAAAAAAAAAAATTATAAAATAGAAAATCCAAAAAAAAATATAAAATAGAAAATCCAAAAAAAGGCAGCATCAGCAGCAAGAAGAGAAAGAGAAGGAGGAGGAGAAACTCCAGCAGCAAAAAAAAAAAATTAAAAAAAAAATATAAAATAGAAAATCCAAAAAAAAATATAAAATAGAAAATCCAAAAAAAGGCAGCATCAGCAGCAAGAAGAGAAAGAGAAGGAGGAGGAGAAACTCCAGCAGCAAAAAAAAAAAAATCCTAAAAAAAATATAAAATAGAAAATCCATAAAAAATAGAAAATCCAAAAAAAGGCAGCATCAGCAGCAAGAAGAGAAAGAGAAGGAGGAGGAGAAACTCCAGCAGCAAAAAAAAAAAAAAAAAAAAATATATAAAATAGAAAATCCAAAAAAAATAAAAATAGAAAATCCAAAAAAAGGCAGCATCAGCAGCAAGAAGAGAAAGAGAAGGAGGAGGAGGAGAAACTCCAGCAGCAAAAAAAAAAAAAAAAATATATAAAATAGAAAATCCAAAAAAAAATAAAAATAGAAAATCCAAAAAAAGGCAGCATCAGCAGCAAGAAGAGAAAGAGAAGGAGGAGGAGAAGGAGAAACTCCAGCAGCAAAAAAAAAAAAAAAAAAAAAAAAAAAAAAAAAAAAAAAAAAAAAAAGAAAATCCAAAAAAAAATATAAAATAGAAAATCCAAAAAAAAATAAAAATAGAAAATCCAAAAAAAGGCAGCATCAGCAGCAAGAAGAGAAAGAGAAGGAGGAGGAGAAGGAGAAACTCCAGCAGCAAAAAAAAAAAAAAAAAAAAAAAAAAAAATATATAAAATAGAAAATCCAAAAAAAAATAAAAATAGAAAATCCAAAAAAAAGGCAGCATCAGCAGCAAGAAGAGAAAGAGAAGGAGGAGGAGAAGGAGAAACTCCAGCAGCAAAAAAAAAAAAAAAAAAAAAAAAAAAAATTATAAAATAGAAAATAAAAAAAAAAATATAAAATAGAAAATCCAAAAAAAGGCAGCATCAGCAGCAAGAAGAGAAAGAGAAGGAGGAGGAGAAACTCCAGCAGCAAAAAAAAAAAAAAAAAAAAAATATAAAATAGAAAATCCAAAAAAAAATATAAAATAGAAAATCCAAAAAAAGGCAGCATCAGCAGCAAGAAGAGAAAGAGAAGGAGGAGGAGAAACTCCAGCAGCAAAAAAAAAAAAATCCAAAAAAAAATATAAAATAGAAAATCCAAAAAAAGGCAGCATCAGCAGCAAGAAGAGAAAGAGAAGGAGGAGGAGAAACTCCAGCAGCAAAAAAAAAAAAAAAAAATCCAAAAAAAATATAAAATAGAAAATCCAAAAAAAGGCAGCATCAGCAGCAAGAAGAGAAAGAGAAGGAGGAGGAGAAACTCCAGCAGCAAAAAAAAAAAAAATCCAAAAAAAAATATAAAATAGAAAATCCAAAAAAAATATAAAGTAGAAAATCCAAAAAAAGGCAGCATCAGCAGCAAGAAGAGAAAGAGAAGGAGGAGGAGGAGAAACTCCAGCAGCAAAAAAAAAAAAAAAAAAAAAAAAAAAAAAAAATATAAATAGAAAATCCAAAAAAAGGCAGCATCAGCAGCAAGAAGAGAAAGAGAAGGAGGAGGAGAAACTCCAGCAGCAAAAAAAAAAAAAATCCAAAAAAAAATATAAAATAGAAAATCCAAAAAAAAATATAAATAGAAAATCCAAAAAAAGGCAGCATCAGCAGCAAGAAGAGAAAGAGAAGGAGGAGGAGAAACTCCAGCAGCAAAAAAAAAAAAATCCAAAAAAAAATATAAAATAGAAAATCCAAAAAAAAATATAAAGTAGAAAATCCAAAAAAAGGCAGCATCAGCAGCAAGAAGAGAAAGAGAAGGAGGAGGAGAAACTCCAGCAGCAAAAAAAAAAATCCAAAAAAAAATATAAAATAGAAAATCCAAAAAAAAGGCAGCATCAGCAGCAAGAAGAGAAAGAGAAGGAGGAGGAGAAACTCCAGCAGCAAAAAAAAAAATCCAAAAAAAAATATAAAATAGAAAATCCAAAAAAAAGGCAGCATCAGCAGCAAGAAGAGAAAGAGAAGGAGGAGGAGAAACTCCAGCAGCAAAAAAAAAAATCCAAAAAAAAATATAAAATAGAAAATCCAAAAAAAAGGCAGCATCAGCAGCAAGAAGAGAAAGAGAAGGAGGAGGAGAAACTCCAGCAGCAAAAAAAAAAAATCCAAAAAAAATATAAAATAGAAAATCCAAAAAAAAGGCAGCATCAGCAGCAAGAAGAGAAAGAGAAGGAGGAGGAGAAACTCCAGCAGCAAAAAAAAAAAATCCAAAAAAAATATAAAATAGAAAATCCAAAAAAAAGGCAGCATCAGCAGCAAGAAGAGAAAGAGAAGGAGGAGGAGAAACTCCAGCAGCAAAAAAAAAAAAAAAAAAAAAATCCAAAAAAAAATAGAAAATAGAAAATCCAAAAAAAAGGCAGCATCAGCAGCAAGAAGAGAAAGAGAAGGAGGAGGAGAAACTCCAGCAGCAAAAAAAAAAAAAAAAAAAAAATCCAAAAAAAATATAAAATAGAAAATCCAAAAAAATATAAAATAGAAAATCCAAAAAAAAGGCAGCATCAGCAGCAAGAAGAGAAAGAGAAGGAGGAGGAGAAACTCCAGCAGCAAAAAAAAAATCCAAAAAAATATAAAATAGAAAATCCAAAAAAAATATAAAATAGAAAATCCAAAAAAAGGCAGCATCAGCAGCAAGAAGAGAAAGAGAAGGAGGAGGAGAAACTCCAGCAGCAAAAAAAAAAAATCCAAAAAAAATATAAATAGAAAATCCAAAAAAAATATAAAATAGAAAATCCAAAAAAAAGGCAGCATCAGCAGCAAGAAGAGAAAGATAAGGAGGAGGAGAAACTCATGCAGAAAAAAAAACCCCAAAAAATAGAAAATAGAAAATAAAAAAAAAATTAAAATAAAAAATCCAAAAAAAAAACAAAAAAAAGGCAGCATCAGCAGCAAGAAGAGAAAGAGAAGGAGGAGGAGAAACTCCAGCAAAAAAAAAATCCAAAAAAAAATATAAAATAGAAAATAAAAAAAAAAATAAAATGGAAAATCCAAAAAAAAATATAAAATAGAAAATCCAAAAAAAAAAGGCAGCATCAGCAGCAAGAAGAGAAAGAGAAGGAGGAGGAGAAACTCTAGCAGCAAAAAAAAAATCCAAAAAAAATATAAAATAGAAAATCCAAAAAAATATAAAATAGAAAATCCAAAAAAAGGCAGCATCAGCAGCAAGAAGAGAAAGAGAAGGAGGAGGAGAAACTCCAGCAAAAAAAAAATCCAAAAAAAAATATAAAATAGAAAATAAAAAAAAAAATAAAATGGAAAATCCAAAAAAAAATATAAAATAGAAAATCCAAAAAAAAAAGGCAGCATCAGCAGCAAGAAGAGAAAGAGAAGGAGGAGGAGAAACTCTAGCAGCAAAAAAAAAATCCAAAAAAAATATAAAATAGAAAATCCAAAAAAATATAAAATAGAAAATCCAAAAAAAGGCAGCATCAGCAGCAAGAAGAGAAAGAGAAGGAGGAGGAGAAACTCCAGCAGCAAAAAAAAAAAAAAATCCAAAAAAATATAAAATAGAAAATCCCAAAAAAAATATAAAATAGAAAATCCAAAAAAAAAAGAGCAGCATCAGCAGCAAGAAGAGAAAGAGAAGGAGGAGGAGAAACTCCAGCAGCAAAAAAAAATCCAAAAAAAATATAAAATAGAAAATCCAAAAAAAAATATAAAATAGAAAATCCAAAAAAAAAAGGCAGCATCAGCAGCAAGAAGAGAAAGAGAAGGAGGAGGAGAAACTCTAGCAGCAAAAAAAAAAAAATACAAAAAAAATATAAAAAAGAAAATCCAAAAAAAAATATAAAATAGAAAATCCAAAAAAAAAAGGCAGCATCAGCAGCAAGAAGAGAAAGAGAAGGAGGAGGAGAAACTCCAGCAGCAAAAAAAAAAAAAAAAAAAAAAAAAAAAATTTAAAATAGAAAATCCAAAAAAAAGGCAGCATCAGCAGCAAGAAGAGAAAGAGAAGGAGGAGGAGAAACTCCAGCAGCAAAAAAAAAAAATCCAAAAAAAATATAAAATAGAAAATCCAAAAAAAAGGCAGCATCAGCAGCAAGAAGAGAAAGAGAAGGAGGAGGAGAAACTCCAGCAGCAAAAAAAAAAATCCAAAAAAATATAAAATAGAAAATCCAAAAAAAATATAAAATAGAAAATCCAAAAAAAGGCAGCATCAGCAGCAAGAAGAGAAAGAGAAGGAGGAGGAGAAACTCAGCAGCAAAAAAAAAATCCAAAAAAAATATTAAATAGAAAATCCAAAAAAAATATAAAAGAGAAAATCCAAAAAAAAGGCAGCATCAGCAGCAAGAAGAGAAAGATAAGGAGGAGGAGAAACTCATGCAGAAAAAAAAACCCAAAAAAATAGAAAATAGAAAATAAAAAAAAAATTAAAATAAAAAATCCAAAAAAAAACAAAAAAAAAAGGCAGCATCAGCAGCAAGAAGAGAAAGAGAAGGAGGAGGAGAAACTCCAGCAGAAAAAAAATCCAAAAAAAATATAAAATAGAAAATAAAAAAAGGCAGCATCAGCAGCAAGAAGAGAAAGAGAAGGAGGAGGAGAAACTCCAGCAGCAAAAAAAAATCCAAAAATAATATTAAATAGAAAATCCAAAAAAAAAATAAAAAAGAGAAAATCCAAAAAAAGGCAGCATCAGCAGCAAGAAGAGAAAGAGAAGGAGGAGGAGAAACTCCAGCAAAAAAAAAATACAAAAAAAAATATAAAATAGAAAATAAAAAAAAAAATAAAATGGAAAATCCAAAAAAAAATATAAAATAGAAAATCCAAAAAAAAAAGGCAGCATCAGCAGCAAGAAGAGAAAGAGAAGGAGGAGGAGAAACTCCAGCAGCAAAAAAAAATCCAAAAAAAATATAAAATAGAAAATCCAAAAAAATATAAAATAGAAAATCCAAAAAAAGGCAGCATCAGCAGCAAGAAGAGAAAGAGAAGGAGGAGGAGAAACTCCAGCAGCAAAAAAAAAAAAATCCAAAAAAATATAAAA
Organism: Palaemon carinicauda; assembly: GCF_036898095.1. Classification (NCBI taxonomy): domain Eukaryota; kingdom Metazoa; phylum Arthropoda; class Malacostraca; order Decapoda; family Palaemonidae; genus Palaemon; species Palaemon carinicauda. Next base: position 9,091,036 of record NC_090730.1, read on the forward strand.
TAGAAAATCCCAAAAAAAATATAAAATAGAAAATCCAAAAAAAAGGCAGCATCAGCAGCAAGAAGAGAAAGAGAAGGAGGAGGAGAAACTCCAGCAGCAAAAAAAAATCCAAAAAAAATATAAAATAGAAAATCCAAAAAAAAATATAAAATAGAATATCCAAAAAAAAAAGGCAGCATCAGCAGCAAGAAGAGAAAGAGAAGGAGGAGGAGAAACTCTAGCAGCAAAAAAAAAAAAATACAAAAAAAATATAAAAAAGAAAATCCAAAAAAAAATATAAAATAGAAAATCCAAAAAAAAAAGGCAGCATCAGCAGCAAGAAGAGAAAGAGAAGGAGGAGGAGAAACTCCAGCAGCAAAAAAAAAAAAAAGAAATCCAAAAAAATATAAAATAAAATCCAAAAAAAATATAAAATAGAAAATCCAAAAAAAGGCAGCATCAGCAGCAAGAAGAGAAAGAGAAGGAGGAGGAGAAACTCCAGCAGCAAAAAAAAAAAATCCAAAAAAATATAAAATAGAAAATCCAAAAAAAAAGGCAGCATCAGCAGCAAGAAGAGAAAGAGAAGGAGGAGGAGAAACTCCAGCAGCAAAAAAAAAAAAATCCAAAAAAATATAAAATAAAATCCAAAAAAAATATAAAATAGAAAATCCAAAAAAAGGCAGCATCAGCAGCAAGAAGAGAAAGAGAAGGAGGAGGAGAAACTCCAGCAGCAAAAAAAAAAAATCCAAAAAAATATAAAATAGAAAATCCAAAAAAAATATAAAATAGAAAATCCAAAAAAAGGCAGCTTCAGCAGCAAGAAGAGAAAGAGAAGGAGGAGGAGAAACTCCAGCAGCAAAAAAAAAAATCCAAAAAAATATAAAATAGAAAATCCAAAAAGAGGCAGCATCAGCAGCAAGAAGAGAAAGAGAAGGAGGAGGAGAAACTCCAGCAGCAAAAAAAAAAAAAAAAAATTGAAAAAAATATAAAATAGAAAATCCAAAAAAATATAAAATAGAAAATCCAAAAAGAGGCAGCATCAGCAGCAAGAAGAGAAAGAGAAGGAGGAGGAGAAACTCCAGCAGCAAAAAAAAAATAAATCCAAAAAAATATAAAATAGAAAATCCAAAAAAAATATAAAATAGAAAATCCAAAAAAAGGCAGCATCAGCAGCAAGAAGAGAAAAAGAAGGAGGAGGAAAAACTCCAGCAGAAAAAAAAATCCAAAAAAAAATAGAAAATAGAAAATCCAAAAAAAAATATAAAAGAGAAAATCCAAAAAAAAAGGCAGCATCAGCAGCAAGAAGAGAAAGAGAAGGAGGAGGAGAAACTCCAGCAGAAAAAAAAAATCCAAAAATAATAGAAAATAGAAAATCCAAAAAAAATTAAAATAAAAAATCCAAAAAAAAAAAAAAAAAAGGCAGCATCAGCAGCAAAAAGAGAAAGGGAAGGAGGAGGAGAAACTCCAGCAGAAAAAAAATCCAAAAAAAATATAAAATAGAAAATAAAAAAAGGCAGCATCAGCAGCAAGAAGAGAAAGTGAAGGAGGAGGAGAAACTCCAGCAGCAAAAAAAAATCCAAAAAAATATTAAATAGAAAATCCAAAAAAAAAATAAAAAAGAGAAAATCCAAAAAAAAGGCAGCATCAGCAGCAAGAAGAGAAAGAGAAGGAGGATGAGAAACTCCAGCAGCAAAAAAAAAAATCCAAAAAAAATATTAAATATAAAATCCAAAAATAATATAAAAGAGAAAATCCAAAAAAAAGGCAGCATCAGCAGCAAGAAGAGAAAGAGAAGGAGGAGGAGAAACTCCAGCAGAAAAAAAATCCAAAAAAAATATAAAATAGAAAATAAAAAAAGGCAGCATCAGCAGCAAGAAGAGAAAGTGAAGGAGGAGGAGAAACTCCAGCAGCAAAAAAAAATCCAAAAAAAATATTAAATAGAAAATCCAAAAAAAAAATAAAAAAGAGAAAATCCAAAAAAAAGGCAGCATCAGCAGCAAGAAGAGAAAGAGAAGGAGGATGAGAAACTCCAGCAGCAAAAAAAAAAAATCCAAAAAAAATATTAAATAGAAAATCCAAAAAAAATATGAAAGAGAAAATCCAAAAAAAAAGGCAGCATCAGCAGTAGGAAGAGAAAGAGAAGGAGGAGGAGTAACTCCAGCAAAAAAAAAATCCAAAAAAAAAATAAAATAGAAAATAAAAAAACAAATAAAATGGAAAATCCAAAAAAAAAATATAAAATAGAAAATCCAAAAAAAAAAAAAAAACAGCATCAGCAGCAAGAAGAGAAAGAGAAGGAGGAGGAGAAACTCCAGCAGCAAAAAAAAAAAAAATCCAAAAAAAATATAAAATAGAAAATCCAAAAAAAAATATAAAATAGAAAATCCAAAAAAAAGGCAGCATCAGCAGCAAGAAGAGAAAGAGAAGGAGGAGGAGAAACTCCAGCAGCAAAAAAAAAATCCAAAAAAAAATATAAAATAGAAAATCCAAAAAAAAGGCAGCAAGAAGAGAAAGAGAAGGAGGAGGGGAAACTCCAGCAGCAAAAAAAAAAAAATCCAAAAAAAAAAATGTAAAATAGAAAATCCAAAAAAAAAGGCAGCATCAGCAGCAAGAAGAGAAAGAGAAGGAGGAGGAGAAACTCCAGCAGCAAAAAAAAAAAAAAATCCAAAAAAAAATATAAAATAGAAAATCCAAAAAAAAGGCAGCATCAGCAGCAAGAAGAGAAAGAGAAGGAGGAGGAGAAACTCCAGCAGCAAAAAAAAAATCCAAAAAAAAATATAAAATAGAAAATCCAAAAAAAGGCAGCAAGAAGAGAAAGAGAAGGAGGAGGGGAAACTCCAGCAGCAAAAAAAAAAAAATCCAAAAAAAAAATATAAAATAGAAAATCCAAAAAAAAAAGGCAGCATCAGCAGCAAGAAGAGAAAGAGAAGGAGGAGGAGAAACTCCAGCAGCAAAAAAAAAAAATCCAAAAAAAAATATAAAATAGAAAATCCAAAAAAAAGGCAGCATCAGCAGCAAGAAGAGAAAGAGAAGGAGGAGGAGAAACTCCAGCAGCAAAAAAAAAATCCAAAAAAATATAAAATAGAAAATCCCCAAAAAAGATATATAATAGAAAATCCAAAAAAATGAGAGCATCAGCAGCAAGAAGAGAAAGAGAAGGAGGAGGAGAAACTCTAGCAGCAAAAAAAAAAATCCAAAAAAAAATAGAAAATAGAAAATCCAAAAAAAAGGCAGCAAGAAGAGAAAGAGAAGGAGGATGAGAAACTCCAGCAGCAAAAAAAAAAAAATCCAAAAAAAAAATGTAAAATAGAAAATCCAAAAAAAAAAGGCAGCATCAGCAGCAAGAAGAGAAAGAGAAGGAGGAGGAGAAACTCCAGCAGCAAAAAAAAAATCCAAAAAAAAATAGAAAATAGAAAATCTAAAAAAAAGGCAGCATCAGCAGCAAGAAGAGAAAGAGAAGGAGGAGGAGAAACTCCAGCAGCAAAAAAAAAAATCCAAAAAAATATAAAATAGAAATTCCAAAAAAAATATAAAATAGAAAATCCAAAAAAAAGCAGCATCAGCAGCAAGAAGAGAAAGAGAAGGAGGAGGAGAAACTCCAGCAGCAAAAAAAAAAAATCCAAAAAAAAATATAAAATAGAAAATCCAAAAAAAAAAGGCAGCATCAGCAGCAAGAAGAGAAAGAGAAGGAGGAGGAGAAACTCCAGCAGCAAAAAAAAAAATCCAAAAAAAAATATAAAATAGAAAATCCAAAAAAAAAAGGCAGCATCAGCAGCAAGAAGAGAAAGAGAAGGAGGAGGAGAAACTCCAGCAGCAAAAAAAAAATCCAAAAAAAAATAGAAAATAGAAAATCTAAAAAAAAGGCAGCATCAGCAGCAAGAAGAGAAAGAGAAGGAGGAGGAGAAACTCCAGCAGCAAAAAAAAAAATCCAAAAAAATATATAAAATAGAAAATCCAAAAAAAAGGCAGCATCAGCAGTAAGAAGAGAAAGAGAGGGAGGAGGAGAAACTCCAGCAGCAAAAAAAAAAATCCAAAAAAAAATATAAAATAGAAAATCCAAAAAAAAGGCAGCATCAGCAGCAAGAAGAGAAAGAGAAGGAGGAGGAGAAACTCCAGCAGCAAAAAAAAAAAATCCAAAAAAATATATAAAATAGAAAATCCAAAAAAAAGGCAGCATCAGCAGCAAGAAGAGAAAGAGAAGGAGGAGGAGAAACTCCAGCAGCAAAAAAAAAAAATCCAAAAAAAAATATAAAATAGAAAATCCAAAAAAAAGGCAGCATCAGCAGCAAGAAGAGAAAGAGAAGGAGGAGGAGAAACTCCAGCAGCAAAAAAAAAAAAATCCAAAAAAATATAAAATAGAAAATCCCCAAAAAAGATATATAATAGAAAATCCAAAAAAATGAGAGCATCAGCAGCAAGAAGAGAAAGAGAAGGAGGAGGAGAAACTCTAGCATCAAAAAAAAAAATCCAAAAAAAAATATAAAATAGAAAATCCAAAATAAAAGCAGCATCAGCAGCAAGAAGAGAAAGAGAAGGAGGAGGAAAAACTCCAGCAGCAAAAAAAAAATCCAAAAAAAAAAATATAAAAATCGAAAATCCAAAAAAAATATAAAAGCGAAAATGCAAAAAAAAAAAAAGGCAGCATCAGCAGCAAGAAGAGAAAGAGAAGGAGGAGGAGAAACTCCAGCAGCAAAAAAAAAAATAAAAAAAAAAATAGAAAATAGGAAATAAAAAAAAGAGAAAATAGAAAATCCCCCCCCCCCCCCAAAAAAAAAAGGCAGCATCAGCAGCAAGAAGAGAAAGAGAAGGAGGAGGAGAAACTCCAGCAGCAAAAAAAAAAAAAAAATCCAAAAAAATATAAAATAGAAATTCCAAAAAAAATATAAAATAGAAAATCCAAAAAAAGGCAGCATCAGCAGCAAGAAGAGAAAGAGAAGGAGGAGGAGAAACTCCAGCAGCAAAAAAAAAAAAAATCCAAAAAAATATAAAATAGAAAATCCAAAAAAAAATAGAAAATAGAAAATCCAAAAAAAGGCAGCATCAGCAGCAAGAAGAGAAAGAGAAGGAGGAGGAGAAACTCCAGCAGCAAAAAAAAAAAAAAAAATCCAAAAAAATATAAAATAGAAATTCCAAAAAAAATATAAAATAGAAAATCCAAAAAAAGGCAGCATCAGCAGCAAGAAGAGAAAGAGAAGGAGGAGGAGAAACTCCAGCAGCAAAAAAAAAATCCAAAAAAATATAAAATAGAAAATCCAAAAAAATATATAAAATAGAAAATCCAAAAAAAGGCAGCATCAGCAGCCAGAAGAGAAAGAGAAGGAGGAGGAGAAACTCCAGCAGCAAAAAAAAAAATCCAAAAATATATAAAATAGGGAAGACGTCTGACTTGCTCTTGTATGCTTTTGTTCCTTGATGAAGATTCACCTGTACTGTTTCTTTGTCAGGTGGACAAATGCAGAACAAACAAGTCTGACTTCTCTAGTATGCTGTGACCCCCTCAGCAGGAGAAGAAGAAGCAGAACCAAAAGCAGCATTAGCAGCCCCAGCAGTGATTTAGTCTGGATACACAAGGGGTATCCTTGATTGCATCTAGCAGAGGGAAGAAGTCTGACTTGCTCTAGTATGTTTTGTTCCCTGATGAAGATCCACTTGTACTGTTTCTTTGTCAGGTGGACAAATGCAGAAGAAACAAGTCTGACTTCTCTAATATGCTGTGACCCCCTCAGTAGGAGAAGAAGAAACAGAACCAAAAGCAGCATTAGCAGCCCCAGCAGTAATCTAGTCTGGATACATAAGGGGTATCCTTGATTGCACCTAGCAGCGGGAAGAAGTCTGACTTGCTCTAGTATGCTTTGTTTCCTGATGAAGATTCGCTTGTACTGTTTCTTTGTCAGGTGGACAAATGCAGAACAAACAAGTCTGACTTCTCTAGTATGCTGTGACCTCCCTCAGCAGGAGAAGAAGAAGCAGAACCAAAAGCAGCATTAGCAGCCGCAGCAGTAATCTAGTCTTGATACGTAAGGGATATTCTCAATTACACTTAGCAGAGGGAAGAAGTCTGACTTGCTCTAGTATGCTTTGTTCCCTGATGAAGATTCACTTGTACTGTTTCTTTATCAGGTGGACAAATGCAGAACAAACAAGTCTGACTTCTCTAGTATGCTGTGAATTCCTCAGTAGGAGAAGGAGAAGCAACAGAACCAAAAGCGGCATTGGCAGCCGTAGTAGTAATCTATTCTGGATACGAAAGGGGTATCCTCAATTACACATAGCAGAGGGAAGACGTCTGACTTGCTCTTGTATGCTTTGTTCCCTGATGAAGATTCACTTGTACTGTTTCTTTGTCGTGTGGACAAATGCAGAACAAACAAATCTGACTTCTCTAGTATGCTGTGACCCCCTCAGCAGGAGAAGAAGAAGCAGAACCAAAAGCAGCATTAGCAGCCCCAGCAGTAATCTAGTCTGGATACATAAGGGGTATCCTTGATTGCACCTAGCAGAGGGAAGAAGTCTGACTTTCTCTAGTATGTTTTGTTCCCTGATGAAGATTCACTTGTACTGTTTCTTTGTCAGGTGGACACATGCAGAACAAACAAGTCTGACTTCTCTAGTACGCTGTGACCCCTTCAGTAGGAGAAGAAGAAGCAGAACCAAACGCAGCATTAGCAGCCCCAGCAGTAATCTAGTCTGGATACATAAGGGGTATCCTGGATTGCACCTAGCAGAGGGAAGAAGTCTGACTTGCTCTAGTATGCTTTGTTTCCTGATGAAGATTCACTTGTACTGTTTCTTTGTCCTGTGGACAAATGCAGAACAAACTAGTCTGACTTCTCTAGTATGCTGTGACCCCCTCAGCAGGAGAAGAAGAAGCAGAACCAAAAGCAGCATTAGCAGCCCCAGCAGTAATTTAGTCTGGATACATAAGGGGTATCCTTGATTGCACCTAGCAGAAGGAAGAAGTCTGACTTTCTCTAGTATGTTTTGTTCCCTGATGAAGATCCACTTGTACTGTTTCTTTGTCGTGTGGACAAATGCAGAACAAACAAGTCTGACTTCTCTAGTATGCTGTGACCCCCTCAGTAGGAGAAGGAGAAGCAGAACCAAAAGCAGCATTAGTAGCCCCAGCAGTAATCTAGTCTGGATACATAAGGGGTATCCTTGATTGCACCTAGCAGAGGGAAGAAGTCTGACTTTCTCTAGTATGTTTTGTTCCCTGATGAGGATTCACTTGTAATGTTTCTTTGTCAGGTGGACACATGCAGAACAAACAAGTCTGACTTCTCTAGTAGGCTGTGACCCCCTCAGTAGGAGAAGAAGAAGCAGAACCAAAAGCAGCATTAGCAGCCCCAGCAGTAATCTAGTCTGGATACATAAGGGGTATCCTTGATTGCACCTAGCAGAGGGAAGAAGTCTGACTTGCTCTAGTATGCTTTGTTTCCTGATGAAGATTCACTTGTACTGTTTCTTTGTCAGGTGGACAAATGCAGAACAAACAAGTCTGACTTCTCTAGTATGCTGTGACACCCTCAGTAGGAGAAGAAGAAGCAGAACCAAAAGCAGCATTAGCAGCCCCAGCAGTAATCTAGTCTGGATACATAAGGGGTATCCTTGATTGCACCTAGCAGCGGGAAGAAGTCTGACTTGCTCTAGTATGTTTTGTTTCCTGATGAAGATTCACTTGTACTTTTTCTTTGTCAGGTGGACAAATGCAGAACAAACAAATCTGACTTCTCTAGTATGCTGTGACCCCCTCAGTAGGAGAAGAAGAAGCAGAACCAAAAGCAGCATTAGCAGCCCCAGCAGTAATCTAGTCTGGATACATAAGGGGTATCCTTGATTGCACCTAGCAGAGGGAAGAAGTCTGACTTGCTCTAGTATGTTTTGTTCCCTGATGAAGATCCACTTGTACTGTTTCTTTATCAGGTGGACATGTGCAGAACAAACAAGTCTGACTTCTCTAGTATGCTGTGAATTCCTCAGCAGGAGGAGGAGAAGCAACAGAACCAAAAGCGGCATTGGCAGCCGTAGTAGTAATCTAGTCTGGATACGTAAGGGGTATCCTCAATTACACATAGCAGAATGAAGACGTCTGATTTGCTCTTGTATGCTTTGTTCCCTGATGAAGATTCACTTGTACTGTTTCTTTATCAGGTGGACAAATGCAGAACAAACAAGTCTGACTTCTCTAGTATGCTGTGAATTCCTCAGCAGGAGGAGGAGAAGCAACAGAACCAAAAGCGGCATTGGCAGCCGTAGTAGTAATCTAGTCTGGATACGTAAGGGGTATCCTCAATTACACATAGCAGAATGAAGACGTCTGATTTGCTCTTGTATGCTTTGTTCCCTGATGAAGATTCACTTGTACTGTTTCTTTATCAGGTGGACAAATGCAGAACAAACAAGTCTGACTTCTCTAGTATGCTGTGAATTCCTCAGCAGCAGAAGAAGAAGCAGAACCAAAAGCAGCATTAGCAGCCCCAGCAGTAATCTAGTCTGGATACATAAGGGGTATCCTTGATTGCACCTAGCAGAGGGAAGAAATCTGACTTTCTCTAGTATATTTTGTTCCCTGATGAAGATTCACTTTTACTGTTTCTTTGTCAGGTGGACAAATGCAGAACAAACAAGTCTGACTTCTCTAGTATGCTGTGACCCCCTCAGTAGGAAAAGAAGAAGTAGAACCAAAAGCAGCATTAGCAGCCCCAGCAGTAATCTAGTCTGGATACATGAGGGGTATCCTTGATTGCACCTAGCAGAGGGAAGAAATTTGACTTGCTCTAGTATGCTTTGTTTCCTGATGAAGATTCACTTGTACTGTTTCTTTGTCAGGTGGACAAATGCAGAACAAACAAGTCTGACTTCTCTAGTATGCTGTGACCCCCTCTGCAGGAGAAGAAGAAGCAGAACCAAAAGCAGCATTAGCAGCCCCAGCAGTAATCTAGTCTGGATACATAAGGGGCATCCTTGATTGCACCTAGCAGAGGGGAGAAGTCTGACTTGCTCTAGTATGTTTTGTTCCCTGATGAAGATCCACTTGTACTGTTTCTTTATCAGGTGGACAAATGCAGAACAAACAAGTCTGACTTCTCTAGTATGCTGTGAATTCCTCAGCATGAGAAGGAGAAGCAACAGAACCAAAAGCGGCATTGGCAGCCGTAGTAGTAATCTATTCTGGATACGAAAGGGGTATCCTCAATTACACATAGCAGAGGGAACACGTCTGATTTGCTCTAGTATGCTTTGTTCCTTGATGAAGATTCACTTGTACTGTTTCTTTATCAGGTGGACATGTGCAGAACAAACAAGTCTGACTTCTCTAGTATACTGTGACCTCCCTCAGTAGGAGGAGGAGAAGCAACAGAACCAAAAGCGGCATTAGCAGCCCCAGCAGTAATCTAGTCTGGATACGTACGGGGTATCCTCATTTACACTGAGCAGAGGGAAGAAGTCTGACTTGCTCTAGGATGTTTTGTTCCTTGATGAAGATTCACTTGTACTGTTTCTTTATCAGGTGGACAAATGCAGAACAAACAAGTCTGACTTCTCTAGTATGCTGTGAATTCCTCAGCAGGAGAAGAAGAAGCAGAACCAAAAGCAGCATTAGCAGCCCCAGCAGTAATTTAGTCTGGATACATAAGGGGTATCCTTGATTGCACCTAGCAGAGGGAAGAAGTCTGACTTTCTCTAGTATGTTTTGTTCCCTGATGAAGATCCACTTGTACTGTTTCTTTGTCCTGTGGACAAATGCAGAACAAACAAGTCTGACTTCTCTAGTATGCTGTGACCCCCTCAGTAGGAGAAGAAGAAGCAGAACCAAAAGCAGCATTAGCAGCCCCAGCAGTAATTTAGTCTGGATACATAAGGGGTATCCTTGATTGCACCTAGCAGAGGGAAGAAGTCTGACTTTCTCTAGTATGTTTTGTTCCCTGATGAAGATCCACTTGTACTGTTTCTTTGTCCTGTGGACAAATGCAGAACAAACAAGTCTGACTTCTCTAGTAGGCTGTGACCCCCTCAGTAGGAGAAGAAGAAGTAGAACCAAAAGCAGCATTAGCAGCCCCAGCAGTAATCTAGTCTGGATACATAAGGGGTATCCTTGATTGCACCCTAGCAGAGAGAAGAAGTCTGACTTGCTCTAGTATGCTTTGTTTCCTGATGAAGATTCAATTGTACTGTTTCTTTGTCAGGTGGACAAATGCAGAGCAAATAAGTGAAATAGTAGGAGAGGGAGTCCAAAGCAAAGGTCGATGGACTGTATCAAGGATGACCTTCAATCAAAGGGATTAACCGTTAATGAGGTGTGGGACAGAGGTAGATGGAGAAAGCGGACCAGAAACATCGACCCCACATAGAAGTGGGAAAAGATGTAGACAATGAAGAAGAAGATGATTTAAAAATGGTCTCAATCCATAGAATAGGGTTTAGTTGCTTATTGCAAATATCCCTGCCTATCGATTTGCCGGGCTAGGGTTCCAGCGTTGTGCTAGCTCGATAGTTCCTTGTAGAGTTTGTGACTATACCATCCTTGTGAATTCTGGATATGAAGTTTGTCGGAGACTATAGGTCTACATGCTGAGTCATCAGCAGCCATTGTCTGGCACTCCCTAGGGCATCGTAACTGTCCCTTTCCTCTGCCATTCCTGAGTGACCTTTAAATAATTCATAGCATTCGATTTGCTTTCAATTGTTTATAACTTCTCATAGATTTATTTATTTCCTTATTTCCTTTCCTCCCTGGGCTATTTTTTCCGCGTTGGAGCCCTTGGGCTTATAGCATAGGCCTACTGCTTTTATAACTAGGGTTGAAGCTTAAATAATAATAATATTAATAATAAGTGCCAGCTCTCAACATAACACTAAAGAAATTTACAATCATATTTAAAGAAAAAAGAAAAAAAAGTTATTTCAGTAGACGCTTATTCTAAATATATAAAAAAAAGAAATGTTTTTGAATGAAAACCACTTCATGACATGAAGGCTTTATCAACAGTGACGCGGCATAACCTGTAATTATTTAACCTAAATCCCATGCCATAAAATAATGACTGACCTAGAAACAGTGGCAAACATCCCTTCTAAATATTCCGTCGGTGAAGGACAAGACAACAATTGCCAAAGCAATGAGAAGAGACAATGGAATTGGGTGTCCTGAAATCCTAACGCCGGAAGGTAGAAGATGAAAGGTTGTTGGGGACGAACCGGACGATCGGTTCAGTAACTTCAGTTGTGTTGTTGACTTCGTGTCCGAGCATAGCGCTCTCTCTCTCTCTCTCTCTCTCTCTCTCTCTCTCTCTCTCCACACACACACACACACATATATATATATATATATATATATTCAAATAAGCCATATATTTTTTATACATTAATGTCTGGATTCTCTTGACGACCTCGGGATCAGAGCCCCAGACGAAATCACACAAAGACAACAGCTTCTGACCGGTTGGAAGTCGAACTCTGGTACGGGAAACTTGTATGAACAGTGACTTACCACTTGGCCACGAAGGAAGACAGATCTTTCATCGTGGCCAAGTGGTAAGTCACTGTTCATACAAGTTTCCCGGACTAGTTCGACTTCCGGCCGGTCAGAAGCTGTTGTCTTTGTGTGATTTTGCCTGGGGCTCTGATCCCGAGGTCGTTAAGAGAATCCAGACATTAATGTATCAAAAAAATATATGGCCTTTTTGAATAAGAAAAACGGTTAGATGTGCAAAATTGATCATATATATACAGTAATATATATATATATATATATATACATATATATATATATATATACTGTATATATATATATATATATATGTATATATATATATATATATATGTATATGATATATATATATATATATATATATTTGTGTGTGTATATATATATATATATATATATGAGGGAGAGAGAGAGTGTTTGTGTTTGTGAATTTAACCAATAAGGCATACCATCTAACGCGACGATCAAAATTAATAAACACTCACATTATTCTCTATATAGTATATTACATTCAACTTGGGGATTCACATGTGTGTGAATATAATTTTCATGGATATCATTTTTTGTTTTTGAGACTAGCACAGTCTCTGGGTCACATGGACCACGTGTCCGACCTAAGTTCTGATTATTTAATATTATTTAGAATATCTTTTCATTGCATTCCTTTTTTTATACCATTTTGTATGTTAAGATGTTCGTTTCTTTTAATGTAAATTTGTGAACTAAATCAATATTAAGTTAATTAAATCTTCGTATTTTTGCTCCCTCATTTATTTCAATGTGCAAATTATGAATATTTCATCACGGGACAGATATTTGAAAGGAGTATGCCTAAGTCTATAAGTGGTTTCAGCGAGGAACTTTGTATTAATATATCTGCTTCGAAGGTAAAGATCCATATTTTTAAACTTCTAAACTTTACATCACTGCTCCCATTTTTGGTTTTGTCTCTAATTACATTAATTTAAGATACCTGTCCAGCATCTCACTGCGGTCACTGGGACGGAATCAAAACAGAGCCTAAGAGTGAGATGACTATAGGCCTGACAAAGCTAGAGTAGGCCATAAATTACTTTTATTTTCACGTGTGGAGTTCTCCGGCCTCTGGACAGTAAAAAATTCCCCCCTTTCGTATTTAAGAGTGAAGGACTAGGTTAGTAAACTGTGGCAGTAAAGATATTAGCAGGGTGTTTGTGCCCCGAGTGGAAGTGTTCATTATCCTCCCCTGTTGATCTTTGTGTAACTGCCGTAGGGAGACTTTCCCGGACTAAGTTCCCACTCAAACATTTAAACATAAAAATTCTCCACATCACACACACACACACACATATATATATATATATATAGCCTATATATATATATATATATAGCCTATATATATATATATATATATAGCCTATATATATATATATATATATGTGTGTGTGTGTATGTGTTTATGTATATTTAATGTGTGTGTGAATCCCCATGTTGAATGTAATATACTATATAGAAGGTAATGTGAGTATTTATTAATTCTAATAGTCGTGCCTTCTGCGTCATGAGGCTCAATATTACACAGTATTCTAAAAGTTTTATTCCAGCTGTGACCAGGTTGGGGAATGATCCTAATCAGGTAGTTGAATCTGTGGAACTTCAAAAGTTCAAACTTGCAGTTAAAGTTTTTATGTTCAACGGGCTGACACGTCTCTTTATATAGTTTATTTAGGAAAGATCTATTTTAACGTTGTTACTGTTTTTAAAATGTTTTAATTGTTTATTGTTTCTCTTGTAGCTTATTTATTTCCTTTCCTAACTGGGCTATTTTTCCCTGTTGGAGCCTTTGGGCTTATGGCATCCTGTTTTTTTCCAACTAGGGCTGTAGCTTACCTAATAATAATAATAATAATAATAATGATAATAATAATAATAATAATAGTTGTATGACAGCCAGTGTAAGGTATACACTTCTGCACTTCTGTTTTTGTTTCAGATTTGATTGTTCACATTGCTTAAATGAAGTCATTGAGCAAATATCCGGTAATTATTAAGAGAGAGAGAGAGAGAGAGAGAGAGAGAGAGAGAGAGAGAGAGAGAGAGAAGGAAACAAGGTCAATTTGAAAAGAAAAAGAGAGAGAGAAGGAAACAAAGTCAATTTGAAAAGAAAAGAAGAGAGAGAGAGAGAGAGAGAGAGAGAGAGAGAGAGAGAGAGAAGGAAACGGTCAATTTGAAAAGAGAGAGAGAGAGAGAGAGAGAGAGAGACGTAAAGACAATTAAGAGAGAGAGAGAGGGGGGGGGGAAACGTAAAGACAATTAAGAGAGAGAGAGAGAGATATATACTCTCTCTAAAAGCTTGTTTCTTAGTCTTGGGGAACATTAGCCTTTCCACCAAATGTAAACAATCCGTTCGTTTTGAACGAAGGGTTGCAATTTCCCTACTAGGGATATTTCTGGTCAATTTTTAGTTGTTCTGGCCTTTAGGTGAGTGGATTTTAATTCTAGTTGTTTAAGAAATAATATAAATTATTTTACTCTTATTATTTATTAGTAAATAAATCAATGTTATGATATTCTGAAGTTTTGTCATTGTTTAGGCTAGCCTAAGCTAAACGCTGCCCCAGGCTATACGAGATTGTTTATTGTAAGTTATTATTGTGTTTATTGTTTATGATTGTGCGTTCTTGTTTGTCCAATATTCCCTTAAATTTAACCTCCTTGCTGTAACCAAAAAAATGCCATATGAGACACCTGTTGGATAATTACCAATTTTAAGAAAGCCAAAGGCAGTCCATGCAAGACTGGCGACGGCATTGACTGTATATCTTAACATATATATAAACATAAGAGTTGGTTATATTAATTATCTATTCTAGTTTTCATGTAGCCTAGGCTACGAAGGTTTTATTATTGTTACGGACAGAAAAAGTTTTTCTACTAAAAACCAGGTGTTTTATATAGAAAAGTGTCCGTTTTCTTCGAAAATGACACATTTGCACTGCAAATAAAACTTAATTATCTAAGAAATTATAATCAACGGGATTAATGTGCGTAGCTCATCATGTACTGCTTGCCAGTGCACGGGCTTGATGTTTTTCTTTTTCCACGAGCAAAGCGAGAGTACGGCAGAGCAAGAATCATAAGACTTATAAAAGAATATTCCCGTTCTTAGACGGTCTAACGTGTTTTTGGTTTGTTTGCTGTTGAAATGAAGGTCAAATTTGGTAAAAGCACATTATTTGCTACAGGAAAAACTATATTTCATGTTAAAAGTTGTTGTTCCGTCCGTAACTATAATTTTACCACTAGTACTGGTTACTTTGATGATAATATATATGGTTATTGTTAAACCTGGAACAATCATCAATTCTGAATGGTACATGGGTAACGTGTTTGCCTCGCATTTGCGTGGCAAGAGATGATCCCCGCCCAGGGCCGTGAGTTTAAGCTGTTTACTGGGGAGGCTACTGCTGTGGTAGGGCACCACAGTGGGGGGTTGGGCTTGCCCGGCTGACGTTCTGGTGAGCATCTATTCTGATGGAACTGGAACTGAAACCAGACACCTTTAACCTTTTAACCTTTAAATATTGGGTAAGGCTATACCTAAATATTGCGTATTTGAGGAGATTTGATTATTTACTGTTATTTCAGAGGGTAGATATGTAAAGTACTGTGTATGGGTCAAACTACTTATTTGACGATAAAAATGCTTGGAGACTTTCCGTAATGACGGACAAGACTTCCCGCGATCATATAACACCTCCTGATCTAAACTTCCCCACCTAACCTAACCTACAAGCTGTATCCTTACCTACTTATCCTGCGGGGGTCTAACACACCCTCTGTAACCCCTCTTAGATGCCGTATTTTTAGCGATAGGGTTGAAAATATGGGAGTTATGGGGCATGGCCGTCATCGTACATACACCGCAAGTGTTCTTAATAGTTACAGGGGCCATACGAGTCAGACCGCTAATCTGCACAAAAAGTTCCTTGGAAAAAAGTTATCTCTAAAAGTTACATTTTATGAGATATTCTTAAAATTAATTTCTCGTAAATCAGCATTCCTTTATCTTAGTAAAAAATTTTAAGTTCCTGGAGATATTTACTTGTGTCATGGACAGGTCTGGCTCAGTTATTTCCAGCCCTCTTCAATTGCATTATATTAGTGCTCATGAGTGCGCATTAACTGGTTGGAATTTTCATAATGAGGATAGAGAAAAGGGGTGTCTAAGAGGCCCTTAAGCAGCCAGGTAAGGATATGGCACTCTTAGTCATGTCCAGGATGAGTATGTTAGGTTATAATGTATATTGGTGGCGTGCAGTGTGAGCTGTTGAATTTGTCATGGATTTACGAAAATTTACAGCTCTTAGTATATTTGCAGCCCTCAGCTTGCTAAAAGGGGCCTCATTCAGGAAGCCTAAGCCGCAGCTTTTATCAAAATTATGATGATAATGAATCCCAAAGTTTACTTAGAAATATTTCATTCCAAATATCTTTAAAAGATAAACCATATTGGTTCTATGATAACTAGCTCTGCTCAACTACTGTAAGCAGTAATTGGTCAATGGTCTTCCAGAAACAAAAGATATCCATTCTTTTGGCCAATGTCAATGGCAGAAAGGAGAAGGAAGTTTATTTTTAGCATTTTCACTGTCCTTTATTGATGCAAGATAAAGCTCTTTTTATGTGACAGGCAGTTGCTTTGAATTAGTATGCACTTTGACATCATAATTAAACTTTTCTTGTGACATAAATATTCATCCAATTAAGCTGATTCTACAATGGCGTTTGTGATAGTGTTGACTAGATTAATCACCACCCAATGGAGGAGGTAGTGCTGTTAGTGCGCATCATGTATTGCATTGTATGCATTTTTAAAGATTTTGCAGTGTCCTTTCGTTCCCTGGCTGCACCACTCAGAAATTAGCCTTCTAGTTTCCTGCCGTTTGTGCTGCCTTTTTTGAGAGAACTAGAAGCTAAGGCTACCCCTCCCCCTGTGGCCTCAGTTCCAGTGTCTCCCCCGGTGACACCAGTGGTGGAAGGCATTTTTGTGACCCCGGTGATGTTACCCAAGGGATTGTAGCCAGAAGTCTTTCAACTTTTTCTCTGAGACCTGTGATAGCCGCTTAACAAGTAGTGTAGTGCTATTAGCTCCTCACAGAAGAAGAAGCATCATAGGCTATCTTTAGTAGCAGTTGTGGCGTTAGTCTAAGTTAAGAGCAAAAATGTCTGTCCTTTTCCTCTTTTCTTCCCCTCCCTTGGGGTGCAGTAGTTGGCATATCACATTGCTGAAATGGACACGGATGCAGCTAAGATGCCATATTGAGCTCTATTCTACCTTATGTAAAAGTAGAAGTTAGATCCCTCATCTTCCTAATGAGGGGGAGGATAGACATAAATGTAAACCCGTTAATCTATATTGGCTTTACATTCTGACGAGGTAACCCAGTCTGGATAAAGTACTGTATCATGAATTGTTTATCTTCCTAACAGCAGAAGCTTAAATCTATCTTAAACCATGTAAGTGGATGGAAGTTAGCACTCCTTCACCTTTTTAGGTAAGAGTGCTACGACATCCGAGATGTTATACCAGCCAGTTTGGTCGTAGGATAATTTTTCTATTAAAGGACGAAGGTTGTATCCATGTAGCGACATTTCACAAATGACTTGTATTTTTCCTAACTATACAAACCTGAGTCCTTTAACTTAACTTCCCGCCTCAATCCACCATGGAATTCCTAGTCGAAGGTCTTAAGTGGCTAATCAATGAGCTGAGGGGTACCGGGGGTTCCCCACCACCTGCCTGTAACTAGTGACACCTCTTTATATAATCTTTACAGCCAAGTTTTAAGCTTTGTTGAAATCATACACCAATTAAAAGACTCGGGTTTCTATACATACATACATACATACATATACCAAGACACTTCCCCCAATTTTGGGGGGTAGCCGACATCAGCAAATGAAACAAAACAAAAAGGGGACCTCTACTCTCTACGTTCCTCCCAGCCTGACAAGGGACTCAACCGAGTTCAGCTGGTACTGCTAGGGTGCCACAGCCCACCCTCCCCCGTTATCCACCACAGGGTTTCTATAGCGAGGAAAAATGTAAATTATTAAAAAAAAAGAAAAATTTTATTTTTCATAGCTAAGTAAACCTTTCCTTAAGTTAAACTTCCGTTCTCAAACATCCCTCTCAGTCTTGAGCTGAAAGGTCAAAGTGAGGATCTTCAGACTGGTGGAGGGACAGGGCCTCTCTCCCACTTGCCGTGGAACCAGCTTGCGCTGAAAACATCCCCCTATTTAAGGGATCCTGGTTTGTATAGCTTGAAAACCTACAAATCACTTTAAAAAAAGATTATATTAATAGAGGTAAGTTATGTGGGACCATGGTTGATGATGTAGCATCATTACTCTACTAACTTAGAAATTGTGTCTCAGGCTAAAGATCTACTCCCACTCCCAGATCGAATTCATAGGAGATTAGTTATGTGGGACCATGGTTGAGGCTATAGCTCCATTACTCCACAAACTTGGTAGTTGTGTCTCAGGCTAAAGATCTACTCCCACTCCCAGATCGAATTCATAGGAGATTAGTTATGTGGGACCATGGTTGAGGCTATAGTTCCATTACTCCACAAACTTGGTAGTTGTGTCTCAGGCTAAAGATCTACTCACACTGCTAGATCGAATTCATTAGAGAATCTTCATCCTTCTATCATCATCATCATCATGATCTCCTCCTACACCTATTGACGCAAAGCGCCTCTGTAAGATTTTGCCAGTCGTCTCTATCTTGAGCTTTTAAATCAATACTTCTCCATTCATCATCTCCTACTTCACGCTTCATAGTCCTCAGCCATGTAGGCCTGGGTCTTCCAAATCTTTCAGGGCCTTGTGGAGCTCAGTAGAAAGTTTGGTGAACTAATCATTGTATGTACTGTAGAAAATATCTGAATCATTGTATGTACTGTACTGTAGACTTTTCTTTAGATGACTTCTGTATTCTTACAGTCTTCCCTGTTTCAGTTCCAGTGATCAATCTGGATGTTGACGACATCATGATATCATGTGGGGACGCACAGGAGTATGTTCCGTACGGAAGGGATTATATTCAGCATCATCCGGGAGAGGTTCGGCTGCAGTCTTCACATTCGTGCCCTACACCACCTCATTTAGACCTTCTGCGACAACTGAACACAGTTTCTTTGAATGGTTCGAAGGTAAGTACAGGTATCCACTTATAAGAGATTATATTTATTTTATTATGTAAGGAGACTGATGTAAAAATCCTGCATTGTGTAAAGGAAGTTTTCAATTCTTTGGAAGGTATATGATAGCCAAGTATTATATTGCATTGTCAAGCTTTTCATGAAAGTTGTTAAGATTTTAAGTTATGGATATCTTCAAGTTGTTTTAACATTTGATTCATCTATGCCTTGTCTTTGAAGGGCTTTCAATACTGCTGAAATTTTTACAGAATCAAAAGCTTTCCCATAGCCTATAAATGCTATACATTTATGGTACTTGTTCCTGTATTACTGTATATAAAAAAGTGTAAATGTGGATACTTAATAAAGTTTGCTGTACTAAAGTTAAATACCAACAAAGTTAAAATAAAACCTTTACCTATCTCTTTCTCATATGGAGGAAGACCTTATTATTGGAGCCCCACTTTCCAATTATGGTGTAATATATTAGGTCTTATTACTATAATCAAATAACCACCGTTCACTTTGAAAAATTTTTGGACCAAGAATAGCTATAAAAAATTTCATCAAAGAAAGATGGTGTCATTGCAGAAAACATATGTAGTTGGTTGGGTATTTTACTCTAGATATTTATAATTTGATCTGGTCTGTTGTTAAACCAATAGTTGTCTTTTTATGTTTGTCTTGCACTATTCATGAAAAAGTTAAGAGCTGAATTTTATGACCCAGGAAGATATAATGCAGTATACCATACATTATATTCTGTACCGTAATGTATTAGAACTGCAAGGATGCTTGAATGGATGGTGATGATTTGACAGAAGAGGAAGTAAACATTATCATATGCTATATTACTTTATTAGGACTGGTGGGACGTCCGAATCAGTGGCGATGGTTTGACAGAGGAGGAAGTTTATGTCTGTGGGCCAACAATGATTTGGTCACGAGGACACGCAGGTCAGTCTGGATGTCGTCAGATTATCAAATGCATCACTTGTGACTCTCCAATCCAGCAAGTTGCATTCACAACCTTCTACACGTACCCAGATAAGCCAACGCTGTTAGGAGAATCTGTTCCTGAGGAGCCTACAGGTATGTTTATGATAATATTTGTGGAGTATGGTATTCTAATTTGTTTTTATGCTTACAAACCTTTCGTCCTTTAAACATGTCTTCAGTGGAGCTTGAACAGCTGTTAAATTTGTTAACAACAGGTGGTGACTGCAGACGAGTAGCTCTCCTCCACACCTGTTTAAAGCTCTTATCTTTTATTTTTAGGTGCAAGAAGTATGGACGTACTCTTGCATCCTTACCAAACTTTTTCCTCTTTCTTTTTCTTACAGGAAGTGAATACTGGGTGTTGCTTGTGAAACAAGAAATACATACTTTTCAGGCAAAGGGTGGATGTTGCAACCTTGTTTATGGCTAAATTTGGTTTAGATTTAGGCACACACTGTTTCTTGTATGGTGCATGAGTGTTCACAATCATCCATGTGCTGAATGTAGGTCGTTATCTGTGGAAGGGCAGGCGTAAAAGTTGAGGAGGGGCAAGAGAGCTGTGCCTTCTCTTGGGTCTGTCTTGGCCATACCCAAGAACACACTGAGGAGGTCTTCCGCCTCTTCTGTTCTCTCATTGGGTGTGCCTTCTAGCACTGTTTCTGTGCGTATACCCCTGGCTTGGTCCCCATGGTGTATGCATCAGGAGTAAACTCTTAGAGATACGTCAGCAGACTTTTCAGGTTTTGATGAAGTGGGGTTCCCGTATTGTTTTCCACACCCCATTGGAAGTTGGAGGCTCTTCTTCCATTGCCGTTAAATATGCAAACGAGTATTGTGACCCATCATCGATGGCTTGGGCCTCAGTAGGTCTTGCAGTGAGGTAGTCCATGACCTTGTAGAGAGAGCTGGTAGTTAAGGCTACTTTTTCCACGGTGCCTCCACTGCTGGTGACACCAGTAGTGAAAGGCCTGGTTGGTGTGTGGTGCCCCTTCCAAAGCCCAGAAGGACTGTAAAGGCTTGTCCTGTAACATGAGTGGTGGTGAGAAAGCCCCAGCACCTAAGGGTGTTATACTAAATGTAGGGTGTACTCCCCGTTGCTGTCTACCTGTCGTTAATTGCCATGTAATAAATTCAATGGTCATTCCAGCTCTACTGAAGACATGGTCCTTATTTTAAAGGACTCAGGTTTGTATAGCTAAGAAAAATATAAAATACATTTAGAAATTTTCTTCTGCTTTTTATCACTATGTATACAGTATTTCCACTGAATCAGTCATTCATGCCAAATATCATAAGAATATCGATAATTTTAATTTCTTATTTTTGTAAGTATTAAAAACTGTTTCAAGAAATCAAAATGCAGTCTATAATTAGTGAAGGTTCATAGAGATTTCAGTGTTGTTGATTTAAAAAGAAGTATGAACTTAATTCTTGTATTTCCATTTTAGGCTGGAGGAACGTAGAGAGTAGAGGTCCCCTTTTTTGTTTTGTTTCTTGTTGATGTTGGCTACCCCCCAAAATTGGGGGAAGTGCCTTTGGTATATGTATGTATTTCCATTTTTCAAGTTGATGGCAACAGTTTTGTTTGCTCTTCTTGATATTGTATGATTTTTTCAGGAACCCCTTTACCTAGCATTTGCATCGTTGAAAGTGATACCCTGACTGCTTACACAGATGATGGAGAGGATTATTCAGTTTCTCTTCCATTTCCAGTAAGTACAGCAGCTTTATACTCGCATGTAGATGGTTAATTGGAATCACACATGTATTTGCTCATGTATGTTCCAAAGATATAGGCTATATGATAGGGAGAGTAATAAAATTCCAATTATGAGCTTAATAATTAATGACTGTAATTACCAACAGTACACTTTGCCCTATATTTTTTTGATATTCAGATTGCCGAAATGTAACTTCATTTCATAAAAGACCCTTTTAATACTACACAGCATTTTAGACATTTTATTCATGCAGTTACCAAATTATGGAATGATCCACCTAACCAAATACTGCAGTTAAGATTGTGGAAACTCAAAACTTCTAACTTACGTGTATTGCAAATGCTTTATTGATGGGCAGTTTGACATCCTGTAAGTCTTTTCATAGTACATCTTTTGCCTTTTTACTTCAAATGTTTTTGTTCCAATGTAAAGTATTATACAAACCTTTCATTCTTTAAGATGAGGAATTGCCTCCAGCAGAGCTGAAATGGTCATGGAAATTGTTAACGAGGCACTTAATGACAGATGTTAATGAGGTACTTAATGACAGATGGTGAGTGCATGCAAGTAGCCTCAACCACCTGTCAGACAAAGACTGCCCACTTTTGTCTTTGGCTGAAACGAGTATGGACGTACTGTTGAGTCCTATTCAAGGCTGTGTATTCATTTTTTTACCTTTTAGAGTGAATGGTTGATAATGCAACTTTGGAATAATAATGGAACTAAGCAAGAATATTTGTTTAATTTTGGATAAACTGGTCATTCATGCACTCTACTTTGGAGCATATTGTTTGCAATTATCCATGTTTTACATTGTAGATCGTGGCCTCCCAATGGGATTGCGGTTTTGTTGAGGAGCTGGAAGCTAAGTCGTTTTCGGCATTATTCTGGCAAGCCCCATGCATTGCTTGAAAGACTTAAGCACTGCACTCCTGATCGAGTTCACCATTTGCTGAAGCCTTTGCATATTATGCACCTGGCTTAGGCCGAGGAAGTGTGCTTCAAGAGGAGGGAGAATTCAGATCTACATTGTCGAGTTTTTCAGGTTTTGCAGACTGCCGAAGGTGAGTGACGTAAGGAAGGCTTGGCCCTGTGCTACAGCATTCTGGGTCCTATGCATGGGGCCATGACCATGGCTCGTGTCACTCCCACCTTGTGGTTACGACCTGGGTTCCCCTGGCTACCCAGTAACCAGATGAGACAGTTACATGGCCCTGGGCCGGCCCACGTACACCTATTGGCCATGTGTTGCAAGAGATAAAGTGCTTGCCTTCACCCATCTTACCTGGACAATGGATTACTACTCCTTCTTTGGACTACATACTGTAATATCCAGTGTTGAGAAGATGGGCCTCTCGAGGTCGTCTTTGCGTAAAGCTGACGGCTGCAGGTCTGTGGCAAAGGATGCTCAGCCTTTGTCTCTTGGTCATGACGCTCTTTTTCTTGAGAAGAGGGTGGATCTCTGGAGCAGCCCGCTGGACCCTCTACTTCTGGGAAGTATAAGGGTACTTGGGGTCCTTTTGCTCTACAAGTACCAAACCTGGGACTATTACAATGGAAGCATGAAAATCTGAGTCCTATTGTTCCTTTGTGGACTTTCTGGCACTCGTCGATGTTGGGCCTTGGTCATTGACTAGCATTTCCTTGCTCCTCAAGGGGCAAGGCATTATCTTGAGATTCCTTGGTTGGATCTCGCTAGTTGGACATGGATCGAGATAACAGTCAGATCTGTGGACCTGAGAACTCTCTCACTTCCGATCAACCAAACAAGATCCTGCCACACCCACTCTCGAGACATTAAGGTCGTTTGTGTCAGTGTATGCACTGTCGGGGGAATTCTCCATGGAGAGACTTAGAGAAGGCACATCCTTCTCGTACTCTTGAGTTGGTGGACTTGAGCTTCTGCCATTGCCACCCTCCAAGCTGTCTTTTGGCTTGACAGTGGTCAGGCATGGGATGTACTAGAGAAATTGTTGAGCATATGCCAACCTGCCAGGAGTATTTGAACTACAGTACTAATAATTTAACTGTGTTAGGTGTTACATCTTGTGGATCTCCACCGATACACAATTACGCTTTTCAGAAGTATGGGCGTATAATGAAACAAGTTATTTGTAAATTAGCATTTACTGATTTTATCACATAAATTATAAAACTAATTAGAATTTGATAAAAACAAACTTGCAATTACAAGAACAGACAATGCAGGTATTTCAGGATTTTAAGATTTCCATTTCAAGAAATTTTAAAATACTGTACTAATGTTTTTCTTAACCAAATTATGTTCTACTACTTGACCTCTATTTTGCTTTCAGTTTTTCCAAGAAATTTTTGTTTTTAACAGAATTTGAAATAAATTTTAGTTAATGAATTATTTTGAATGTACAAACTGAGTTACCTCATGAATACAATGAGCGAGTAGCAGTTGAATGAGGCACATGTAGCATATTATTGATATGCTAAAATATTGTCCTAAAGCTCATTAATGAGTTTAAATGTCTTCATTCTTGTCACAAATGCTAATAAAGAATAGAATGTTTTTGCGTAGTGGTGTAAAATGTAAAAATCAAATTTGAATGCTGTAAATAGCAGATGATTAATGTAGACTTCTTTCCAGGTGAGAAGAGTATGGCCCTGCAGATATGGAATTATTCTGGAACGGCAAGTGCCTGCCTATGAAATTGCTTCGCCAAAGTCAGACAGAGAGAAATTGCCTTTGCTTTACAGTCTTTTGCATCCGTTGGATGAAATCAATCCATTGCTGAGTAAAACTAGTAAGTTAACTCGTAGTTTACTCTCTTAAAAATAAAAGGATCGCAATAGTACTGTTTTATAGAAAGAACTTCAAACTTTTTAAATACTCTTTTGTTGAGCATTTTTGTATAATTCTGGTTTCATATTTTATGTTCTGCTTTTCAAATTCATTATTTATATTATAGTGTTCTCTGTACTTGGTTTTTATGTCCATACTTGGTTGCAATTATTATCATTATTGTTATTATTACTTGCTAAGCTACAACCCTAGTTGGAAAAGCAGGATGCTATAGGCCCAAGGGCTTCAACAGAGAAAACAACTCGGTGAGGAAAGGAAATAAAGAAACTACAAGAGAAGGAATTAAAATTTAGAATGAAATATTATAAGAACAGTAACAACATTAAAATAAATCTTTCATATATAAACTAAACACTTTAAAAAACCAGAGGAAGAGAAGTAATATAGAATAGTGTGCCCAAGTGTACTCTCAAGCAAGAGAATTCCAGTTGGACCCTTGGATTTGTAGCATTCTGCCTTTCTTAAAAAGGCTGCAGTGTGACTTATGATACTAATGACAATGACGGTGATGATACTGTATTTGTAACAGTAAGGATCATAATGATACCATAACCAAAGGTGCATCTCATATAGCCTGGTTAAATGTAACCATTTTATTTCTGATGTTAACATCTCTAAAATCCTTCATCATTAGTAAATATAAAACATTGAAACTTTTATGTTTGGTTTCCTCATCTGCAGGTTACAGTGGATCAGGAGGTGCCGTATTTATGAACGATTTATCTCAGCAGATTGTTTTTATTTCTGGCGATCCATCTCTTTGTATCCTTTATAATTCAAGCAACAACACTCACACGTTTTGGAAAGTTCGTCGCGCCACTTCTGAAGTAAGCTTTACGACATGTGTTCTGAGATTCATTTGTTGGTAATTTTTTTTGCGGGAAGTGCAATTTGTTTTGCTGTCATTGATTTTAGCCTTCTGGAAGCGTTGTAAACGTTACAGAGGCTGTCTCAGTAAAGATTTGCCATCAAATTATCCTCCTAATTTCTCAATCTTTTTTTCTACTTTCTCCTTCCAAATACTCTACCATCAGATTATTCTCCTAATTTCTCAATCTTCTTCTCTACCTTCTCCATGCTAATACTCTACCATCAGATTATTCTCCTAATTTCTCAATCTTCTTCTCTGCTTTCTCCTTCCAAATACTCTACCATCAGATTATTCTCCTAATTTCTCAATCTTCTTCTCTGCTTTCTCCATGCTAATACTCTACCATCAGATTATTCTCCTAATTTCTCAATCTTCTTCTCTGCCTTCTCCATGCTAATACTCTACCATCAGATTATTCTCCTAATTTCTCAATCTTCTTCTCTGCTTTCTCCTTCCAAATACTCTACCATCAGATTATTCTCCTAATTTCTCAATCTTCTTCTCTGCTTTCTCCATGCTAATACTCTACCATCAGATTATTCTCCTAATTTCTCAATCTTCTTCTCTGCTTTCTCCATGCTAATACTCTACCATCAGTTTATTCTCCTAATTTCTCAATCTTCTTATCTGCTTTCTCCTTCCAAATACTCTACCATCAGATTATTCTCCTAATTTCTCAATCTTTCTTTCTACTTTCTCTTCCAAATACTCTACCATCAAATTCTCCTAATTTCTAAATCTTCCTTTCTGCTTTCTCCTTCCTAATACTCTACCATCCATGTAGGCCTGGGTCTTCCAACTCTTCTAGTGCCTTTTGGAGCCCCGTTGAAAGTTTGATGAACTAATCTCCCTTGGGAAGAGAAAGTGATTTGGATTCATACTATTTTAACTCTTTTACCCCCACCATAAGGTTAAATTTCGAGCACATTTTGCTATATATTTTTTTTGAATTGCTCTAACAGGCTTAATTTTTGTCCTAGAGAGGTCAGGTTGGTCTCATTCTTTTGGAAAATGCCTGAAGTTTCTCATAAAATTATCAAAAATATGAAAAAACGTGTAATTAACAGTGTTTTGCAACCAGTATGTTCTTTGGGGGAGAAAGTGTTAAGAAAATTAAAGCCCCACCTTTCCACGGAAAATGGTTTTTTCCAACACGAATACTTACCTCGAACTACTTTCTTAGGAGTTACCTGTAATCTCCTCTCTACCGACCAGAGTTTTGTGTAGGATACCCTAAAACCCGTTTTCTATGGAGGGCTATCTCGGGTGTAAGAGAACGTGCCCCGAGGGTAGCTTTTGCGCTAGGTCGAGGTCCGCTTGGGTCATGAGCGTCAGTAAGTTCTCTGGTCGCGACGTGTCACCACGTCGCTCTCGTTCCCTCTCGACCCTTTGTGTGCGACGCGTGTGTCCCACGTGTTTACCGCGTGGTAACTTGTGCTTATCCCTTGTGTTCCTGTGTGTTCACTTCCCTTCCTTGTGCTTCCCCAGTGTATTCCTTTAATTCCCTGCGTTCCTGTGTCTTGTGTTTGTGCGTTATGGAGCAGATCCGCCGTTGTCCTGGGCCTAGAGCCGGAAAATCGTGTGGAGCGTTCCTCTCCAAACCTGAAGTGGACCCTCACTCCCTTTGCTCTTCCTGTAGGGGCAAAGTTTTTTCGTCTTCGGATACGTGCCTCGAGTGTGTTGGTTGGAGTGATATTCAGTGGGTGCGTTACGGCACGAAGAAGAAGAAATCGTCGAAGCGTTCACCCAGAAAAGCTAGTGTTTCTTCGCCGCTACCGTCGCCCAGTGAACGGTCCGACAGGGCTTCTGTCTCGCCTTCCCCTACCCAGAGTAGGGGACGAGGTAAGTCCATCGTGGGGAAGCAACCGAGCATTCTTCCCCAGGAGTCTGGTGAATGTGAAGTGGGGGTTGCGGGGCCTTCTCGGGCTAGTGAGGAGCCCGGTAGTGCTGTGTCCGGGAGCTCTGGAGACTCGGCCCTTGTGCTTGGGGGGCACGTTTCCTCCGATGACCCCTTGTGGTGTAGCAACGTTGTTTCTGTGTCTTCGCCCCCTTCATGGGCCTGTGTTTCAGGTTCTTCAGCAGGCGGCGACAACCAGGGTAAGTTAGGTTCCGCAGGGAGTGATGCCTTCGAATGGAAGCTCCCTAAGACACCAGGTAGGTCCCCTATGCGGATGGAAGAGGGCCTGGATTCCTGGTTCCCTAGTGTTGGGCGCCAACCCTCGTTTCCAACCCCTCTCACGGAAGTTCCTGAAGAATTCCTGCAACCCTCTACCTCGGGTACACAACGAGTCGCGAAGACCCCCGCGGTCCCCGCTCCCGCCCACCGTACGGTAGGTACAGTGACGTTGGGCTCCTCAGAGGAGTCTTTCTCGTCGGGAGAAGAAGCCAGGAGGAAACATCGGCGTCGGAGGGAGCGGTCCAGGAGCAGGCGTTCCTGCTCAAGATCACGTTCCAGGTACAGCAGGAGGCGCTCCCGTTCTCCACGAAGAAAACACAGGAGGAGTAGGTCACCCGATGGCGATTGGGTTTTCGTACCCCGTAAGTCGGAGATACAGTGTCCCCCGGACCGGCGGTCCAGGGATTTCTCGCCAAGGAGACCATCCTCCAAGCATGGTTATGACCCTCGCAGGGAGATACGCGATAAGGCCTCTGCAGGCAGGCGTAAGACCGCGAAGCCTCCGGTTCACCCCGCCCAGCGGGGGGAACCGCGCTTCCTTACGGGCAGCCTGGCCGAACCAGCCCAACTGGTGCGGCCCTCGGACCTTAAGGAACGGTTCCCGCTGTTGGGTCAGCCCACGGGATCCGCGTCCTCGTCCCCCAGGGAACATGATCGGACACTAGTCCTCGCCGGTTCGGCGATGCCTGTCCTAACCCCCGCCCCTGGTGCGGAGACCTCCGCCGGGGAGGACCAGTACCTCTGCAGGGGAGTGCCTGTTGTGCCAGGACCAAGGCGCCCGATGGGAGTGCCCGGTGACCCGGCTCCCCGGGCTCAAGCCGAAGCTTCGGCCGACGGTAGAGAGGGTTCCCTGACGGAGGACTCGGCCTATAGAAGAGTGATTGGCCTAATCAGGAGGCATCACAAGATTGAAGAACCGGCAGCTACCGATGAGAACTATTGGAGGTCCAGCCTTATCCGGCTGATGCAGGCCCCTGCCCAGCCAAAAACTTCCCTGGCTCTTCCTTTAGCCCGGGATCTCGTCCTGGGACAGGAGCACATGGATAGAGTGGTGGCAGGTAATGCCGAAGCCCCCAAGACTCAGAGCTCTTCTAAGTTGCTCCAGGGACTCAAAACGCAGAGCAAGGTCTATGTACCAGAAGGACGACGGCCGGGAGCCTGCAAATTAGAACCTTCTCTAGACATTCTGGGGCAGGGCGTCTCGGAGGACAGAGCCTCTTCAGCCCCAGTCTGTTTTTCTCCATCGGAGGCTGCGATGATGGAGGAAATGTCTAGGGACCTGGTACACGTCTCCTCTTGGCTAGACTGGTGGGCTTCCACTTTAGTAGGGGTGCAAGCTACCTTCGACCCTACAGACCCGGAACAGCAAAGCCTCCTGAGGGAACTTATCACCTCCGGGGGCAAGACTCTTAAGTTCCTGACTTACCAGTCCCTCGCCCTGACAGCAAATTGGGTGCTTCGCAAGAGAGACACCATCCTGGCGAAGGTGTCCCGAAAGGTCCCAGACAGAGAGGCGCGGGCCATGAGGAGCCTTCCTTTGTGGGGTGACTCCTTGTTCCCCTTAAAGGACTTGGAAACGATCATGGAGAAAGTGTCTAAAAGGAAAGAATTAAACACACCCAGGCCTACGCCGATAAGGAGACCGCCCTACAAGAGGTCAGTCTCAGACAGTGCCGCGACGTCTCAGGCCTCTCCTAGCATGACGAAGCGAGAAGCTCCTTCTTCCTCCTGGGCCTCAGCGCCT
Organism: Palaemon carinicauda; assembly: GCF_036898095.1. NCBI lineage: Eukaryota > Metazoa > Arthropoda > Malacostraca > Decapoda > Palaemonidae > Palaemon > Palaemon carinicauda. The sequence goes on from NC_090730.1 coordinate 9,120,037, forward strand.
CAGCCCCCCCGTAGAAGAGCCCCAGCAGCTTCAGCCTCCTTTAGGACAGGTTATTCTGCCTCCAGGAGAGGCCGTTCAGGCCGCTCCTCCAGGAGGAAATAGAGTGGGAGGCCCCATATCCCTGCCCAAGCCTCAGGTTGGGGGATGCCTCAGACTATATTGGCAAGCATGGAAAGCTCACGGAGCAGAGCCCTGGACAGTGTCCGTACTGAAGGAGGGCTACAGGTTACCGTTCTTAGCAGAACCCCCCCCCTCTAATTCCGGCCATCCGGTCGGAGTGACTGGTTCCCAAGGATCCGTTGAAGAGGGCCGCCCTTCAAGAGGAGGTGTCCTCCATGTTAGAGAAGGGCGCATGGAGGAGATCCTACACCCAGGTCCAGGTTTCTACAGTCGTCTGTTCCTGGTGGAAAAAGCGACAGGGGGGTGGAGTCCGGTTATAGATCTGTCGGCTCTCGTCAAATTCATAAGGAAGACGGACTTCAAAATGGACACTCCGAAGTCAGTCCTGCTGTCCTTGAGGGAGAAAGATTACATGATGACCATAGACCTCAAGGACGCTTACTTCCAAATTCCGGCCCACCCCTCGAGTCGGAAGTTTCTCCTGGTAAAATGGGGTACCCAGATCCTGCAATTCAAGACCCTTTGCTTCGGATTGTCAACAGCGCCCCAAGTATTCACGAGAGTCTTCACGACAGTCTCAGTGTGGGCTCACGAACGAGGCATTCGCCTCATCCGGTACCTGGACGACTGGTTGCTTCTTTCCTCCTCAAAGGACCTCTTGAAGGAGCAAGGGATGAAACTTCTCCAGTTTTGCAAGGATCTGGGTATCGTGATCAACCCGGAAAAATCGAACCTATCCCCCTCCACCAGAATTACCTATTTGGGGATGACACTAGATACCCTTCTGGGAAAAGCATTTCCTTCGGAAGACAGAATAAGCAATCTGATAGAGATCCTTCGTCCGTTCCTATCGGGGCAACCCAGGAGAGTGAAGGACTGGCAAAGACTAATAGGGCATCTGGTGTCATTTGAAAAACTGGTTCCCCAGGGGAGAATCAGGCTCAGAGCCGTCCAATGGAACCTGAAGAACCTCTGGTGCCAACTGGACTCGCAACAATAACTAATCCCAGTCCTACCAAACACAATGCCCTCCCTGGAATGGTGGCATTGCCGATCGAACTCGCTCAAGGGGATGCCCTTCGCGAACGACCCTCCCGAGTTACTTCTGTTCACAGACGCCTCCAACCAGGGATGGGGAGCCCATCTCCTCGACGAGACAGCGAGAGGAACCTGGATGGACGGGGAAAAAAACCTACACATCAATGTCCTAGAGTTGAAGGCAGTCCAGAAAGCTTGCCTACACTTCGTAGATCTACTAAGGGGAAACACTGTGGCGTTGATGTGCGACAACGCCACAGTGGTAGCGTACATAAAGAAACAAGGAGGTTTGAAGTCAAGGGAATTGTGCGATCTTGCCCTAGAGATTCTAGATTGGGCAGAAACGAACCAGGTTGTGTTATTAGCAAGGTTCATCCCCGGGAAAAAGAACATGCTGGCCGACGGTCTCAGCAGGATGGGTCAAATAGTAGGGACAGAATGGTCCCTCCTTCCAGAAGTAGCCAAGCTCATCATCCAACATTGGGGTTCCCCGGTGATGGACCTCTTTGCAACCAAACTGAACGCGCAACTTCCCGTGTATTTTTCGCCTGTCCCAGACCCGAAGGCAGCCTTGGAGGATGCCTTTCAACACAGGTGGGACAACCTAGACGTGTACGCTTTTCCCCCCTTCACGTTGATAAGGCAAGTACTCAACAGAGTAAGGACTGCCCGGAACTTAAGGATGACTTTGGTAGCGCCCTGGTGGCCGGAGAGAGAGTGGTTTGCAGACCTAAAAGACCTGGCGAGTCAACCTCCGTGGCCACTCCCCGACAGGTCAGATCTTCTACAACAACCGCATTTTCTCAGATTTCACGACAACCCACAGTCTCTACGTCTTCACGCCTGGAGACTATCGAGCGACTCCTGAAGAAGGAGGGGTATTCATCAGCTACTGCTAAGAGGATGTCGCTATACCTGAGAAGGTCGTCGGCAGCAGTCTACCAAGCTAAGTGGGCCTCCTTCACGAAGTGGTGCGCTTCGAGGCACATTAAACCCCTCAAAGCCTCGGTCCCAGACATAGCGGATTTTCTGGTATATCTCAGGGACAAAATGGGAATGTCAATCCCAGCCATAAAAGGAGTACGGGCCGCCTTGGGTCAAGTCTTCCTCCTGAAGGGCATCGACCTGGGTTCCTCTAGGCACATCTCGATGCTTGTCAGGATCTTCGAGCAGTCCTGCCCCCCACAAGCAGTTAGGGTACCTCAGTGGGACTTAGCTAGGGTCCTGAAGATGTTAAGTGGCCCCCCCTTCAAACCAATGAAAGATATCGTAGACAGGGATCTCACTCTCAAGACAGTCTTTTTGCTAGCCGTGGCTTCCGCTAAAAGAGTGGGGGAGATCCATGGGCTGTCTTATGACGTCTCTCATTCGAGGGGGTGGAAGGAAATATCTTTCAAGTTCGTTCCTTCCTTTGTGGCGAAGACCCAGAATCCAGCTGTCTGGGATCCTAAATTCGAAGGTTTCTCTCTGCCAGCCATCCCTAGGACGGGGAATGCTGAGGATTTGAAATTATGCCCGGTCCGTGCCATTAGAAAATACCTTGAAAGGACGGCTCATCTCCGGCCAGGCATTAAGAGCCTTTTCGTCTCCACGGGTATTACTAAGAAACAGGTATCCAAGAACACCATTTCCTTCTGGTTGAGACAAGTTATTGCCAGGGCCTACAGGGAAGAAGCTCTGGCCTTGCCAGGCGTCCCCAAACCCCATGACATCAGGGGTCTGAGTACGTCCTTAGCCTTTGAGAAAAACATGGCAGTGGGTCAGATCCTTCGGGCAGGTACCTGGTCTAACCAGTCAACCTTTACTGCCCATTACCTCAAGGACTACTCGAGGAAGTCCTTAGACGGGTTCTCCATTGGAACAGTCAGCTCCGCTCTCCAAGTGGTTTAACGGTAAAAGCCTCAGGCTCAATCGTGGATAGCAAACCGGGAGACACAGGTTCGTTCCCTTTCACCCTATTCCCCGTTTTTCCCTATCCTTATCGGAGATAACCCTCTTGTAACCATTGGATAACACATTCTCCGCAACTACGTTACTGGATTCAACTTCAGAAGAAGTTTTTCAAAGGGTGAGTACTTAGACACTAACGTAAGCTCTTTGTGTAGTTACCCTATCGTCCGTTTTCCTAGTATGTTTCGTTTATACCTAGGCCTCTTGGCTTCCGCTTACTGGGTCTGAAGGTCAGAAAGGCACTCCCGCCTCCTAAAGGGTAAGTCTCCTAAGAAAGTAGTTCGAGGTAAGTATTCGTGTTGGAACAAATCAAAAATTTTAACTAATTTTTATTTTTCCTAACATACTTACGAGAACTACTTTCGGGTAATGGCCCTCCCTTCCTTCCCCAAGTGCCTCTCTGCCCTTGCGAGTATTGTGCAACATCCGAAGAACTACTGACGCTCATGACCCAAGCGGACCTCGACCTAGCGCAAAAGCTACCCTCGGGGCACGTTCTCTTACGCCCGAGATAGCCCTCCATAGAAAACGGGTTTTAGGGTATCCTACACAAAACTCTGGTCGGTAGAGAGGAGATTACAGGTAACTCCTAAGAAAGTAGTTCTCGGTAAGTATGTTAGGAAAAATAAAAATTACTTAAAATTTTTGATATTTATAGAATTCTGCATGCTTTTTGTATCATTGATTTCATACATACAATTAACAATTATACCAGTAGAGTCAAAGTGGTCCTTTGTGAGAAAGATAGGATTTTATAATGAAATAAGATTGAAAAAGAAAGAATTTGGGAAGGCGAAGGAAGTCTTGTCTTTTGGATACTGAACTTCAAAGTAATTTTTGTTCTGAACTTATGTTGTCCGGAAATTTATGTTATAAAAAATGTTTAATCAATAACAACTGATGATGTCATTAAGATAAAACCAGTAAAAGAAATGTTACTCTAAATCATAAACTAAACCATGAATAGAATGGAGATGATTATCAATTTAAGTGTTGATAAAAATTTACAAATTATTGTTCCTTCATGATAGTAATCACTAAAGTGTTTATTTTCATCACAAGCCCATTATTTCATAAAAGCCTAATTGTACTCCAGAATCTCAGTGCAAGTCTGATGTCCAGACAGTATGATATTCTATTATGCTCAGAAAATTTGGTAGCTCAAATGAGGCACTCATCTCAGCTGCTTATTGTAGGTTTTAAGAAGCCATATTTTTAAAATGGGATTCCATTCCTAGGGCCAGGGGTATGGCAGTTTATATTACGACTGAGTACCCTGTTTCTCATAAGTCCTGCTATCAATGTGGATGTCATGAAATTCAGGTCATGAAAATATGTGGTGGCCTTAACTTTTATTCATTTCATACATTTGAATCAAGACTTGGTAGATTCTATCTTCAATGGTCTTCTTACCACTATGGCTAAGATAAAAGATAATAAAAAGTTCCTTTTTGTGCTTGTTGTTAATTTCAGTTCTCACTATAGTGAATGGTTGAATTCTGTTTCTCCTACTGATTGTCTTGGCCTAAGAACTTTGGAGTTTGCTTCTGAATCAGGCTATGAGCAAATCATGAGTCTGGTAATTGCTTGGACCTGGTATACGTCGACTGGCCTAGCATTATAACAAGCTAAGTTGATCCTCCAGTTGGGATGTCTGATCGTGACTTGGTTTTTTTTATTACTCAAGGAGACTAGAATAGCACTTAGAATGATCTTATACATTTGAATCAGTCACAATTGTATAAAGTGGCAGAGTACGATGTTCTCATAAATGAAAATCTGGTCAGCATAGTTGATAGTCGTATCCCTTCTCGTGTGTTAAAATGCAAAATGAAAGATAAATCTTGTTCCATTGATGATTGTAGATGTGCTTATTTGGAGAAAATGGAGGCTTATCATTTTTGAAAAGGTAACAGATCAGATTTGAATGGGAATAAGTATACTTAGCAAAGAGTTGTTGCTCAGAGAGTTTAGGCTTCAATTGGTAAAGAATACAATTTGACCATGAAAGAAACCTTTTCTGTTACAACCCAGGAGCATAAGTGGTCAGCTACCCTCAAATCTGCACTCTTTGGTGGAGACTTGATAGTTCTTATGCTACTTAAACCAGATGGCTATATCACTCAATGTCCAAAGGAAAATCAACCCTTATGGCTGATGTGTTTGATAATAAGTAGAGTAATTAGAAACAATATCTTCTTCATTCCTGTTTTCCTGAGGCTAAACTAACTGCTTTAGCTTTTTGGTCCTTGGAAATTAAAACATTTCTTGGACTTTGATGGCTATAGATGTGTAGACCTAAAAGGTATTTTTCCATTGTTGTTTTAAAAAGGTCAGCTTATTTCTTATCTCCTAAGTGGTTTGTTATTTTCCACATGTTAGCAAGATCATGTTCTTTTTGCAGTTGTTGGAAAATTGATAATGTTATACCATTGGATTACTGTGCTTCCGGTAACTCCAACCTGGCTGATTACTGACCAATTTCCATAACCACCATATTATCTGAAGTTTTTGAATGTCTTTAGGCAAAACATCTAAATAGACAGGCAGAATGTAATCATCATTTCATTATTTGCAGTTTGGTGTTTATTGAATTTGTATTAACTTTTTTTCTAGCTTCAATAAGCTGTATTGTTGTGACACCAAATAACTTATTTCCGTATTGATCAATCTGTCAGTTTCTTCAAAAGTTTACAAGGTTACCCTGGGTCTGGGTACATTATTGAAGATGCAAGAAAGAACTTTGCTTCTTTGATAGAATTTTGCATATTATGATTGATGGCCTTTTTATACAAACCCACTATTGACATCATGAAGTTTCTACCTGTTACAAGAGGTGTGGTAGAGCCAGCCCTGATGCACATCCTGTGTTGTGGAACTGAATGACTATAATTTATGTGGAGCGTCGAGAGGATTAAGTGGAAACATCAGTAAGGTTGTTGTAAGTTAGATGGTTTGCATATGAAAAAATAAACCTGGTTTTCTTTTTAAGCAATTATGTAATCATTGACAGGCTTGGCATAAGTAGAAGTTATTTTGTGAGGGAAGAGAACTTTAAGAAGCGATAGTTTTATAAGGTAAAAAACTATGTTATTATTAGTGATATAAGGTTTAAGGTAAAATGTTAAATTTTTGTATGAATGGAAACTGTGTTATGTCAAATTTGAGTTTTTATATTATTAAGTTCTAAAAGTGAGATTTGAAATATTCATCCCATCAGTAATGGTTATGTATTGAATTTTGTTTAGGAATGTGATGAAAAGAAGCATATTAAAGTATTTTTATATTTTCAGGAAAACAATTTAGTGATACAAAGTAATAACCAATCTAGTCATAACAGCAACTCGGCATCGGCTCTGTTTTCGAACATGGTTTCTTCGGGGCAGTTTAACTCCCACTCCCCATCACAGTGTCAGTCCCGTCAGAGTTCTCCAGGGGGCCAAATGACCTCGATGTCAGTTACTCCAACATCGCTGAGAACTAGATCAAACGTGTATACGAATGCGCTGACTACTCCGAAGACCCCTTTCTCACAGTCCCCTAAAAGTCATATGGCAACCTTGAGGTATGTTGATTGGGGCTCTTTACTTCTGTGAGATATAGAATACTAAAAGTCATATGGCAACCTTGAGGTATGTTGATTGGGGGCTCTTTACTTCTGTGAGATGTAGAATACTAAAAGTCATATGGCAACCTAGAGGTATGTTGATTGGAGCACTTTACTTCTGTGAGATGTAGAATACTAAAAGTCATATGGCAACCTAGAGGTATGTTGATTGGGGCTCTTTACTTCTGTGAGATGTAGAATAGTAATGCGTGTACCCTACTTATGCTACGAAAATTCACATACAAGTCTTTTGCTCCTATTTTAGGAGGGAAGAACAAAGTTTTGTGGATGGTCTGGAAAAGTTCAAGGATCAATTTCATTTGAAAGGCCTGGAATCTGTAAACCAGCAGACTCATGAGGGTATTATTTTGCTTTTGAGTGAGGAGGCTTCATTGCATCTTTATGATGTGTACAGTAGTATTATGATTTGCATGCCCTTCTGGTCTTATAGAAAGAGATTTTTTTTTTCATCTATAACCTCATGAGTCATCTGTACGTTTATCATATTTCTTGTGCTTTGTGTTCCTACACATAAACCGTTGGTCCTTCAAAATAGGGAATGGTTTCAGTGGAGCTGGAACTGCCATTGAATGCGTTAACAAGATAGTTAGCAACAAGTGATATACTTGGGCAACTAGCCCTGCCCACCCGCATGTGGGAGACATTTCAATTTTACTTTCAGAAAGTAAAAGATAGATGGTCCTTATTAGCTTTTTATGTGTAAAATGTAATTATTTTTTAATGCATACCTCATTTATTATTAATATTTTGTCTTTCTGTTTCAGCCGCACACAGTCACCGTCATTGTTCGGAGGACAAAATCTTCGTCTTCCCAGCTCTCCCTCATCACCAGGTCGTTCTCTCGGACCCTTATATTCACCCCGTTCAATGCATCCATCATTAGCGAATGAAACTCTAATGGAAAGCGAACCCCTCGTCCCAGATATCTGCCTGGATCATCTGTGGACTGATCATTCCTCTGCTCGTGCCACCAAAGCGTTCTTAACAGAAAGCAGCGTTGGCCAGAAATACATGTGCTTGATGTTAACACAAGCTGGAATGCTAAGATGCATCAAGTATGACTATTCCAACGACCACTGCAGTCTCATATTTGGGTCCATATCTTCAATTCCAGCCAAAGATGCTTTACCTATCAAAGCTTTGAAAATGATGATTGTGGTCGATGGAGGTGGTAGTCTCTCCTTGTACACTGGTGTATCTCATGTGTGCCGTGTTAACCTGAGTGGTGTGCCACTTTTCAACTCTTCCTTATTTAGAGATTTTTCGTCGCTCAACATATCATCACGCTTACAGAGCCCTTCTACTCCACCTTACAATAGACACAGTCTCCTCACATCCAGCCGGCCTGCGTCTGCTGTTGACCCAAAGTTTGATTTGGGATTATCTCCTGTAATAACAGAGAAGTCTGGTCTTGAGAGCTCCTTAATGGATGATCCTGGTTTGCCCCTCTCATCTGCAGTAGTTGCCTTGAGAGATGAAACAAATTACCGTGTAACCTTGGAGCATGCTAGTGGAATATTTTATAGAATAACTTTACCAGCAGTAACGTCTTCACCAATCGTAAAGCAAGCACTGGAAGCACTGCAGTATATCCTCCCTCGAGAGAGTGCTCTTCTGCTAATAAACAAGTGGTATGCAACGAGGAATGCTCCAGGCTCGGGAGATTTTTCCCCACAAAGCGAGTGGACACTGTTCTCTATGATGCTGCTTTCAATGATGGGATACGATACAGATAAGCTTGCTTTGACATCATGCCCAGTCGAAGCTTCGGGTTCATGTAGCCCTTTAGTTGCTACAAAGAAGTTCCGTGCCGCTGAGAGTGGCTCCGACAGCGACTGGGAATACATGTTGTCCTCGGCTTTTCATATGGCGGCAGGAAATACGTTAAGTGAGATACTTGGATTGCAACGAGTTGGGGTGTTACGGAAACCTCAGGACGATTGTAAAGCAACTGTTAATACTAAAGCTCCCTTGTTTTGCCATCTTCCCGCAGTTTTATTTTCCCTTCATTTGGTGTATGAGGATTTTAAACTGAATACTCTCCACTGGGAGTTTTGCAGTTTGCTGGTAACATGCTTGCATCAACTTGCTTCTGACATGCGTGCCGGTCAGTATCTCCATCACTACTGGAAAGATTTTCCGACTGTATGCCCATTAAATGGTGCTCCCACACAGGTTCCCTTAGAAGAAGTAAAGAATTTAACTATTCCTGCTTACTACACTGAATGTCCTCCTCATGTATTGGGACATGTATATACAATTATGGGAGGCATCGAAGTTGAACCATTTCCTTACATTCCTGAAGTATGCACTACAACCAGAAATCTTGTCTTGTTATATTGCCTAGCAGTAGCAAACTGTTCTTTGAATGATATTCCAGCCGATCGTTTCTTGCTACGTCTCAATCCCAGTGGACAAAGACAGTTTAACACGACAGATGTGATGATGGATTTGCAGTGTAAGGAAGAAAGAAAATCAAACATTCATGAAAAAATTGTTCTCTTGACAGATCAACTTGGATTGACTGTACGTGATATTCAGCTACTATCACCAGGGGTCTCTCTTGTACTGATGAACGCTCAGCATATGTGTCGCATGTATCCACCGCAGGATTGGCCAGCATCAGCTTATCACTTGATTCACAGGCCAGATCTTGTTGCTCAAAGAGAAGCAGCTACAAAAAATATTGGGCAAATTAAAGATCCTTTTAACATTAAAGTGAGGTGTCAGAGAGAGACTGATTCAGTTCAAGAAGTCAAAAAAGTATCTCAGCAATTGAAAGATGAAGAAGATGGAATGGAAACACTAGACATGGACATGCTAAAGCTTAGGTGGCGAGAAGATCAGCGTGTGGCAGAAGTCCGTCGGATGCTGTGCTCTTCCCGCGCAGTTACAATAAATATCACCCAGCGTCCAGAAGTCTCAGATCATGACTTCTTGGAAGAACAAGAGCGTCATCTTTATGCTCTTTGTATAAGGACAATGTCGTTGCCAGTAGGACGAGGAATGTTTACTCTGTGTTCTACTGCACCTATCATGACAGAAACATTGCCACTTCCCAAGCTTAATCTCTCGGGCAAAGCTCCGCCTCGAGGAACTGCCATCGACCTGTCAAGTATTGAAGTACCACCTAATATGGATATGTGGCCGCATTTCCATAATGGAGTAGCTGCTGGCCTCAAGATTGCCCCAAATTGTGGTGAAATTGACTCAACTTGGATTGTTTACAACAAACTTAAAGGCTCACTTGATAGTCCTACTGAACACGCTGGGTTTTTAATGGCCCTCGGACTGAACGGACACCTCAGGAATTTAGCAACGGTGAACATGCACGATTATCTAGAGCGAGGACATGAAATGACAAGCGTTGGTTTGCTTCTTGGTATTTCAGTTGCGAAGAGAGGTACAATGGATATCCAGACCACAAAGTTACTCAGTGTTCATTTAGAGTGTCTTCTGCCACCTACGTCTACAGAGTTGGATGTCCCACATACTGTGCAGGTATTGTATTGGCAGTTGAAACTGGTTTATCTAACCCACTTGTAATCATAAGTGTTAGGTTATGCTTTAAATTCGTATGGTTAAGTAAGGATGTTTGAAAATTATGCTGTTTTAGTATATATCTTATAATAAGTTGAAGAATAGAGGGAAATTTTACAAAGTAAATAATGGTTTAACCTAGACTCCTGAGTTGGTATGTAATATCAAATAAAGAAAAGTACAGTAATGCATAAATATGACTCGGAAAAATAGAATAATAAAATGGAAGATGAAAATCAGTTAGAATATTATTCTTTTTTTATGAAAAAATTAGAATACCTGTGCAGCACATAATAAAGGGTTAGCAAACACAAGTAAGCAAGGTTAGGATTGAGAAGGTTAGCTCCCTGAAATTTTGCCTGAAGTCCAGTTGTCAATGGGGTCGTGATTGCTATGATAAATCTTATTTTTATATTCATCCGTTATTTATAGGGATTTTCCATTAATGTTATGTCCAATAAAGGGATTTTGACAAAGGAAAAATCTATTTCTGGGCGAGGGACCTGTGTCGCTCAGTGAAATGCTCCTTAAAGCACCATTTCAAAGATATAAATACTGCTAAATATACCAGAGAAAAAAGTTGCATGGAATGCTATGAATATATCCAGCTCGCTCACCCCTAAAGGGTGTCGGTATTAAAACTGGGGCGAGTGATACCGCTACCAGAGATCCCTTTCCAATTAGACTTCTCCCTCCTCAAAATCCCCCGTTACTACGAGGTGTCGTTCACTACAGCTACTGCCCCCCCCCCCCCCCCCCCAACCACCACCACCACCACCACCACCACTACCTAACTTTCTCCCATCATTCCTTGTCAGCACCCGTGAACATTCGAACGTGTTTTTCGTAGCTCTGTTATTTTGTGTTTGTGAAGATGTGAGGCGTTTTGGAGATTCATGCTCCCAAATTGAGTATTATATTTGTCATAGTATTATTTATTGTTATTCTATTTTTCTCATTTTTATTTGCCATCCTGTACTCTTCTTCCCAGTGTACGTATACATTTTCTGTGCTAAGCATGTAATTTTAGAGCTCTGATACAGGCTGATGTTTAACAGAATACTTTAAAACTTACTTCAGCCTTGCTTAGCCTGTCAATTCATCAAAAAGATTGTGTGTACAGTATAATAATTATAAAGTACACTTCATTAATTGCTACCATAGTTATTATCCCTGATTATTCTATCTTGCAGCTAGTTATGAAATCAAACATCTACAGTTTGGGTGGATGCATAATGCTAGAAATTAGATTTTTACTTTGAGAAAACCATAACTTTAATTCTAAAGTGTTTGATTTTCAGCTTACAGATGTTTCCTTAATGCTTGACATAATATGAATTAGTTTGCTTAGACATCCAAACTTTGCTTTCAACATGATGTTTTAAACCCCATAATTTCTTTGATATATAAGTTGAAAGTTGTTCGATTATAATACTGTACTGCATTTAATACTATTTGCAAATTTGTATTTTAAGGTTGGTGCTATAATTGGAGTAGGGCTTGTGTACCAGGACACAGCTCACCGTCACATTGCCGAAGTTCTTCTGCAAGAAATTGGACGACCGCCAGGACCTGAAATGGAAAATTCAAATGATAGAGAATCATATTCTTTGGCAGCCGGATTAGCTCTGGGTTTGGTTCTTTTTGGAAGGGGCGGAGAAGCGGCTGGCTTCACCGATTTGAACATTGCCGGGGAATTGTACCATTACATTGAAGGCGGACACAAAAGACCTCTTTTTGGAAGTAAAGAAAAGAAGTCCCCAAGTTACCAAATAAAGGTAAGAATAGATTTGCTACAACTTGAATACAGTAGTAGTTTTGATGCGTAAAAGCACAGGAGAGGAGAAATGATTTCATGTTAAAAATCTTTGATAAAAAATTTCCTCCTACATTATACTTAAACAGTAAACTTCTAATAACTTGAAAGTCCATTTATCATTTTCTATATTTATATTTTGAAAAACATCTGCATATCATCCTCAAGCACTTAATATCCCTTTTTTCATATTTTGTGATGAAATGCAAACTGCATTTGCAAGAAGATAGCAGCTTTTAGTTTTTCAATTCGGTGTACGGCCATAGTTGTTGGTACGGTTGTTTGTATAAAATCTTAGAAACCTAAATATTAAGTCTACTGATTGAAACCAGCACTAATAGTTCATAATGAATTATGATTTCAGGAAGGCGAATGTATGAATATAGACGTCACTGCTCCTGGCGCCACGTTAGCGCTGGGCATGATATATTTCCGTAGTAACAACAAAGCTATTGCTGAATGGATGGTTGCTCCAAGTACACCTTATTTACTGGACCAGGTAATAGTTTATCTAAAAACTATAGTGTGGTCAAATATTGTTCTTTTCAGTGGTTCATTACTATCTCCAGAAATGCATCAGCTTTAATAAATGACAAGTGTTGTGGGATAATGAATCTGACCTTAACAAATTAACATAGTTCAAAATAACTGTTGGACTTTGTTCTTTGAACTTCAATGAAAAGTAATGCTATTCCGTCCTCATATTCATCACCATCATCATCTTATACGCCTATTAACGCAAAGGGCCTCGATTAGATTTCGCTGGTCGTTTCTATCTTGAGCTTTTAATTCAATACTTCTCCATTCATCATCTCTGACTTGATGCTTCATAGTCCTAAGCCATGTGGGCCTGGGTCTCCCAATTCTTCTAGTACCTTCTGTAGCCCAGTTAATTAAGTACTGTATTGATAATTTTACTTCTGAGAATATGATGAATATCCAGGACAACACTTGCTTTTGCAAGTGTTTTATAGGTTGTCCAGTTTTAAGCCAACAAAGTACATAAAGTGTGGAAAAAAAAACCTTGAAAAATGTTGTCATAATTCAAAATTTTTATCTAATTATTGAAATTTTAAGAACTTTCAAGATGCTAAATAAGATGTAATGTTTTCTGTAGGAACAAACCCTTTAGGTTAGCCTTATTAGATTCAAGACTTTCATCTTCATGGTTTGGAAATTGTATTGTTAAACAAACTGTAACCCAATCTTTAAATCACACCTGATAGTGAATACCATAAAAAGACAACTATTATTGTTATAATTATTATTACTAGCCAAGCTACAACCCTAGTTGGAAAAGCAAGATGCTATAAGTCCAAGGGCTCCAACAGGGAAAAATAGCCCAGTGAGGAAAGAAAATAAGGAAATAAATAAATGATGAGAATAAATTAACAATATATCATTCTTAAAAACAGTAACAGCGTCAAAACAGATATGGCTTATATAAACTATTAACAACGTCAAAAACAGATATGTCATATATAAACTATAAAAACTCATGTCAGCCTGGTCAACATAAAAACATTTGCTCCAACTTTGAACTTTTGAAGTTCTACTGATTCAACTACCCGATTAGGAAGATCATTCCATAACTTGGTAACAGCTGGAATAAAACTTCTAAATTGGTATTGTTGATGTAGACTCTTAAATTCTCTGTAGAACGCACACTCTTTGTTGAATGAGTAGCACGTAGATCTGTTTGCAAATATGATGAATAGATAATCTTTGGTATATTTTATCGCAACAGGACTTCCCATTGTTTATTCAAGTGTATTATAATGAAAAGTTCTTTTTCAGGTAAGGCCAGATTTCCTTCTGCTACGCACCATAGCCCTTGGTTTGATATTATGGGATGACGTTGTACCAACTTCCCGCTGGATTGAAAGCCATGTCCCTGCTACTGTACTTACTCACGTCCACCGAGGTGGAAATCAGTCGGCTCCGGGGATTGACTATGAATCAATGCATCAGGTTTGGCGTTCAGTGTTTGTTTTTAAAATTTACTTATGTAAGTTATGATAAGGAAAAAGAATTTCAAGTACAGTATGTATATGTGTGTGCTGTACACTGAAATTTTTTGCTAGAAGTACTTTATAATGTATGATATACATGCGATACTGAGCATTTAGCATCCCTCTATCAAATCATGTGACATACAGAGCAAATAAAGTTTTGTGCGAATAATTCCAAACTGCGAAACAAAAGTTATTTCTATGAACCTCCTCCTGATGTTCATAATGCTTTCATCTCCGGAAGCTTGGTTATGTTGACGTTAACCCGTAAAAATGAAAAAACTACCCGTTTTCTTTCCTTCCTTCCACTATATTAATGGCTCTAGTAAACAATGTGGCTGACTGGGTCTACCGACAATAACATGCTGTGCTTGTCGTATTGTCTTTGGTCTTTCTGTCACTTTGGAACAATGTTGATATCTTTAAAGGTTTGAAGGCTGCTCATGAATGGCAGAGGCAAGAGACAGTGACATTGCCCTATCAAGCAGGACAATAACTGAAAGACTGACCATATATACATATGATCAGTGCCCAAGCCCCCTTTCCACCCAAGCTAGGACCAAGGACGGCCAGGCAGTGGCTGCTGATGATTCAGCAGATAGACCTATAGGCTGCCGCAAACCCCCATCCTAAATTCACAAATATGGTGAGGTTGCAGCAACTAAAGAAACTAAAAAGTTTGAGCGGGACTTAAACCCCAGTCTGGCGTTCACCTATCAGGGACGTTATAACATCGGCTACCGGGTTGTGAGGTTTTAGTTCATATTTTAATAGTTTAAAGATCTTCTGGGTTTGTTAGCAATTGCAGCGCAATTATACAAAGGTATCTTTTTTTGGTGATCATGATCCACTTTTACTTGTGGCTTGTGCTAGGTACCATTTTTTATTCGAGGGATTTGTTGTGAGGAGTGTAAAGGCCTCTCTCTTCCTCTTGGAAAGTATGTTTCATGTTGCTGATCAGATAAAAGTCCAAAGCATAAAAGAAAGCTTACTTTTAGTTTATTGGGAAATCCGGAGAAGACTAGGCTAGTTGATTATAGAGGGGATGATGATACTCCAGCTTTTGACCAACAAGTCTTTGATTAAGGGTAATTATGTAAGCCTAACCTCCTCCATTTCAAACCCTATCCTAACTCCTCTGTTTGTAGCTAGTAGTTTTACCCTTCTTTCTTTGATTACTTTAGAACCTTATGGTGCAAAATACAAGCATTCCCACATCTCTAGTTGCTCTTGTAGATAGATTGCGAGGCAGAAGACCTAGAAGGTAGACTAGATTCTTATATCCCTCCTCTTGCTAAGGTAAGGGCCATTAAACAACTGCTTATCCCTTATGTGTCAAGATGGTAGTCTGGATCATATTTCACTCCTTACGATGAAATAAGCAGCCTTTAACATCTTATTAATACAGTATGTAGATGTCTTTGGTTTCTGGTGAGAGTGGGGCTGAGACAGGGATGTGTGATGTCGCCGTGGTTGTTTAACTTGTATGTTGATGGAGTGGTGAGAGAGGTGAATGCTTGAGTCCTTGGACGAGGATTAAAACTGGTAGACGAGAATGACCATGAATGGGAGGTAAATCAGTTGTTGTTTGCGGATGATACTGTACTGGTTGCAGACACGGAAGAGAAGCTTGGCCGATTAGTGACAGAATTTGGAAGGGGGTGTGAGAGAAGGAAGTTGAGAGTTAATGTGGGTAAGAGTAAGATTATGAGATGTACGAGAAGGGAGGGTGGTGCGAGGTTGAATGACATGTTGAATGGAGAGTTTCTTGAGGAGGTGGATCAATTTAAGTACTTGGGGTCTGTTGTTGCAGCAAATGGTGGAGTGGAAGCAGATGTACGTCAGAGAGTGAGTGAAGGATGCAAAGCGTTGGGGGCAGTTAAGGGAGTAGTAAAAAATAGAGGGTTGGGCATGAATATAAAGAGAGTTCTGTTTGAGAAAGTGATTGTACCAACTGTAATGTATGGATCAGAGTTGTGGGGAATGAAAGTGACGGAGAGACAGAAATTGAATGTGTTTGAGATGAAATGTCTAAGGAGTATGGCTGGCGTATCTCGAGTAGATAGGGTTAGGAACGAAGTAGTGAAGGTGAGAACGGTTGTAAGAAATGACTTAGGGTGGATATGAATGTGTTGAGGTGGTTTGGCCATGTTGAGAGAATGGAAAATGGCTGTCTGCTAAAGAAGGTGATGAATGCAAGAGTTGATGGGAGAAGTACAAGAGGAAAGCCAAGGTTTGGGTGGATGGATGGAGTGAAGGAAGCTCTGGGTGGTAGGAGGATAGATGTGAGAGAGGCAAGAGAAAAAGGAATGAATGGCGAGCGATTGTGACGCAGTTCCGGTAGGCTCTGCTGCTTCCTCCTGTGCCTTGGAAGACCGCGGAGGTAGCAGCAGTAGGGGATTCAGCATTATGAAGCTTCATCTGTGGTGGATAACGGGGGAGGGTGGGCTGTGGCACCCCTAGCAGTACCAGCCAAACTCGGTTGAGTCCCTTGTCAGGCTGGGAGGAACGTAGAGAGGAGAGGTCCCCTTTTCTGTTTCATTTGTTTGATGTCGGCTAACCCCCAAAATTGGGGGAAGTGCCTTGGTATATGTATGTAGATGTCATGACAAACCATACGATTCCCTTAGACCAAAATGCTCTGCTTTTGAATTGATTTGTTTAAGATTTCATAGAATTGCCAAGTTACACCATGTTTAAATGGTTGTGCACGTCATTCACTAGCAAGCTCTGCTATTAGCTCTTCATAGATTTTTGCCTTACAAGGTAAATGTAGGGATTAGTACCTCAGTTGCTGAAATGAGCATCAGTTCCCATGTAAGGTAAATGAATAGTCAAACACAATTTAGTAAGATCTCAAACAATAGTTTTCAATATTAATCTTACCCGATAATCATGTAGCTGTCAACTCCGTTGCCCGACAGAAATCTACGGACGGGATACGCCAGCGATCGCTATACAAGAGGGGGGTGTACTCACCAGCGCCATCTGTGGTCAGGTACTGCAGTACTTCTTGTCAACACCACCTCAATTTTTCCTCTGTCGTGCCGCCGGCAAGACCTACATGGATACGCTGTTGATTTTGGAGTCTTTGTTCACGGTTTTGGTGAAGTATTGCTCTGAAATTTAGCCTTCGCTATACAGGAAGCTTTTCCCTTAGCTTAGATAGCTTTTGGATTGATTTTGATTAATGGTATAACGATCTTTGCTTTATTTTGGAAACCCCCCTTGACTGTTCTCTAATTCAAGATGTCCGACCATTCTCAAGCTCCTAGACAAAGACGATGTAGTGTTAGGACTTGTAGTAGGCGTCTTCCGAAGGCCTCGGTTGATCCTCACACCGTTTGTTCCGACTGTAGGGGAAAATCCTGTCAGTTGGAAGATCGATGTGAGGAATGTGCCGGGCTTTCGGAATTCGATTTTAATGAATTCCTCAAGTATACGGCTAAGTTAGAGAGGGAGAGAGTTAGGAGGAGTTCTTCTCGCTCTTTGGTTTATTCCTCCCCCCATGATCCTCAACCTTTTCCTTCCCCTGTAGTGGTGACCCCCGAACCTATTACTAGTGCTCAGCCTGATATGTCGGATGTGTTACGTGCCATTCAGGCTTTAGGTGATAAGGTGGAGTCTGTAGTGAGTGACCACAAATTTCTCTTGGCAGATGTCAAGGAACTTAAAGTGAAAAGTGCAGTGGGAAGTGGTAGTGCCAGTGCTGTGCCTAGTGTCAGTGTCAGTGTTGCGCATGAGGATACTTCTGTGCGTGCCAGTCGTCCTCCCAGTCCGGGACCTCTTGCAAGCTCCCAAGCCCAGGGGAGAAGCAATGTCGAAGGGCAAAAGGGTTCGGCAGGCCTTGATCGGCGCACAGTAGTATCCTCAGTGGTTGCGGGCGTATCTTATAGAGATCGTCACTTCCACTCTCAGACGATTGAGCCCTTAATTTCCTCGTCTGCGGAAGAAGTTTCCGGGAGGAAACGCTGGACCCAGGTCTCAAGGCCTCTTAAGCGTAAGGTCCAGACCGAGCGAGTCCAACGGCCCAGGTGTAGCCACTGGGCCAGTTCGGACTCGCCGCAGTCATCTGATGGCTGCACGCCTCCTAAGAGAGGTAAAGCGATGCCTCAACAGGCCTCTGCTCCAACTTCTGTTGATCCCAAGTTGGCTATGCTGCAGACTATGCAGTCGCAGCTTGCGGTGTTGATGCAGGAGTTTCAGGCAGAGAAGGTTAGCACACCTACTCCTGCGAGCGCTCCTCCACCTCTGCGCAGTCCACCCTGCCAGACGTATGATGTTGAGGTTCCTCCTGCCTCCATGCGTGAGCTGCCGCATTGGGAGTTGCCAGATACCAGCGCTGTGCAGCAACCTCCACTTTCCTTGAGGCAGGAGCCTCTTGCTATGCAGCAACCTCCTCAACCCTTGAGGCAGGAGCCTCATGCTTTGCAGCAACCTCCTCTACCCTTGAGGCAGGAGCCTCATGCGTTGCGACAACCTCCTCCATCCTCGAGGCAGCAACCTCTTGCGTTGCGGCAACCTCCACCATCCTTGAGGCAGCAACCTCAACTCTTGCGGCAGCCACCTCAACTCTTGAGGCAAGAACCTCAACTCTTGAGGCGAGAACCTCAACTCTCGAGGCAAGAACCTCAACTCTTGAGGCAAGAACCTCAACTCTTGAGGCAAGAACCTCAACTCTTGAGGCAAGAACACCAACTCTTGAGGCAAGAGCCTCTCTCTGCGCAGCCACCTCCTCAACCCTTGAGGCAGGCGCAACTCTTGAGGCAGGAACCTCATGCTATGAGGCAGCCACCTCAACGCATGCAGCAACCGCATTCTTCGCAGCATGAGCCTCTTCCCATTCAACATGAACCGCAGACTATGCAGCATGAGCCTCATGCCTTACAGCATTCGCTTCTCACCACGCTTGCTCCTCAGACCTCCGCAGAACCTCCTTCATCCCAGCCTCATGACTTTGTCATTGCCAGCCCTCATCCTCTTCAGCAGAGACTTGATGATGAATCCGCAAGTGCGCATGCACCCGTTCTTCAGGATTCAGCCATTCAGCATACCGCTTTATCGTTACCTCTCGCTTCTCAACCCTCAGGTGATGAGGTTTCTGAGGATGAAGCTGCTCACCTGGATGATCCTTCTTCTGATGTGGAGGAACCCAAGTCGTTGCCACCCTCCATAGACTTTCGTAAGGTCCTGACTCTGTTCAGAGAGTTATACCCTGAACACTTTGTTTCTGCTACCCCTCGTTCTCCTCCATCCGAGTTTTCTCTAGGCATGCAGCCTATTAAGTCTGCCTACACTAAGCTTGTCTTCGCTAGATCATCAAAGAGAGCTTTGAGAATTTTAGGGGATTGGTTGCAGTCCAAGCAGCAACTGGGAAGGACGTCTTTTATGTTTCCTCCTCCTAAGCTGACTTCTAAGTCGGGCGTCTGGTATGCCACGGGAGAGGAACCAGGCTTGGGGATCCCTGCCTCTGCCCAGGCTGACTTCTCAAGTTTGGTTGACTCTCCCCGTAGGTCGGCTATGAGACGCTCTAAGGTCTGCTGGACCTTTTCTGATCTGGACCACTTCTTGAAGGGAGTCTTTCGCGCCTTTGAAATTTTTAATTTCCTCGACTGGTGCCTGGGGGCCTTGAGCAAGAAGACTGCCCCTTCTGACAAAGACTCGGCCATGCTGATCATGTCCTGTATGGACAAAGCAATTCGCGATGGTTCTGGCGAACTTGCTTCTATTTTTGTCTCGGGAGTCCTCAAGAAAAGGGAACAACTTTGCTCCTTCCTTTCTACTGGTATCACCTCTTGCCAGAGGTCACAGTTACTGTTTGCTCCTCTCTCCAAGTTCCTGTTTCCTGAGGATCTAATCAAAGAGATGGCTGCGGCTCTTATACAGAAGGATACGCATGACCTCGTGGCCTCTTCAGCACGTAAGGCTAAGATTGTACCTTCAGTACCGAGAACTTACCGCACCCCAGTGGCTGATACACCTGCTACCAGATTTATTCCGCCCTTTCGTGGCAGAGCCCCCAGCCGAGGAAGTACCCGCCCAGACGGTCACAGGGGCAGGTCCAAGAAAGGTGCCAAGTCCACGAAAAGCAAGCATTGACTCTCCTCTCCAGACAGCTGTAGGAGCCAGACTCAAGACCTTCTGGCAAGCCTGGGAAAGAAGAGGTGCAGACGCTCAGTCTGTCAAGTGGCTAAGGGAGGGTTACAGAATTCCGTTCTGCCGCAATCCCCCTCTGACCACTTCTCCCATCAACCTCTCTCCCAACTACAAGGAAAAGGACAAGAGGCTAGCGTTACATCAAGAGGTGTCGCTCCTGTTACAGAAGGAGGCAGTGGTGATAGTCCGGGATCATCAATCCCCGGGCTTTTACAACCGTCTCTTCCTGGTGGCCAAGAAGACAGGAGGTTGGAGACCGGTGCTGGACGTCAGTCCGCTCAATGCTTATGTCACCAAGCAGACGTTCACTATGGAGACGACGAAGTCGGTCCTAGCAGCGGTCAGGCAGGAGGACTGGATGGTCTCGTTGGATCTGAAAGACGCCTACTTTCACGTTCCCATCCATCCAGACTCCCAACCTTTTCTGAAATTCGTCTTTGGAGAGGTTGTGTACCAATTCCAAGCCCTGTGTTTTGGCCTAAGCATGGCACCTCTGGTGTTTACGCGACTGATGAGGAATATTGCGAAATTCCTTCACTTGGCGGACATCAGAGCCTCCCTTTATTTAGACGACTGGCTTTTAAGAGCCCCCACAAGTCGTCGCTGTCTGGAGAGTCTCAGATGGACTTTGGATTTGACCAAGGAACTGGGTCTATTGGTCAATTTAGAGAAGTCCCAGCTTGTTCCTTCCCAAACCATCGTTTACCTGGGAATGGAGATTCAGAGTCAAGCTTTTCGGGCTTTTCCGTCGGCCCCAAGAATCAACCAAACCCTTTAGTGCATCCTGAGCATGCTGAAGAAGAACAGATGCTCGGTGAGACAGTGGATGAGTCTAACAGGGACTCTGTCATCGTTAGCCCTGTTCACCGAGTTAGGGAGACTCCACCTCCGCCCCCTTCAGTACCATCTTGCAGCTCACTGGGACAAGGATATGACGCTCGAGGCGGTCTCTATTCCTGTTACCAAAGAGATGAGGACTACTCTAATGTGGTGGAAGAGCAACATCCTTCTCAAGGAGGGTCTCTCTTTAGCTGTTCAGACCCCCGATCTTCATCTCTACTCGGACGCATCAGACTCGGGCTGGGGCGCGACCTTGGACGGACAGGAATGCTCGGGGACATGGAACAAGGAACAGGAAACGCTTCACATCAATTGCAAGGAGTTGTTGGCAGTACATCTGGCCTTAATGAACTTCAAGTCCCTCCTGCTAAACAAGGTGGTGGAGGTGAACTCCGACAACACCACAGCCTTGGCGTACATCTCCAAGCAGGGAGGGACTCATTCGAGGAAGCTGTTCGAGATAGCAAGGGACCTCCTCATTTGGTCAAGAAGTCGAAAGCTCACGCTGGTAACGAGGTTCATTCAGGGCAATATGAATGTCTCGGCAGATCGCCTCAGCAGGAAGGTTCAAGTCATCCCCACAGAATGGACCCTTCACAAGAACGTGTGCAGCAGGCTTTGGGCCTTGTGGGGTCAGCCAACGATAGATCTGTTCGCTACCTCGATGACCAAGAGGCTCCCATTGTACTGTTCCCCGATCCCAGACCCGGCAGCAGTTCACGTGGATGCTTTTCTGCTGGATTGGTCCCACCTCGATCTGTATGCATTCCCGCCGTTCAAGATCATCAACAGAGTTCTTCAGAAGTTCGTCTCTCACGAAGGGACATGGCTGACGTTGGTTGCTCCCCTTTGGCCTGCAAGAGAATGGTTCACAGAGGTACTGCAATGGCTGGTCGACGTTCCCAGGACTCTCCCTCTAAGAGTGGACCTTCTACGTCAACCTCACGTAAAGAAGGTACACCCAAGCCTCCACGCTCTTCGTCTGACTGCCTTCAGACTATCGAAAGACTCTAGAGCTAGAGGCTTTTCGAAGGAGGCAGCCAGAGCGATTGCCAGAGCAAGGAGGATATCCACTCGCAGAGTCTATCAATCCAAGTGGGAAGTCTTCCGAAGCTGGTGCAGAGCCAATGCAGTTTCCTCTACCAGTACCACTGTAACCCAAGTTGCTGACTTCCTGTTACATCTTAGGAATGTTAGATCTCTTTCGGCTCCTATGATCAAGGGGTACAGAAGTATGTTGGCAGCAGTTTTCCGCCACAGAGGCTTGGATCTTTCCTCCAACAAAGATCTGCAGGACATCCTTAGGTCTTTTGAGACCTCTAAAGAACGTCGCTTGTCCACTCCAGGCTGGAATCTAGACGTAGTCCTAAGGTTCCTTATGTCACCTAGATTTGAACCTCTCCAGTTAGCCTCTTTCAAAGACCTTACTCTCAAAACTCTTTTCCTCGTCTGCCTTGCAACAGCCAAAAGAGTTAGTGAGGTTCACGCCTTCAGCAGGAACATAGGATTCACATCTGAAACAGCTACATGTTCCTTACAGCTCGGTTTTTTGGCAAAAAATGAACTTCCTTCACGTCCTTGGCCTAGATCGTTCGAAATTCCTAGCCTTTCCAACATGGTGGGTAACGAACTAGAGAGAGTTCTTTGCCCTGTCAGAGCTCTAAAGTACTATCTTAAAAGGTCAAAGCCTATACGAGGACAATCAGAGGCCTTATGGTGTGCCATTAAGAAACCTTCGATGCCTATGTCCAAGAACGCAGTTTCTTATTACATAAGGCTTCTGATTAGAGAAGCTCATTCTCACATGAAGGAAGAAGACCTTGCTTTGCTGAAGGTAAGGACACACGAAGTGAGAGCTGTGGCTACTTCAGTGGCCTTCAAACAGAACCGTTCTCTGCAGAGTATTATGGATGCAACCTATTGGAGGAGCAAGTCAGTGTTTGCATCATTCTATCTCAAAGATGTCCAGTCTCTTTACGAGAACTGCTACACCCTGGGACCATTCGTAGCAGCGAGTGCAGTAGTAGGTGAGGGCTCAACCACTACATTCCCTTAATCCCATAACCTTTTTTAACCTTTCTCTTGAATGCTTTTATTGTTGTTTTGGGTTGTTACGGTGGGCTAAGAAGCCTTCCGCATCCTGGTTGATTTGGCGGGTGGTCAATTCTTTCTTGAGAAGCGCCTAGGTTAGAGGTTGTGTTGAGGTCCTTTAGTATGGGTTGCAGCCCTTTATACTTCAGCACCTTAGAGTTGTTCAGCCTCCTAAGAGGACCGCTGCGCTCAGTAAGGAAGGCGTACTTATTAAAGGCAGAGTAATGGTTCAAGTCGACTTCCTTACCAGGTACTTATAATTTCATTTGTTATTTTGAATAACTGATAAATATGAAATACGGGATACTTAGCTTCTTGATTAACATGTACACTGGTTTTCACCCACCCCCCTGGGTGTGAATCAGCTACATGATTATCGGGTAAGATTAATATTGAAAAATGTTATTTTCATTAGTAAAATAAATTTTTGAATATACTTACCCGATAATCATGATTTAATTGACCCACCCTTCCTCCCCATAGAGAACCAGTGGACCGAGGAAAAATTGAGGTGGTGTTGACAAGAAGTACTGCAGTACCTGACCACAGATGGCGCTGGTGAGTACACCCCCCTCTTGTATAGCGATCGCTGGCGTATCCCGTCCGTAGATTTCTGTCGGGCAACGGAGTTGACAGCTACATGATTATCGGGTAAGTATATTCAAAAATTTATTTTACTAATGAAAATAACATATTATAAAGAAAACACCACCCCTCCTTGTCATCTGTACCTTCAGAGGTACCTCCATTCTGTGAGGTTCTTGTCCTTCTTGGTTGGAGGCTATACATTTTTTCCACTGAAGGCCTTTCACAAGGTATGCAGAGGAGATGCCTGGATAATTAAAGTCTGCTATCTAGTAGAGAAGATGGGCCATATTCAATTTAAAAGAAGCACTTCTCCAGTTGATGCTTCTGAAGAGGACCTGACGTCTTATGCTTGAGTATCAGGATCTCTTCCTTAGCAGTGGCAACACTATTCTGAGGACACTTAAGGTCATATGCTTCAACCTTTAAGGTAGTTGAGGTATCAGCTCGATTTAGAGCTCACAATGTCGAATATCTAAGTTAGACTCGGAATAGCATTTGGTGAGCCAAACAACTTTCAGCTTCTTAAGGGATACAAGTCCTTCAATCCCTTTGTTCTTGGCAGTGCTGGCTTCTCTAGTACTTTTGTAGCCAGGCCAGTTCCATGTAATGTGATCAAATGGCTCTTTTGCTTTGGTTAAGCTACACTTCTGAGCACCATTTGTATTAGTCTGGATTTGTAAGAGTAGTTCTCCTCATTTTCCCTTTACGAGAGTAGGATGGTGGAATGGATAGCTATCATTTGGCCATCATGCTCCAAGTATTTATTTCCAGACTGCATCTCCCCATCGTGAAAGATAGATTCCTTCATCGACCAATTATCCAAGTACCAACCAAAATACTGGTCAGGCCTTATGTTTAAAAGAAGCAAGGTTTGTATACACATAGAAACAAATATACATGCAATGAATTTTAAAAATAATTTGTATTTTTCCTAATTATACAACTTTCAAACGTCAACTACCCCTCTCAGTCCTGAGCTGAAGGTCAAAAGTGAGGAGTCTTTGATAGGTTGGTGGACAGGGGTACTTGCCAGTGCTCACCACTGTCATTAACTACCTTGTTAGTGTTTTAAACATCCGCTCTGGCTCCGCTAGAGACACTTCCCTATTTTAAAGGACTGAGGTTTGTATAGTTAAGAAAAATACAAATTACTTTGTAATTTGCTATTTTATCATGATATTCATTATATAGTGCTATAATTTTAGGAGTGCTAATCTCAAAGTATAGTTTATTAAATCATCTTAAAAACAGCAAAGAGGGATGAAAGCTGAAAAATCTATGCATCAGAACTTGCTAGAGGTCAGAAAGTATATTATCATAATCTTGAAATGCAGGTGTAATACTAGTAATTTAAGTTAATATTGAAATGAGATCCTCTCATTTCAAACATATATATGATATTCCCAATTTTTCTCACTTCAGGCATACTACAACATTCTTGCTGGTGCATGTATGGTGATTGGTTTGAAGTTTGCTGGATCTGCAAATAGTGAAGCCTTTCAGATTCTGTGGAAATTTACACGAATGTTTACAAATTTCACCAAAAGGTATGTAATTTTGATCTGTCAACTGAGCCTTGTTAATGTGAAAAATATATTTTTACTTTAATTCTTTCATATGTTCAAATGTAACCCATTAGATCTGGTAAAGAGAGTCAATATTGGCCAAAACTTGAGGTTAATAAGGAAAAGTATGAGGCAGGTTTTAGCTGTACACTTTATTTACTTTTCATCTGAGTATAATAGGTATCAATTAAAGAATTTTTAACATTGCATTTGATGAGCACTCAGTCCCTAATTTTTTTTCTGTACCTTTGCATATATTGTCTTTTGATATATCACTACATCCAGCCTTGAGAAGAATCTAGTTTTTATTATTTCTATAAAAACTTCTCAACGTTTATATGGCTTCTTCTCTGGAAAGTGTTTTATTGATGTAACCCCTGTAACATTGACTGCTGTTGAAAACTCCACAAGTGTAAATGCAATATTCTCTTAAGTATTTGAGCCTTTTTTTAATATGAATTGTATACTATTGAACCAAAACTAACGTGCTCTTCTGAACATCTCAATAAAGGGGGAATTTCAGTGTGTATAACAGTATCTTCCTGTAGAGGCAGTCTGATCATCTCATTTAGTTATACCTCTCTCTAAAGCAGAGCGGTTTTCAATATTCCATCGAGTTATTCCAGAGTTAGCTTGAACTTTTGTCATCTTGAATAGATCATGAATTAAAAGCAATTCATATCATTATTGAATTCCTTTTAATGATCCACATATGCCTTTATTTACAGGAGCGTAGCAGAACTTGCTGGCAAATCTACAATTGAGACTTGTCTGAATGTTATCCTTTTAAGTCTCTCCATGGTGATGGCTGGAACAGGAGACCTCGACGTTTTACGTATCATTAGATACCTACGCTCAAGAATTGGCCCTACAAATTCAACTGTTGGGTATGATATGAATACATTCATACAAGAGTGTGGAAGGGAAATAAAAGTGTATCTTTTACAATGGTTGCAAGTGTTCTATATCTAAGTTTGTGTGTTATGAAATCAAAATCTATGTGCATAATTTTTTGTTACCAGATTAAATATATAATAAATCTGTGTTTGCAAGTAATATGTGCACCATGTTATAAATCTCTAATCAGACACACTTATATCACATTTACTTTATTTAGGTATTTATTTTATTCTTTCAGAACCTTTACTACCATGCAAGGCAAACAATCTATTGAGATGATATAGACCCAAAATTTATTCCTTTCCTCTTTCAGGTACGGATCCCACCTTGCCATCCACATGTCCCTTGGATTCTTATTCCTTGGGGGAGGGAGGTTTTCTCTAGGGACAAGCAACATGGCTATTGCTGCGCTATTAATTGCTTGCTTCCCAAAGTTCCCTACACACTCAAATGATAACCGTTATCACTTGCAGGTTAGTGGATAAACAAAGACATTTGATTTTTCTCATAGACTTGAAATTCATGAGTTAAGACATTCCAGGTGTGATATGAATAAATCACTGCCATTTAAAGTTGTTAATGCTAAAGGTTATTGACTATAATAATTTTCATATTCTTCCTGAAAATATAACTAGAGGGGTACTCAGTAGCAAGCATGCCTATGCCACGGCAGCTTATTTCTCAATGTTAGGGTTAATTCGGTCGACCTTTTGCTCGATCTTGACCTTTGACCTAGAACTTTCAAAATTGAATCGCTTCCACATCTTGACATAACAATTAATCCCTTAAAGTTTCACTGCTCTATGAATAAAATTGTGTCCGGGAAGTTGTTCACACACAAACAAACAGGCAAAGAGGGACAAAAACATAACCACCTCTCCAACTTTGTTGGCGGAGGTAACTATGACATGCATAATTTGTGTGGATGTCATTACTAGAAAATTCTCTTAACCCTTTTACCCCCAAAGAACGTACTGGTACGTTTCACAAAACTCATCCCTTTACCCCCATGGACGTACCGGTATGTCCTTGCAAAAAAATGCTATTTAAATTTTTTTTTGCATATTTTTGATAATTTTTTGAGAAACTTCAGGCATTTTCCAAGAGAATGAGACCAACCTGACTTCTCTATGATGAAAATTAAGGCTGTTAGAGCAATTAAAAAAAAATATACTGCAAAATGTTCTTGAAAAAAAATAACCCCATGGGGGTTAAGGGTTGGAAATTTCCAAAGAGCCTGGGGGTAAAAGGGTTAATTTCCCTTTACTGTACTCCCTTGAATCCATGTGTGTTACAAATTTGGTTTTTAAGAAATATCTTCAGTAGAATTACAATTTGGGTATGATTTTATCCTCAGTCTATCCGGGTAGATCTTTTTGGTTGGGACAACATATTATTTGCTGTTAAATTAGTATTTACCTTCCAGCATATGCCATTGCCAGTGACATTCATATTCAGAACTGAATAAAAGATTGATTAGATTTCCAAATTATGATTATACTACAATAGGTATATTTATTTCAGGCTCTTCGTCATCTGTATGTGTTAGCTGCTGAACCAAGGTTGCTAATACCAGTAGATGCTGATACTGGCCGACTTTGCCAAGTTCATGTTACCTTGAAGTAAGAGACACGCCAACATTAATCAGTGTATTACATACATAATCACAAGCAAAAGTTCTCTTAAAATAATTGTAAAAAAATACTATCTCTTATTCTTGTTTATTCTTTTCTAAGTGAACATAATTTTCAATCCCAGAAAGCAGTTGAAATTTAATGAGTTACTCATATGTATTGTGCGAGTAGAAAATCCTATTCAAATCAAATTTTAATGTCAGGACATCTATGGGTTAAATATGCATAACATTTTACACCCAATCTGTAATTGTTTCTGTGACTAAGGGTAATTCCACTCGCGGGTATGTAAATTATTCGTACATAAGTTATCACCTATTATTTTTTATGAATCTCCCCAGATGTTCCTATTATATCTCTTTGGAAGCTTGTTTTTATCAACCTTTACCACCAAAGTTAAAAGGTTTCTTGTTTTCTCTCCTTTCAATACACTTTTTACCTCTAGTAAAGTAATGAGACAATCTATTTGTCAATATTAGTAACCATCTACATTTCAATTTGTGTTGCCTTCAGCTTGTTTACAGCCCCTAACTCCAGATTATTCAGATTCAGGTTTTTTTAGTGTGTTAGATGTCTTTTTTTGGATTTGTTAGTAGCTACAGCATAATTTGTTCAAGGGAATTGTTTCTTGGCACTCATGATCCATCTTCTCAGATGAGTTTCCTTAGTCATCTCAGGCTTGATGCTGTATTGCATTGGCTGTGTATCAATTCATTCAATTTTTTGTAATGGAGTTGTTGTAAAACTATACAGCACTCTTAAGTACTATTATTGTTGTTATCATACCCATCTGCAATGCATTGTGTGGTCAGGATGAGTAACAATGTAAAAGTATTGGTTGGCCTTAGAGAGAATATCTTAGTCATAAATGCAATTAACTTTCAAGTCATCAGTACACTGTACATCATGAAGTCCTGCCTTTCAAGATTTATACGTAAGTTTTCAAATATTTGTTAGTTCATCCATGAATTCTTGAGCGTAAAGTTCAAGTTTGAATAAACTTTATGTAAAATATTTTCCATTTTCTCAGATTTAAAGACACTGATCAATATAAAGACCAGCTGTACGAGGCTATGGCACCCCTGATGCTGCCTGAACTTTCTAAACTGGCAGAAGTAATAATGGAAGGAAATAATGCAAGCAATAGATATTGGACTGTCAGGTAGGTCAATGTACTGAGTTTTTTCATTTGCCATCTTTTAGAGGTGGTTCTCAAACTGCTCTAGAATTTAACTTAACTTTTTTTTTTTTCATTAGACACTGGCAAAAAGGAGTCCATTGGGCCATCCTCTCATTCAAATGTGCTGCATTTTTGAAGAACAACTAATTACTTCAAATCTATATGTATATGTGCATAACAGAGTTTTCCTTAAAACTAATGCTACTCAATTTATGAGTGGTAGGGAGAAGACAGATACAAAAGCCTTTGATTTTATAGTGCAGAATTTTTCTCGGGATGCAAGTGTTGAATTTTTTTTGTAGCCTACACAATAACCAGGTCCTCGAGGCCATGTTTCACATCTTTTGGTGTGAATAAAGTTAACTGTCTTAGCTGCAAATTGTGAAAAACAAAAAATTCCTGCTCCATTTATATAGATGTCCCATTTATTAATGTACCAAAATAAGGAAAATAAGATTACTCCATACCAAGCGGTTATACTTTGACCTTTATGGGGGTGATAATGATATTGATCTGGGGTGAATTGACTACTCTTATCATTGCTGCACGGAAACCAATAGTATTTTTCATGGTAAATATATTTGTCTCAATAAGATTTAATATTTTTTCCAAAATATATATTTACATTCTTCTTTTCATTATTTTTTTTTCAATCTAGAAATTTGGTTAATTTCTCTTATTTTGTGGAACTAAATAGTGACATTATGTTAACCGCATGTACAATCTATTATGCCCCTAGATAAAAGTTATTTTCATTATAACGAATCTCCCCTGATGTTCATATTGCTTCTAATCAAGGGATTTTGACGAAGGAAAAATCTATTTTTGGGCGAGAGACCTGTGCCGCCCAGTGAAATGCTCCTAAAGCACCATTTCAAAGGAATATAACTGCTAATATTACCAGAGAAAAAATGTATAGGAATGCTAGGTTGAACTAGCTCGCTCACCTAATGGTGTCGGTATAGACTGGGGCGAAATACCAGAGGTCTCGTACCATTTAGACTTCTCCTCTTCGAAATCCCTCAATAGTGAGGTGCAGTTCAACCTCCCCTGCCTCGCAGACCAGTACTACTAACTCTACCCACGCTTGCCCATCACTCCTTTCTAGCACCTAATACGTATAAGTCCAACGTGTTTTTTCTCGTGTTTACCATTGGATTTATCATCAACTTTCTCTCGATGGCCGATTCCCAAGATACCCCATCGAAGTTAAGTACTTTATCCATGAGTTTTAGCGAGATTGGGCAGTGTAACCTTTGTTTTTATTATTGAGAAGTGTTTATATATGAGCGGCGTCACCGTTCTTACTTTCGTCTCTGCCCTTTTTCTCGTTAGTTCGTCCGTCATTAATATTCGTTCGAACTTTTAGGAGTTTTTTCCTTATATTTATATAGTACACCGACTTTATGCTTTCATATAGCATTTATTTTATGTTATCCTATGATATCGGTGTTAGCGTTTCATCAGGAGTAGGTTATGTTGGTATGCCTGCATTCGTGCATGTTGGTGGATAGCGTCACCATTGAGATTGTTTCGCTAGTTCTAGGAGCGTTAAAGACGACCATCTCACTTATTATTATTAAACCTTTTAGTTTTATTACGCTCCACCTAGTTTTACATTTGGTTCGAGTGGGACTCTCGCGTATTTTGTTGTTTTTACTATTCGATCTACCGCTTCAGTAACTAGGTTGGTACCCCTGCTTTGGGCGGCGCAGGGATTGAGCCCAGAAAAAGCTGTGTCGATGTCTACCCTAAAATAAAATGTTTGTTGTGCTCTTCCCCCTCAAAAATGCTTTTCCCTCTGGGAACCACCACGCCATTTGGCGGCTGATGGCATCTAACTTCGTTGAGGACAGAGCCATTTGTCTCTTACTTTTCATTTCATCTCGTTACTGGTGTTTAGTAAAATATCCTTATTTCGCCCTGCAAAATAAGTTTATTTTGAACTAATAAATCACAATGGGTTTAAAATTTGTTTTGGCTTCCTGTAATGTAAACGTATGGCGACTGCAGTGTTTTGTTTATGTGTATAGAGGAATGTTGTTCGTTCACATTCCCTCTTCCTTTGAAGTCGTGTTAGCTGTTAGTAAACTGCTTTAATTAGAAATTAGGAAAGTACAATCTTTGTGGGTGGTGTGATAAATTGTATGATTCTCTTTGACAAATCATTTTATTTTGAGTTAATCTGTTAAGATTGGTTAAATCTGTTTGATTGCTTTATGCTCAGAGGGCTGTATGAGT
The DNA here is from genome assembly GCF_036898095.1 of Palaemon carinicauda. Classification (NCBI taxonomy): domain Eukaryota; kingdom Metazoa; phylum Arthropoda; class Malacostraca; order Decapoda; family Palaemonidae; genus Palaemon; species Palaemon carinicauda. The sequence goes on from NC_090730.1 coordinate 9,151,336, forward strand.
CGTTCACTTGCAAGCTTGCCCACTAGCTCATCACAAAATTTTTCTCTTACAAGGTAAATGTAAGAATTAGAACCAATTTACATTATCAAGCCTATTATTTAAATACACATTAGTTCCTGTACATAAATGTAAAACATGCAAATAATTTGCATAAGGGTACGTAGTTCGTTTTGGATAAAAATATAAATTGTTATCCAAATTCTAAATGAAGCTGATAACTCTGTTTCTGTTTGATGTTGAAGCATTTTCTTACCCAAGACAGATTCTTGGCAATCTAGTCCTGAATTACGATGTATTGTCTGACTTTGTCTACCTTAGCAAAGAAATTATTGAGAAATATCCTGATGAATTATTTAGGTTTTTTTGGAGTTTGTAGTATTAAGGGATTTTGACGAAGGAAAAATCTATTTCTGGGGAGAGACCTGTGGCGCCGAGTGAAAAGAGTCCTTCTTATATATCTTTTCTGATAAAACCTTCCAATTATACCAGAGAAAGATAAAGGCATGGAATGCTGAGGTTACTACCCTCGCGCGAGCCCCTTTTGGGTGTCGTGTATAAAGCAAAGGCGCGTGAAAATCACTATTCACAGGTTGTCTTCCATTTAGTTAATTCCTTCGTCAAAGGGATGGGCCGATACAAAGGTCCTAGCCAACCACCAGCGCCACACCACCACGCCACGACGCGAGCGCCATCTGAACAACATCCTTCTTTTGGAATCTTAAGTGTTGAATTTGTTTGTGGTGCTCTCGGTCTTTTTTTGTCAATCGCGGATTTATTTTGTCATGTCCGAAGCTCCATCTTCACACATTCCAATGTTAAGTACCATAGTTTGTTTTGACAAGTTTTTATTGTACCGAGCTTTTGTTTTATATCCAGTATAGTCTGTTTTAATATTCCCGTCTGGCCTTTCATGGCGGCCATTGTTTGTTCACTTGTTTGGGAATTCATCTTTGTCTGCCCGTTTAGTACTCTGTCACTTAGGTTCTTGGTTAAGTCCCTGGCCTTATGCCTTTAGAACCGTTATTATTTTTTTTTTTTGTGTATTTATGCTCATGGTACTTTTTGCTAGCAAGTCCAGCCTACGAACGAGATAGCGATCTAGCTTTGTATTTGTTTAGTATCCGCCCCACCGAGGCGTTCGTCACTCGACTGAGCTATTTATTTTAAGTTTTAGCAGATGTTATTCTTCGATCGTAGTGTTATATGGATGTACATTTTTATTTTATACGTTTATAATAGTGTTGTGTGATTTTTAGTCCTGTTTTTGTGTCCAAGAGAGCGAGAGATTGGGGTCCCCGTTTTCTGTTCGCAGTCACGAGTTACCCCTTTCTCTCGTTTTCTTTCTTAGCTCCGGTGGTTGAGCGGATTTCCCGTTTTCCGTTTTGTGCGTTCAACGGGTTCTCCCTCCCTCACCTCTCCCCCTCTGGGTGGATGATAACTTACGAGTTATTTATTTTTCGTGACTTTTCAATTGTTAGCGTTATTTTGGTCCGTGTTTCGTCCTCTCCCCGTTACGGCTCGGGAGTAGTTTATGAACGTTTGCCACTCCGCCTTGAGTTCTACTCCGGCTTGAGGGATTCTCAATGACTTTCGTTCTATTGTTATATTTATATATTGTTTACTGCATGGGACGGGCTTCATATTGGTTAGATACGACCCTCCGGTGGCCCTTACTGTGGTCTCAGGCCACGGCCATATCCACAATAGCCATTGTTATTACAATTGTGTTTTTATTCACAATAATTATTCAGGACCTTTCTTCTCCCTCCGGCCTCACCGGAGATTGTAAATACGCTTTGCTATGATCTAAGCCTTAGCCTTTAGCTGCGGCTTGGCTTTTATATCTTCACAATTGAATTATTAGCCACAATTGAATTATTCAGGGTATCTCATTATCCTCCAGCGTCACCGGAGGTCGCCCATACACTTCACACTTATATTTGCCTTGCCTTTGGCTAAGGCAGCATTATTCAGGACATCTCATTACGCTCCGGCTTCACCGGAGGTCGCCCATACACTTGACAAAAAAAAAAAAAAAAAAAAAAATCTTATATTTGCCTTGCCTTTAGCTAAGGCTGGTGTTTATATTTATTTTAAGGGCATGTCACTGCTTCCCCGACCCTCGGAGGTCGGCAGATTGCTTTAAGTTATTTATCCTTATGTCGTTAACAGACATTAGGTAAATTACATAAAATATCATTAGATGGAGGCTAGCTACCTAATTGAGGTCAGGTCCAGATGATTAATTTTTATTGTTTTTGATCCCTTGGTAATATTAAAACAGTAATTCAGGTTAATATGAAATATATTTTAGATTCACACTGCATGGTATCTGATCTTCAAGTAAAATCATTTATTTTTTTCTGACTTATGAAAGTAAAGAACTCGGTTGAGTCCCTTGTTAGGCTGGGAGGAACGTAGAGAGTAGAGGTCCCCTTTTTTGTTTTTGTTTCATTTGTTGATGTCGGCTACCCCCCAAAATTGGGGGAAGTGCCTTGGTATATGTATGTATGAAAGTAAAGTTAAATGGTTATTAAAAATTTCTATGGTGGTCATGATCAGCATTCTCTTTGTCTAGTGCCAGGGACAAAAGATCAGTTTAGCTAAGTACTCTACAGTAATAATTTTTGCCATATCCAGTTAAATATATCTACGAAGAGTGAGGCTACTACAAGATTGTTCTGATGCACATGTATAATTGTTTTGAGTCTTGATGTTTTTAGTCATTGTAGAGCTCAACAAGAAAGTATTTTTGTCTTGAAAGGGAAAGGTTGTACTTAATCTTAACTTTTTTTGTTAATTATATTTTCAGGTTCTTAGCAAGTGACAGCACTTGGCCAGTTTTAGAGACCCTCTTGCATTCAGGGGAAGGGTTTTCTGTCAAATTAAAAGATGGACGGTATCCCTATGGCGATGCACCGTCTGGTTTTCAAGTTCAATTGGCACATCTCTTAACTCAGGATAAATCAGCTCGCTGGACTATCAAGGTAGTGTCAATTTCAAGATGATTATTACTTTTTTATACTGTATCCACAAATGAATGCTTAATCATTCTAATTTTTTTGCCTGATTTAAAAAGTTATGTAATGTTTTAAAACGAAATCTGTGTATATTTTCCTCTACAAAAAAATCAATTGATATTAATTTTCTAATCAGAATTATTATTCGTTTTTCATTGTCTCATTTAGAGAGGTATTACTATTACTGTAGTTACTCTGGAAGCTCATTAAAGGTTTTTTCATTAGTTCTTTTTCCTTGTTCTGATATCGTTTTGTTGAAATTCCATTGCTGTATCATACACCTTACTTTTAAGACATAATGTTTCCCTCCCCCTATCATCAAACTTCATTTCAGGGGTCAGTTTTAGAAGAAGTCAGTGGCTGTTCGGCAAGGTTAGTGAGAACATTAGTCGGTGGTTCATCCTGCCAGTCAGCGTTGACCTTCGACGCTTCTGCTCTAGGTCTGAGTAGCAGCAGTTCACAGATGGCAGGAACAGCGGACAGCAGTTCTACAAAGAATAACTCTGACCCAAAGTTAGATGATGAAGATGAGGCCTTTACCCAGGCTCTTGTGACCATTGTGTTCGAGTACTTGTCTGTAGGCAAGCCTCAAGCCATCACTACTTGGTTAGCAGCTCTTCAGGTAAGGGTTTCATATTTTCAATGTGGAGGAATTTTATATTGAGTTTTTTTTTTTTTTTTTTTTTACATAGCATTTAATATACAGTACAGTAGGGTCCCGAATTATGCGAGAATTTGGTCGATGAAAGGCCTCGTGTAATTGGAAATTCGTATATTTCGAAACACATCATGGCGGCAAACAGCAACCTACCCGTCAATTTTTTTTTCACTCCATTTCTAGCTTTCTAGCTATATATATACTGTATATACACTGTGTGTGTGTATGTATGTGTGTATGTATGTATGTATATATTATATATATATATATATATATATATATATATATATATATATATATACTGTAGCTTTTATCTTAACAATACTGTAAGAAATCCTTCTTATAGATTTTTTTTATAAAATACTGTACAAAATTTCTTTTATGGATAAATAAAACAATAAAAAGTTGTTAAAGTTTTGATTATTTTATATGACTGTAGTATTTACTACTGTACTATGCATAGCTTACTGTTTTCAGTATTTTCCGAATGATGTAGAATTATTTCCTATAGATACAAAAAACGAAAAAGGGTTTTCAAGGTTTGATACAGTACGTATCTAGCAATAGTTAAAAATTACAGTATAGTACTGTATATCCATGATGACACTACCACACGTAAACACGGCCACTAGGCGCAAGTGTGCACTAGGCTGCTGTACGATAATCACGCTTTTTTTGCCCTGAGCGGTCATTTCACTAATGATAATTTTTCAAAGTTAATATAATTTCTTTATGCTTATAAATCGTAATTATAGTTAAAAGTAGGGATATTAATTAAATGGTTGAGTAAAAAACACAATTAATACTACTATTATTTAATTTCAAATGGCTACATAATACTGAATATTCTAATGGGTTCTTTTTATCTTCAATCGTAAATCTTACGCCGGGATAAGCAATAAAAGGAAAGGAATAGGTCTCTCTCTCTCTCTCTCTCTCTCTCTCTCTCTCTCTCTCTCTCTTCATATCGTTTCCTGTATAGTTTTCAAATATGTTCGTCATACATTTGTACATTATTTATCCCCTCTCTCTCTCTCTCTCTCTCTCTCTCTCTCTCTCTCTCTCTCTCTCTGCGTTTCCTTTCCCTTTATAGTTTTGTGAAATTTCGTTGTCCAGTCATTCGGTAATGAGAAGTCATTTTCGCTTTCGACATCGAAAGAAAACTTTGTTTCTTCAATATACTCATCACTGGAGGATTCAGAACTAGTGCTCTCATTATCAAACAGGTTATCATTATCAAAATCCACAACAAGAATATCATTTATTTCATCTAAAGGAATAACCTTCTTCCTCTTTAGACCTTTCATTACAAAAGGAACAACAGATAACCACTTATGCATGAACGCCCGAGCGCACTGATAAGAAACCAGTTCAAACCACAGTTTTGTAACATCAAGCTACCTTCAGAAAAATAGTTGCCAGACATCATATAAGTTTCTATTCACAGTCCCCATATGCTGAGAGTGTTGCCAAGTGGTGATCCTATACTTACTATACGAGTAAAGTAACATCACGAGACTGACGGCTTGTAAAAGGCAATTAAAGTCATGAACGGAATATACAGTTGAAGGCGGTACCGAGTAGATCGTGGTGAACGGTTTATCACGTGGGTGACGCCTAACAGGTTAAAAAAAACATTTTATATAGTTCGGTATTTTCTCTATCCATCCTCTCCCAGAAAACCTTCAAATGTGAATTATCGGAATGTGTGCAGATCTTGGCAGTGCGATAACTAGTTAGCGACTGAGAATAAAAAAAAAAAAAAAGCCCGATTGACGAATGACGATGCTGATGAAGAGGATATCGAATACCGATTTTTCCCTAATTGATTTTTTCTACGTTCTGTCTAATCCAATGTACAGTACATTCTTATGTAAAGGGCGAACCCCAACATTTCTTGATGCTGCTACACTTTAATTCTAGATATTTTACCACCAATTTATAATCTTTATTTATAATAACATCTTTAGTAAAAGCTCTTCAATATCACTTTCAGGAGTAAATGCGTTTATGATCGACGATGAAACGTAAAAAAAACGTTTTCCTTTTAAGAAGGCGTTTTTTTAGGGAAAAAAAAACAACACGAAATAAAATTGCTCATATTTCATATATTTTGATTTTCTAAGGATAAATAAAACATTAATTATAACATTATTATTACATAGTACCTGGTAAGATATATTTTGCCGCAAAAGTTAACCTATAGACAGATGTTAAAATTGGTTAGCGAGTTCGTTATGATCAGCGATGGAACGTACTAAACAAAGTAATGGGTTTGGTAGTGGTGACATGTTTGGCAGTAGCATGATATAAAATAGTCTTTATTTTGATGGTTTTTAATTTAAAGTTTAATGAATAAGGATTTTTCACCATAATCACAACATAAGTATAAAAATTAATTAGTACAAATATGGAATATTATACAAATAGGTGTTGGACAGTTAGGCTAGGCCTAGCGACAAGTTCACACAACAGATGGGCAAACCTTAACATTTTTCATCCAAAACTAGTCTTAAAATGTTTGAACAGAAATCTTTCTCTCACATTCTCCCCCCCCCCTTCTCAGACATCGGGGAACCATCACCCCCCCCCCCAATACAATTAAGAAAACAATAGATTTCCTACGCTTCGCGGTGCTTGACTCGCGGATTTAGAATGCTCCTCGCAAATACAGGAAAATTAATTTTTAAAAACTATCGATCGCGTAATTGAGGAATCGCGTAATTAGAACACGTGTAATTCGGGACCCTACTGTATGTATTTTAATGCTGACATAGAAGTAAGATTATGTAAAGAGAGCCAAGTCTGATTTTCAGTGACATTGAAAATTATTGACAGTTATATAACATCATTAGAAAATTTTAAAGTAAAAAATTTTTATAATAGAACCATTAAGTATATTGTAAAACAAATAGCAGTCACCTTTTTATTTGTAGAATTTTACAGTACACATATTACATTACATTGTTTTATATTGTCATACAGTAGCATTAGAATGTTATTGTTGCAAATCTATTCTTGGAAATAATATTGCTACTGTACTTGGAAAAAAAGAAGTTGACACCTGCTATATTGATTTTTTTCTTACTTCAAGGGTGTTCGTAGGGTGAAGGGACTGAGCCAGAAGACAGGATTGTTATTGTGGCAAGTCAAACTTATATCTCGGGCTGCTCATTTCCTATATTGTTTAACCTCTACGCCGACACAAACAAAGGAAGCCATGGTAGTGGATGATGGAAATCCAGTGCATCTGAGCCCCCTTGTATCGCCCGAGCAAGCGCTCTCTCTGAGCAAGCGATTGCAACTCATTACAGATTCGTGGTTTAAAGGTACGTTATTTTGTAATTTTGATATTGAATGCTTTTATGTGCTTTCAATCACTGCAAAATCACAGTCTGTAGTTTATACAGAATCAAATCAAATTAAACAAAAGCACTGACTGACCTTTACTGATTAAAAATTCATTTAAAAATTATAGGTTCTATATTTGTATACGTAGTGGAAAAATTTAATGTTCTTACACTTACATAATGTTTAGTAAGCACTATATCGGTGCAAATTTTTGAAGTGTCGCTACCTAGAAATCCCAAACTGACAAATATAATACTCAACTTGGAAGCTGGGATCTCTAAAACGTCGGACATCTCCCAAAAAACACAAAACAACACAGAGCAAAACAAAACACGTCTGACCAACGCAAGTGCTGAGGAGGAAAGAGGATAGAGGGTGGTGAGATGTAGGGGGTAGAGAGGGGGGATGTTGATGAAGGAGAGGTCTAATTGGTGAGGGATCACGCCCCAGTTTTCTATACCGACACTCAATGACTGAGCGAGCTAGGTTTATTCCTGGCATTCCATGCATCTCTTTTTTTTTCTCTGGTATATCCAGCAATATCTATGCCTTAGAAAAGGTGCTAGAGGAGCATTTTACTGGACGACACAGATTCCTCGCCCCAGAAATAGATTTTTCCTTCGTCAAAATCCCTTTTTTACTTCAATAAAAAGTAAGATTTAAGCTTTTTATACCAGACTGGTTTATTTAAATCACCAAATGAATATGATTGCTAAAATCAACATAATCATAGCTAATGATGTTAAATTTTTCTCTATGGAAGAATGACTTATTCTATTTTAATATTTTTGACAAGGAATAGGTTGCTTTAACTGTAAGGGACAATTGCTGTACTTGACATTGGTTGAATTTTGCATATCTTTTCATTGGTGTAAATGTACAATAACACATCAAGGTTTTAGTTCATCAAAAAGAAAAGTACCTGGCCTAGATTTTTTAATCCAGTCCTGTCACAAAAAAAAGAGGATGATGATTACCACATGTTGTTCCATATGTAAATTTATATTAGATGACATATTTTCTCATATTATAATGTGCAGTAATATAAATGTATAACACTTACGATGGCCAGTACTGTACGTCTGAAAGCGATCTAAAGCCTTTCCAAAACATAAGTAAGGATTTAGGTTATATAGCCCAGTACAGTACTTGTGTCTGTGAGGCCATTCATTGCTCTAAGTTCACCCAAGGTAAAGCTAGGTACACTATGAGGTAAAGGTTAGAAGAGGTTAAACTGCAAGATAGAAGAAAGGAAATGGGATTGGAGGTAAAGTAGGACGCAAAGCAAGTGCAGGTAGGTCCTAAAGGAATTCTGCAAAAAGTGCTCTGACAATCGTCATCAATTCGGTTGATTCACATGATTTGGATATACTTATCAGGGAATGGCCTTTGTGTTAATATATTCTATAACCAGAGCTGCCATTTTTTGTTGTGCAAGAGAAGCTATTATTAACCCTTTTACCTCCAGGCTATTTGGAAATTTCCAACCCTTAACCCCCATAGGGTTATTTTTTTTCAAGCACATTTTGCAGTATAATTTTTTAAATTGCTCTAACAGCCTTAATTTTTGACATAGAGAGGTAAGGTTGGTCTCATTCTCTTGGAAAATGCCTGAAGTTTCTCAAAAAATTATCAAAAATATGCAAAAAAAAATTTAAATTGCATTTTTATGCAAGGACGTACCGCTAGGTCCATGGGGGTAAAGGGATGAGTTTTGTGAAACGTACCAGTACGTCCTTTGGGGGTAAAAGGGTTAAAATTTACCCCGAGACTAAAACTTCAAATTCCTAGACTTTTCCATAAATAAGAAATAAAATTGGAACATAAAGTTACTAATGGGTATTGAGTTTTGAGGAAAACAAAGAAACATCATGAAAAGTAAAAATCAATAGAAATTGTTGCCTGGGCCTTAAGAGATGTTTGAAGGAACTCTGCAAATGTCATTATGATAAAGTTAATGACAAGCCATATTTGTTATTTTGATGCCCTTTTTTTTATGTCTAATGATATGTCATACAACATTTTATGAACCAGGACTTACTTATGACTTGAGTTTTTTGTATAGGTAATATGAAATATAGAAACCATAAGGACTGCAATTTAGAGTAAGAACGTGAAAGTACATAACTACAGCCTAATGTAATTAATGTCATCATGTTGAATAATCATCATATTTTCTTACAGAGGTTAATGAGGAAATTCTACGCTATTGGAAAGGAGATTTCAGAAAACCTTTTTCTGCAAAGTGTGCGTTTACTTTGCTCATGCAAGACCTGCCGATAAACAATACTGCTCTAAAAGATATCCAAGGTAATGTAATTAACAGAATTTTTATAATAAAATTTAAGATTTTGATACTGTACTTACCTCCGAGTCTCTTAGTTAATATCTATGAAGCGCGAGATTCTTCATTTTATAAAGAGAAAGACTAACCATCAATTTACGTTTTGATTAACTTCCTACCATAATTCAGCCATAGATCTCGACATTGTAAGGTCACACCTTATCAAAATCTCATCAGTTATCTTTCTCGTGGCAAATTCCTGTCCTACAAATTAAGATGAGATTCAGCAGCTGAATACCAGACAGGAGAATGATACTCAAAATAAGGCCAAATCAAAGAATTCAAGCATTTATTTAGAATAGATTGATCACTTAAAATCTTGAAAGACTATCAATAAGCTAATTTTTTGTACAATTGAAAAAGGAAGAGACCAAATACATCCCCAAAAGTAAATTTGCTATCAAGAATCACACCTAAAATTTTAAGTCGTATAGAGATAAACATTGTCAAAGCTGAGATCTGGATGGTGAGGAGCCTTTGACCTTAACCTACTTACAATTGAGTTCAAGCCTTATGTATGGGTTATAGGTGTTTTCCCTCTCTATTAATATGTAATTTCTATTTACAAGTAGGTTGACTATCTCCCATCACCAACATTAATAAGAAACTATCTTCCTCATTCCTGTTTTCCTGAGGCTAAACTAACTAGTTTAGCTTTTTGGTTCCTTGAAAATAAGTCTTGATGGACCTTGATGCTTGTGGAGGTGTAGAACCATATGGTATGTTTCCATTGTTTTTATAAAAACTACTGATTTCTTTGCTTTTAAGTTTTCTGTTATTTTCTACAAGTTAGGGAAAAGAGGTTCTTTTTGCATTTGTTGGAGAGTAGGTATTATAACCACATTAGGTAAATGTGTTTTTGGTAGCTATAGTCGTGCTGAGTACCGCGCCATGTCCACGAGTCCTGTATTATCTAAAGGTTTTGAATGTCTTTTGTCAAAACAATTAGATAAGTATTGTATGCTGAAGGTAATATTCTGTTCCCTAGCTTGCAGTTTGGCTTCCACAAGGCCTGTGGAGCATGTGATGCCCTTCTTAAAATTTTCAATGCGCTACAGAATTCCCTTGATGGTGATAAGGAAGTTTGTATGATTGGCCTTTATTTTTAGTGCTACCTTTGATTATTAATCATGAGGCCATTGTTTTCAAATTCTAACAGTTAGGTGTAAGTGGGCTTAGAATCATTATTGAATTTTACAGTAAGGCAGATATGCGAGAAATATTTAGCAAAAGGTAAGGAGGTGTATGTTGCGTTTATGGATCTGGAGAAAGTGTATGATAGAGTTGATAGGGAAGCAATGTGGAATGTGATGAGGTTATATGGAGTTGGTGGAAGGTTGTTGCAAGCAGTGAAAAGTTACTACAAAGGTAAGGAAGCATGTGTTAGGATAGGAAATAAAGTGAGTGATTGGTTTCCGGTGAGAGTGGGCTGAGACAGGGATGTGTGATGTCGCCGTGGTTGTTTAACTTTTATGTTGATGGAGTGGTGAGAGAGGTGAATGCTCGAGTGCTTGGACAAGGATTAAAACTGGTAGACGAGAATGACCATGAATGGGAGGTAAATCAGTTGTTGTTTGCGGATGATACTGTACTGGTTGCAGACACAGAAGAGAAGTTTGGCCGATTAGTGACAGAATTTGGAAGTGTGTGTGAGAGAAGGAAGTTGAGAGTTAATGTGGGTAAGAGTAAGGTTATGAGATGTACGAGAAGGGAAGGTGGTGCAAGGTTGAATGTCATGTTGAATGGAGAGTTACTTGAGGAGGTGGATCAGTTTAAGTACTTGGAGTCTGTTGTTGCAGCAAATGGTGGAATGGAAGCAGATGTACGTCAGAGAGTGAATGAAGGTTGCAAAGTGTTGGGGGCAGTTAAGGGAGTAGTAAAAAATAGAGGGTTGGGCATGAATGTAAAGAGAGTTCTATATGAGAAAGTTATTGTACCAACTGTGATGTATGGATCGGAGTTGTGGGGAATGAAAGTGATGGAGAGACAGAAATTGGATGTGTTTGAGATGAAGTGTCCAAGGAGTATGGCTGGTGTATCTTGAGTAGATAGGGTTAGGAACGAAGTGGTGAGAGTGAGAACGGGTGTAAGAAATGAGTTAGCAGCTAGAGTGGATATGAATGTGTTGAGGTGGTTTGGCCATGTTGAGAGAATGGAAAATGGCTGTCTGCTAAAGAAGGTGATGAATGCAAGAGTTGATGGGAGAAGTACAAGAGGAAGGCCAAGGTTTGGGTGGATGGATGGAGGGAAGGAAGCTCTGGGTGATAGGAGGATAGATGTGAGAGAGGCAAGAGAGCGTGCTAGAAATAGGAATGAATGGCGAGCGATTGTGACGCTGTTCCGGTAGGCCCTGCTGCTTCCTCTGATGCCTTAGATGACCGCAGAGGTAGCAGCAGTAGGGGATTCAGCATTATGAAGCTTCATCTGTGGTGGATAATGGGGGAGGGTGGGCTGTGGCACCCTAGCAGTACCACCTGAACTCAGTTGAGTCCCTTGTTAGGCTGGGAGGAACGTAGAGAGTAGAGGTCCCCTTTTTTTATTTTGTTTCATTTGTTGATGTCGGCTGCCCCCCAAAATTGGGGGAAGTGCCTTGGTATATGTATATTGCAAAGAGTTGCTGTTGATTGACACCATAGTTAGTATAGGAATGTAATATCTGGTGTTCCTCAGGGTAGTGTTTTTGGCACTAATTTCATACTATATACGCATGATACGTGGTATGGTCTAGGAAACAAGCTCATTGCATATGCAAATGGTGTTACTATATTTGCATCAATTCCATCTTCTAAATGCAGACCTCCCTTAACAGAGATCCAGCTAAAATTAGTGCATGGTGCACATGATGGGCCATGAAGTTGAACCGTAACAAAACTAAATGTATTTTTGTAAGTAGGTTGAGGATAGTGGCTCCTCAACATCCATATCTCAGCATTGATAATGTTTCTTTAACTATATGCAACTACTTTAAAATTTCAAAAGTATTTCGTGATTGCAAATATACTTCTGAGAAACACATTTAGTCTGTTTCTTCTTCAATTGTACAAAATAATTGGCTCATTAAGAAAGTATTAAGATTGAAGGTGATCAATTAATCTATCTTGAAGAGATGTGTTAATTCTACTTTGTTTTAGTACTTGTTTACTTGTCAGATTTTCAGCTGTTGACTCATTTCTTAAAATTCCTTTTTTTTTTTATCATTCATACATGAAGGTATGGGATTTTATAGTGCCTAATCTGTACATTCACTTTCACAAGAAACATGAAAAATAGTCATCATTAAAAGTAACTTCTAAATTGTATAAAAAATTAAGTTTTAAGAAATTCTAATGAACAACTTTTTGTATTTAGAATTATCCTTCAAGTAATTTTTAAATGAAAAAATTGTAGATAAAAAAATGTAGAGGTTAGAAGTAACCTCAAAATAAGCTTTAATGGGGACAATTCCTGCACTTTAAATTATTGAAAACACACATTAAAGGATTATTAAATTGATATATTTTTTTCAGACTGTAACCCTCTGGCGTTGCTCTCTACATTACGGAAAGCTAAAGTACCGTCTTCAGCAATACCTGGTTTGGTGAGAACACTCTATTGTTCGTAGTTTTGTAATTTAAAAAAATTCTTTGATATGAAAATTGTAGATTCTTTTATAATAAAAATTAAATATTGTTTTATTAAGTATTTCAAGTGCCCCCAAGAGAAATAAGTGGTTTTGTAATTGTGGGGTGTACTTCACTTCACTTCTTCATTTTGACTAAACTCCTAGAGAAATTGCTCCAGTACGTGCAGATTCGGCAACCATTAACTGGTAAGTGTTGATTAGCTCATTCAAATGTGATTTAATTTTCCTTATGTACTTTATGCCACAAAGTTTCACCTTCCTGGTGGCCATCATCAAATCAAAGTTGTTACTGAAGAGTACAGTTGTGGTAAATCCTAACACCTTGTCATCTTTGTGTTTGACAATTATTGTCCCTATCACATCATTCTGTCCATACATTGTGGAAAATCCTTTCTCTTATAACATATTGCCAACGTTGATGTACCTGAAAAGTACAATCCAGTAGGTACAATGTGTAAAGCCATCGTTCATCTAGAATTTGTATATTTTCAGTGTCTTGTGTCATGAGTACTGGTGATCTATATATCATTCTATCCTGACTGCCAGAACAATTAAAGTTTTAAAAATGGTAGCACACATATTGTACTGTAGTTGTTACAACTAAAGTAATTGATGCTGCTCTAATGTTTCCTTCTGTATGAGAATTTTTCTTAATTTTATAAGATAAAATTTCAAAAAACATGTCTACTACAAAATATTTGGATTCACAATATTTTAGACTCCGTTATAAATGCCTTCTGTATGTAATTCTTCTCCCTGCAGATATAGGGCCGTGTAATTATTTTAATGTTAAAAACCTGTGGATAAAGAAGGCCAACTGTATTAACAATAAGCTTTAATATGAAAAAGGTATATAAATCAAAATAGCCATATCTTTTCAACTTCAGTGCTGTACTAAAGAAAACTCAAGCCAAGGTATTTTTTTTTATTAATTCAAAGTGAACTTCTAAAGAGGTTACAAAGCTTTTAAAATTTAAATTCATTCATCCCTGACTTGTACCAAATCAAACATTACACTTTTAGGGAAAGCAATATAATCTCAAGCTTGACACACCCTCCATTCACATGTATTTATATTTCTTTTCATAATTTATGAAACCACTAATTCTAAAACTCCATTTCCTCTCCTGTTGTCTTCTTAACAGTAGTCGACACAACCTGGATTGGTCGTACAGTTGTCTTGAGAATTTCAGTTGTTCCATTTTTGAACTGATATTTCCCTAACCTGCAAAATAAGTGTCAGATTTTACCATTTAATCGTGGAATTTTCAGCAATGTATACAGTATCATTTACGGTAATCGTGGGATTTTTAGCAGTGTATACAGTAACATTACGCTAATCGTGGCATACACTGCTAAAAATGCCACGATTAACGTAATATTACTGTATACACTGCTAGAAATTCCTTGATTACTGTAATGTTACCATATACACTGCTAAAAATATGGTAACATTACAGTAATCAAGGAATTTTTTGCAGTGTATACAGTAACATTACGCTAATCGTGGCATTTTTAGCAGTGTATATGGTAGCATTACGGTAATCAAGGAATTTTAAGCAGTGTAGGCAGTAACATTACGTTAAAAGTGGCATTTCTAGCAGTGTATATGGTAACATTACGGTAATCAAGGAATTTTTAGCAGTGTATGCAGTAACATTACGTTAAAAGTGGCATTTCTAGCAGTGTATATGGTAACATTACGGTAATCAAGGAATTTTTAGCAGTGTATACAGTAACATTACGGTAATCATGGCACTTTTAGCAGTGTATACAGTAACATTACAGTGTGGAATTTTTAACAAAGTGCATATAGTAACATCTCTGCTTATGAGACTTCTTAACTTGGCAATCTACATTAGTCTGATGGATCTGAGTCAGCTCTATAGTGTGAAGTATACTTAAGGACAGAAATATGGAATTACTACTGTGGGATATAATAAGCATTCAAATGCAAGGCAGAAGCATAAAGCACATGATATGTCAGTGGGATACTGCATATCATTGAAACAATATACCCAAATTTAATTTCCACCAAATGTCTATTTTAATCACTGGCTTAATCATTTTACTTGAAAACCTTTCTAATGAAAAAAAATACCAGTTAATATTTTATTGGTCATTACTCCAAACTGTGTTAAAATGTTTAAATTGAGCATACAGGCAAGTGTTCTTCAATGACTTTATTCATTTCATTACCAACATTGTTGTTTAATAATTAAATTTCTGGGCTCGACCTGTGTCGCTCCGCGAAATGCTCCTTAAAGCACCATTTCTAAGGTATAAATACTGCTAAATATACCAGAGAAAAAAGTTGTATGGAATGCCAGGAATAAACCCAGCTCGCTCACCCTAATTAAGTGTCGGTATAGTAACTATACAGGAGAGGACTCACTGGTGAGGGACCTCTGGTCGTGGTTCTAACACGCCCAAGTTACTATACCAACACTCAATTAGGGTGAGTGAGCTGGGTTTATTCCTGGCATTCCATGCAACTTTTTTCTCTGGTATATTTAGCAGTATTTATACCTTAGAAATGGTGCTTTAAGGAGCATTTCACTGGGCGACACAGGTCCCTCGCCCAGAAATAGATTTTTCCTTCGTCAAAATCCCTTTTTATTAAAGTGATTATGTAGGAATATAATCACTTTAATAACTGCATTGTGTACCTCCTCAACAGCAGGTGAAGCCTACTGGTTTCTTAAGAAGTTTAACCAATTTGTAAATCTATGTATCATATATCAAAATATTTTCAAGTCTCTCTCCATTCATATTTAGACTGTGAAAGTCGATGTAAATTTTAAAATATTGTAATGAATTGCAACATCTGACTCACCTCTTTCCCTTCACATTAGCAACATCATGAGGACGAATCACATTCGCCCCATCTTTGGTAATGATGCACAAATCTATATTAGATCCTGAGCCCAGATCATTGAACACACCACCAGCAATAGCATCCCTCACCAGCTGTTTGGCTTGTTCCAACTGTAACAACAAAGGTTTACACAAATTAGCAAATGGCTTGTTCCAACTGTAACAACAAAGGTTTACACAAATTAGCAAATAAGTACGAAATCTGATCACTGTGATTTGCAAGTAAAAAAAAAATATGGTTGAATATCCTACATAAAATGACACTAAGTTTAGATACTGAATATTCTACATATGCTAAAACCTCCTTTTGACCTTATTTCTATTCCTAGCATCTTCCTTATTAAATGGTCATGGTAATTAGGACGAGCTTCCTGAGCCTTATCTTTTGTTTGACATACGCCATAAGTTCTTTTTACATTTTGAATATCTTGACCCCTTCCTCTCCAGTAGTGATATTCCAGCAATCGATCTTTCCATCCTCATCTCAGTTCCTTTCAACAGCCCCTCCTCTGTCCTCTTAACCCTTTTACCCCCAAGATATTTGGAACTCTCCAACCCTTTTACCCCCAGGCATTTTTTTTTCAAGCACATTTTGCAATATATTTTTTAAATTGCTCTAACAGCCTTAATTTTCATCATAGAGAGGTCAGGTTGGTCTCATTCTCTTGGAAAATGCCTGAAGTTTCTCATTAAGTTATCAAAAATAGGAAAAAAAAAATGTAAATAGCAGTTTTTTCGCAAGGACGTACCAGTACGTTCATGGGGGTAAAGGGATGAGTTTTGTGAAACGTACCAGTACGTCCATTGGGGGTAAAAGGGTTAAGTAACCAAGTTTCTACCTCCTTTACAAAGAACAGGCCTGATAACTGTCTTATAGATCTTCCTTTGGAGTCTTAAACCTTTGGTGATCCTGACATAAACATTTTTTTTCACAGTGCTTAATGACATTTTGTCAACCTAAGTAGGTTAACATTTCGTAACGTAATAAAGGAATATAAAAACTGGAAATTGCATTAGAAATAAGAATAAATTTTCTATACAGCTACAAGAATGGGTACGTTCATGGGATCCTCAGAGGATTAATGGCCTTTTCTCTTCTTAACACACACTAGTTACTTCTCTCCATTTTTCCTTCTTTCACCTAATATCTCAATGCATTCTCAGGACTCTACTCCTCTGTTACTACTGATCCAAAGTAGAGGAATTAACCTCATTCTTCTGTTTTAGCACTGTACTGTCTTCTACCTTGAATGTTTATTTTTCCATGTCCTTTTGTACTACTCTTTCCAGTGTTCACTTTGAATCTTTTCCTTTATAGGCTCCTTTCCATGTTAAAATCCTTTCTTGCAGTGCTTCTGTGTCTTATATGATTTAATCATCAGCATAACATCTGTTCCCACAATCCTGCGTTGTCCCTTAAATCTGAAAAGTTTCTATAACGACGAGGATCCCAACCTCCACAGGAAATGCCACGGTCTCCCAATATTTTGTCCGTACGGTGATTCTTGCTCTCATCACATTATCCTCCCTGAGTTAGGGCTCTTCTTTTTCCTTATTCCTTTTCAACATGAAATCTGGCAACCACAGTTATGTTCAGCTACGACAGATTCATTTGTAATAATATGAAAATCCATAATAATTTTATACTTTCTTCCTAACAAAACACAAGTCAATTTGAATACTGTATACAATGTATAAAGCATAAGGAAAGACAAAAATTGTTCAGAAACATAAAAAATTGTTTCTGTAAAACTATCACCTTGAATTTAAGGACATTAGAAGAAATAATGAGTCTACAGTTTTTAAGCAAAAGAGTATCTTGTCTGTCCCATTTTTAATATCCTTTCATAAAAAAAAAAAAAAAAAAAAAAAAAATGTAATGAAATTGTTCATGTCTAACCAGATCAGTTTTGTTTTTATGATTTCCCCACCTTAAGTGGACTCTAGCTCTTGCATTGGCAGCCCTTGAAGCTAGACCAATATCACCAAACCTCCTCAACTGCGCATACCGTCTTACCTCCATGTCTGGTTCCCAGCGTTGCTCAAACACTGACATTGCAGCTAAGGATCCTGATCCCATAGTTGTATAGGGAAGGCGGTCAGTAGAGCCATGAGGATGAATAGAGTAAATGTGGGAACCGTATTTGTCGACGCCACCCAAAACTAAAGCAGCACCAATATGCCCCTGAAAAAGTAAAATTCTGCATTATATATATTTTGAATATAAATGATATGGATTAAAACAAAAAAAATACTATTATATAACAGGCAAGACAAGCCTTTTATAAGTGTATTCCAAATTATATTTAAAAGTATTACCAGGAATAGACTCAATGAGGCCTATAAGAACCCTTAACAAGGACCAAAGTTCTGTATAATTTTTAGAACACAGACATTCAAGTTATATCCCATAGAACTGGTAGAATGAGCTCAATATTTGATGACAAGCTATGATAAAATATTCACTTTTTCAAGTGGAAATAATTGCAAGAGAAAACATTATGCTTCATGAAAAAATCTCCTCTTATGGTAACTTGTTTTTTTTTTATCTTACTGTGTTATTACTAAAGACTTCTAAAGACTTTACAATAAACAAAGATTGATATTTATGGTAAACCAAACCACATTTTAACCCTTGAAGATTACTGGGAGAGAGGGCAAACCAATGGGTGAAGAAATGCATTAATTTCTGGCTTACTGTATATGAGTTGGTTGATAATTTTACACGCCTTCTTTCAAGTTTATTTTTCTTTCTACTTTGCAGTTTAGTCTTATTATGGAGCCAAACAAATTACTAGTTGAGCTACAATCCTAGTTGGAGAAACAGGATGCTATAAGCCAATAGCACAGTGAGGAAAGGATATAAGGAAAAAGATAGAATAGTGTGTCTAAGTGAACCCCTTAAAGCAAAAGAACTCTAAACCAAGACAGTGTAAGATCATGATACAAAAGCTATGACACTACCCAAGATTAGATAATAATGGTTTGATTTTGGAGTGTCCTAGAAGAGCTGCTTATCATAGCTAAGGTCTCTCTTCTACCCTTACCGAGTGGAAAGTAGCCACTAAACAATTCTAGTACAGTAGTTAACACCTTAAGTGAAGAAGAATTTTTTGGTTATCTTGGCATTTATAAGTGTATGAAAATAGAAGGTGTAAAGAATAGGCCAGACTATTTGGTGTATGTGTATGCAAAGGATAAAAGAGCCATAACCTTGGACAATCTACTACCTTCAAAATCCAACATATAACTCTCTTATCGTTTCACTGGTCAGGTTTGCTACAAATGTTTTATGTTCCATCACTTTTACAAATGACTGCTCTGGCTTTTCTTGTTGTGCCATCAAAACTAGTCAAATGAAACATTAAACAGCTCAAGAACCATACTGACGAGAAACTACCTTTGTGTAATGAAGAGAAAGCCTACTACATTTGAACAGTAGAATTTAATATAAAAATAAATGTAGCTATGAAAGATATGGTAACTATACTCTCACACTTAAGGTAACTGATACTTACCTGGTATCTGAACAGCATCTGCTTAAACATTCGATTGGCAGCAACGACAGGTACCTGTCGACCTGTGTTCAAGCGATGAAGTTCCAGCTGGCTTGCCATAAGCTGAGTTGTCATTCCAAGATCTGCAGCTGTGCCTATGATGGACAAGGTTTTGATAAATATTAGTTCTTTAGGTTACCTTTAAAATCCTGATATAAATTTAAAGCAAATTAATTAACTAAAATTAAGGTACTGATTAACTTGAGATCAAGTGTAGAAATATCTGATTTAAGTAGATATTGTGCATAATTATGTACTATGGCAAGATGGGTTTACAAAAAACTAAACCCATTTTCCATAAATCCATATTTATTTTGCTTGGGATGCCTCCCACAGAGGTTTAAGATTTTGATTGTGGGGTGGAAACTTCTAAAGACTTTACAATAAACAAAAGACTTGTATTTTTATGGTAAACCAAACCTCATTTTAATTAAACCCTTGGAGATTACTGGGAGAGAGATCAAAGCCATGGATGAAGAACTCAGTTCTGGCTTAGTGTATACGGGTTAGAGTGATGATTTTATACTGCTTAAGTTTATTTTTCCAGATAATTTGCTGTTTAGTCTTATTTTCAAGCCAAAAAATTGCTAATTCTGCCATCATTTTGTTAAAAATTATGACTTTCAAAATGAACTTGCAATTTTTTTTTAACTAAACAAACCCACGTCCTTCAATAGTAGTATGACTTTAGCTTGGCTGGAACTTGGTTGTTAAAATTATAATGAGGTGTCAACAGGTGGTGGCGGAGAAGCCTCGGCCATTTGCCATCACACCAAGACACCACTTTGACCTTTTACCTAGGGCATGCAGTGGTTAAAGTGGGGAAGGGAAACTTACAGACTAAGGTTTGTATAGTTAGGAAAAATAAAAAATTACTTTCAAAATTTAAGATCTGTTGCTACACTAACACATAACCTCGTCCTTTAATACGAGGAAGCCCCTTTAACCAAACTGGCTTGTTCAAACTCCCAAGATATCAAGGCACTCGGATATTAAGAGGTAAAGGGTGCGGGGTGTTGAATCCTGCCACCTTCCAGCTTTGAGAGATAGAATCTCGAATTATTATTATTTTTACTTGCTAAGCTACAACTCTACTTGGAAAAGCAGGATGCTGTAAGCCCAGGGGCCTAAACAGGGAAAATAGCCCAGTGAGGAAAGGAAACAAGGAAAAATCAAATATTTTAAGAACAGTAACAGCATTAAAATAAATATTTCTTATATAACCTATAAAAAACTTTAACACCACAAGAAGCGAAATTAAATAGAACAGTGTGCCCAATGTACCCTCAAACAAGAGAACTCTAACCCAAGACGGTGGAAGACCATGGTACACAGGCTATGGTACTACCGAAGAATAGAGACCTTCTCCTAGAAGAGCTGCTTCATAACAAAAGTCTCTTCTACCATTACCAGGAGGAAAGTAGCCACTGAAGAAGAGCGCTGGAAGTTATGCTTATCCGAACTGACGTTCTGTGCAAAAGTGCTTGAAATCTTTCGGGCTCATCTTAACAGAAGTAAGTATAAGCGCAGGAGATTGATAGTGCGTGAACAGATCAGCGTGATTCGTGCACTGGAAAGTGTGAACTAATGAGCGTGTTGAGTCCGAGCGATGGTTCAAGAGAGCATGACGAGAGTGTGTTAGCAAAGGTAAGCTAATGAGCACTCCAATAAGGGCAAGCATGACGAGACTGCGCACAAGTGCACTAGCAAGGTTCGCAAAATTTTCCGTCATATTTGATAAGGCGATGGCCAAACTTTTTCTTGCTATCGATGTCGCCTCCTCACAGCGGATTTGCCCTTTCACCTTGTCAGACGTGCAACATACAGCGAATTTAAACTGAAGGAGAGGTAAAATAGATTAGACTATTTAAGGAAGGCGTGCGAGGCCCCTTCCTCTCTATGGTTGTCGTCGGCGTCTCCGTGGTCTGCACTCCTGGTACTACAGAAACGGGGGTCCACATCTCCACATCGGTGCGGCAGGTGAGAGATATACAGGCTTAGTAGTACCCAGGGGTTGTAGCAGGTTATGAGTTGAGGGAATGCCATCCATGCCTGAGAAAAGCCAGAGCATCTTTAAAGCCATTTCCTTAGCGCACTCGGCAATTTCCTGCGGCTCACAAGGAGGTAATGAGTGGGGAATAACTGCTTTTCCTAGGGAAGCAGCTACCACACACTGCTGTAGCTTGATGAAGGGTGACATTACAGTTGCCTCACTGGCCCGGAAGAGGAAGACTGATAAGAGTCAGAAGTTCAATTACTGGAAGAAAACTTAGAGCGCCAACACACTTGCTCGAGTTAAAGTATGACCCCCCTTGGCAAACGATCCCATTTCAGCTACTTCCTGTACTCTCATCACTACGCTGACATCTAATTTCTACTCAAATTGCAAGGGGGAGAGACTGAGAACAGTCATGCCCATTGCAATAGGTACGCAAAGAATGGGGATAAGCATGACTCCTAATCGTAAAATTGCCGCACATCCATCTAGCAACTCCAGAGAAGGACGGCATGTCCAACCTTGGTCTCTCTCCATCACAAAACACTGACACCTTCACTCTGTAAAGGGAAAAAAAGATTAAACAGCCCAGAATAGACACCAAGACTACATGTGTGCACCTTGGCGTCTGGAGTCAAAGTGGAATCTCAGTGTACTGGGGTGTGGGCGGGGTTTCCCTGCCACCGTCCAGTAACTACCAATAAACCTTGTTAAAATTTCAACAGCAGAGTTCCAACCAAGCTGAAATCATACTCCTATTGAAGGACGAGAATTTGTATTCGTGTAGGAACAAGAAAAACTTAAAAACTCAAAATTACTTTTGTATAAAAGTTAACAATAAACCTTTTACTTTAAATATTTTTTAAATATGAAATAGTTTATAATTCCTTTTGGCACCAAAAAAACAAATTACCTTTCCAATATTTTATACTGTATTTTATTTCAATTTATGAATGCTATTACATAAAAATTTGGCTAAATCTTTATTATTCTCTATTTGCAATTGGTTTACAAATAGTTTTCTTTAAGTAAACCTGACTGACCACGTAGAATATTATTATTATTATTATTATTACTAGCCAAGCTACCACCCTAGTTGGAAAAGCAAGATGCTATAAGCCCAAGGGCTCCAATAGGGAAAAATAGCCCAGTGAGGAAAGGAAATAAATAAATGATGAGAACAAATTAACAATAAATCATTCTAAAACGAGTAACAGTGTCAAAACAGATATGTCATATATAAACTATAAAAATGTTATTTTTATTAATAAAATAAATTTTTGAATATACTTACCCGATAATCATGTAGCTGTCAACTCCGTTGCCCGACAGAATTCTATGGAGGGATACGCCAGCTATCACAATACTAGAAGGGGGTGTATTTACCAGCGCCACCTGTGGCCAGGTACTCAAGTACTTCTTGTTGACACCTCCTCAATTATTCCTCGGTCCACTGGTTCTCTATGGGGAGGAAGGGAGGGTCGATTAAATCATGATTATCGGGTAAGTATATTCAAAAATTTATTTTATTAATAAAAATAACATTTTTCAATATTAAACTTACCCGATAATCATGTAGCTGATTCACACCCAGGGGGGTGGGTGAAAACCAGTGTACAAGATTAAAGGATAGCTAAGTATCCCATATTTCATATAATCAGTTATCCACAATAACAATGAAATAATAAGTACCTGGTAAGGAAGTCGACTTGAACCGTTACTCTGCCTTTAATAAGATCGTCTTCCTTACTGAGCGCAGCGTTCCTCTTGGGAGGCTGAATCAACTCAAAGGTGCTAAAGTATACAGGGCTGCAACCCATACTAAAGGACCTCATCACAACCTTTAACCTTGGCGCTTCTCAAGAAAGAATTGACCACCCGCCAAATCAACAAGGATGTGGAAGGCTTCTTAGCCGACCGTACAACCCATAAAAAGTATTCAAGAGAAAGGTTAAAAAGTTATGGGATTATGGGAATGTAGTGGCTGAGCCCTCGCCTACTACTGCATTCGTTGCTACGAATAGACCCAGGGTGTAGCAGTACTCGTAAAGAGACTGGACATCTTTGAGATAGAATGATGCGAACACTGACTTGTTTCTCCAATAGGTTGCATCCATAACACTCTGCAGAGAACGGTTCTGTTTGAAGGCCACTGAAGTAGCCACAGCTCTCACTTCATGTGTCCTTACCTTCAGCAAAGCAAGGTCTTCTTCCTTCAGATGAGAATTTGCTTCTCTAATCAGAAGCCTGATGTAGTAAGAAACTGAGTTCTTAGACATTGGTAGAGAAGGCTTCTTGATAGCACACCATAAGGCTTCTGATTGTCCTCGTAATGGTTTTGACCTTTAGATAGTACTTAAGAGCTCTAACTGGGCAAAGTACTCTCTCCAGTTCGTTCCCCACCATGTTGGACAGGCTTGGGATCTCGAACGACTTAGGCCAAGGACGGGAAGGAAGCTCGTTTTTAGCCAAAAAACCGAGCTGTAAGGAACATGTAGCCGTTTCAGATGTGAAACCTATGTTCCTGCTGAAGGCGTGGATCTCACTTAATCTTTTACCTGTTGCTAAGCACACGAGGAAAAGAGTTTTTTAATGTGAGGTCCTTAAAAGAGGCTGATTGGAGCGGTTCAAATCCTGATGACATTAGGAACCTTAGGACCACGTCTAGATTCCAGCCTGGAGTGGACAACCGACGTTCCTTTGAGGTCTCAAAAGACCTAAGGAGGTCCTGTAGATCTTTGTTGGAGGAAAGATCCAAGCCTCTGTGGCGGAAAACCGCTGCCAACAAACTTCTGTAACCCTTGATCGTAGGAGCTGATAGGGAGCTTACGTTCCTTAGATGTAACAGGAAGTCAGCAATCTGGGTTACATTGGTACTGGTTGAGGAAAACTGCATTGGCCTTGCACCAGCTTCGGAAGACTTCCCATAAAGACTGATAGACTCTGAGAGTGGATGTCGTCCTTGCTCTGGCAATCGCTCTGGCTGCCTCCTTCGAAAAGCCTCTAGCTCTTGAGAGTCTTTCGATAGTCTGAAGGCAGTCAGACGAAGAGCGTGGAGGTTGGGTGTACCTTCTTTACGTGAGGTTGACGCAGAAGGTCCACTCTAGGAGGAAGAGTCCTGGGAACGTCGACCAGCCATTGCAGTACCTCAGTGAACCATTCTCTCGCGGGCCAGAGGGGAGCAACCAACGTCAGCCGTGTCCCTTTGTGAGAGGCGAACTTCTGAAGTACCCTGTTGACAATCTTGAACGGCGGGAATGCATACAGGTTGAGATGGGACCAATCCAGCAGAAAGGCATCCACGCGAACTGCTGCTGGGTCTGGAATCGGAGAACAATACAAGAGGAGCCTCTTGGTCATCGAGGTAGCGAATAGATCTATGGTTGGCTGACCCCACAGGGCCCAAAGTCTGCTGCAAACATTCTTGTGAAGGGTCCACTCTGTGGGGAAGACCTGACCCTTCCAGCTGAGGCGATCTGCCATGACATTCATATCGCCCTGAATGAGCCTCGTTACCAGCGTGAGCTTTCGATCTTTTGACCAAATGAGGAGGTCCCTTGCGATCTCGAACAACTTCCTCGAATGAGTCCCTCCCTGCTTGGAGATGTAAGCCAAGGCTGTGGTGTAGTCGGAGTTCACCTCCACCACCTTGTTAGGCTGGAGGGACTTGAAGTTTATCAAGGCCAAATGAACTGCCAACAACTCCTTGCAATAGATGTGAAGTGTCCTTTGCTCCTGATTCCATGTTCCCGAGCATTCCTGTCCGTCCAGTGTCGCACCCCAGCCCGTGTCCGATGCGTCCGAGAAGAGACGGTGGTCGGAGGACTGAACAGCCAATGGTAGACCTTCCTTGAGAAGAATGCTGTTCTTCCACCACGTTAGAGTAGACCTCATCTCTTCGGAAACAGGAACTGAGCCCGTCTCTAGCGTCATGTCCTTTATCCAGTGAGCAGCTAGATGAAACTGAAGGGGGCGGAGGTGGAGTCTCCCTAACTCGATGAACAGGGCCAGCGATGAAAGTGTCCCTGTTAGACTCATCCACTGCCTGACTAAGCATCGGTTCCTTCTCAGCATGCTCTGGATGCATTCTAGGGCTTGGAAGATCCTTGGGGCCGACGGACAAGTCCGAAAAGCTCGACTCTGAAGATCCATACCCAAGGAGACAATGGTCTGGGATGGAACGAGCTGAGACTCCTCAAAATTGACCAGGAGGCCCAGTTCCTTGGTCAGATCCATAGTCCATTTGAAAATCTCCAGACAGCGACGACTTGAGGGAGCTCTTAAAAGCCAGTCGTCTGACGGAGCCGGACACAAGATCATGATACTGCTGCACAGTCTGTAAACTGTCAATCATGGGCAAGCGAGGAAGTACAGTGACAACCCGAATCTGTCTAGACTGTCTGGGTCGTACAGACAACTCCTTAACGGGTTGCTGAGGTTGCCCACTGCGTCACAACAAGTCCCTTCTGTTGGTTGTTGAACGTCTTCCCCGTGACACATTGACTCCGTAAACAAAAAATCCTCTAACAAGGACTAAGCTTGGACTGCATGTCATGCAACACAGCTCAAGGTCTATGGGAGCAGGTGTGGTAACAGACGGGATTAGCGGCTGAAGTGTAACCATTACCTTCCCTGTAAGCATGTTATGCTTAAATAAAAGTCCATAAGAGGTTATGCAGCTAAAGGCTCCCTCCAAATGACAGAGTCCTCAAGGGAATATCAGAAGGAGGGAGAAAAGAACTTTCTCATCTACAGGGACCTTATCCTAGAAAAGCTAAGTTCTCTGAGTGAGGGTTCACTGGTGCAAAGCAGCAGACTAGAAGGCAACGTTATGAAACTGCTTGACAGTCTAGTGAGTTGGCAACAACCCAAGATGTGTTGAGAAGCATGCGGTAAGGTATGCAGAGCATGATGTATGCAGAGTATGCTGTATGCAGAGCATGCTGTATGTAGAGCATGTTGTATGCAGAGCATGCTGAATGCAGAGCATGCTGTATGCAGAGCATGTTGTATGCAGAGCATGCTGAATGCAGAGCATGCTGAATGCTGAGCATGTAGTAAGTAGAGCCTGCTGTAAGCAGAGCCTGCTGAAAGGAAAGCAGAGCGTGTGCATGGCGTTTAACATTTCTCAGAAATTCCATGACCAGTGCTAGAGTGCTTTATGCATGCTTGCATGGGGTTTAAACCATGGTATGCTGAACAGCAGAGTCAGAACGAGCTGGAACAACAACAGAGGTTTCCTCAACTTGAGGGAAAACCTGAGGTTCAGACTGCATAGGCTGAACAACAGACGGAGCAGAAGGCAGGTGCAAGGGTGAAGGAGGTTGACTCCTAGCAAGAGTTGCACCCAAGGATTGCACCAGCTGAGCGGAGGACGGAGGCGGAGTAGTCCGTTCCTGTTCCTGAGAGATGAGTGGAGCATGAGAAGGTTGAGGCTGCGCAGAACAAGGTAAAGTTCTAGCAAGCTGAGGCTCCTGAGGCGCAAGTGCATGGTGTAGATGAGCTTGCCAAGATGAGGGTTGAACTCGGTGCAGCGCTGGTTGAGCAGACAGACTCACGGAGGGGAGAGGTTGTTGTACCCCAACCGAGAGTTGCACCACTGGTGGAGCAGCAAGGGGAGGAGGAGGAAGAGTGTAACTCTCCTGATCCCAAAGCAAGGGTTGCCTTAAAGAAGGCTGAGGCTGAACAACACTGTGAACAGCAAACTCCGAAAGTGGTTCAACATCGTACGCCTGGCAGATGGTGCTGCGACCAGGCGGAGCAGGTGCAGGCTGAGCGAGCACAGGCGGAGCAGGTGCAGGCTGGGCGAGCACAGGTGCAGCGAGAACAGGTGGAGGGAGTGCAGGAGGTGCAACACTCTCAGCCCGACACTCACGCATCAAGTCCGAAAGCTGTGCTTGCATGGACTGTAGTAGAGTCCACAACATCATACGCCTGGCAGATGGTACTGTGATCAGGCGGAGCGAGTGTAGGAGGAGGGAGTGTAGGCGGAGGCGTAGGAGCAACACTCTCAGCCCGACACTCACTCATCAAGTCCGAAAGCTGTGCTTGCATGGACTGTAGTAGAGTCCACAACATCGTACGCCTGGCAGATGGTACTGTGATCAGGCGGAGCGAGTGTAGGAGGAGGGAGTGTAGGCGGAGGCGGAGGAGCAACACTCTCAGCCCGACACTCACTCATCAAGTCCGAAAGCTGTGCTTGCATGGACTGTAGTAGAGTTCACAACATCGTACGCCTGGCAGATGGTGCTGCGACCAGGCGGAGCAGGTGCAGGCTGGGCGAGCACAGGTGCAGCGAGAACAGGTGGAGGGAGTGCAGGCGGTGCAACACTCTCAGCCCGACACTCACGCATCAAGACCGAAAGTTGTGACTGTATGGACTGCAGTAGAGTTAACTTGGGGTCGGCAGACACTAAGTTCTGCTGAGGTAAAGCCTTAACAGCAGAGATCTGTTGTGGCAGAACCTTACTCCTCTTAATCGGAGTGTAATCAACTGATGACTGAGGAGAGTCAGAGCTAACCCAATGACTGCATTCGGGTTGTGAACTTTAACTTCGTACGTCTGGCATAGGTCTGGACTTAACGTTTAAGAAGTCTTGAGACCTGAGACCAGCGTTACTCTGCCTTTATTTTCTCCCCTAATCTCTTCTGCAGACGAGCAAAGTAAGGGCT
The DNA here is from genome assembly GCF_036898095.1 of Palaemon carinicauda. Taxonomy (NCBI): domain Eukaryota; kingdom Metazoa; phylum Arthropoda; class Malacostraca; order Decapoda; family Palaemonidae; genus Palaemon; species Palaemon carinicauda. The sequence goes on from NC_090730.1 coordinate 9,179,433, forward strand.
CAATCGTCTGCGGGTGGGAGTGACGGTCTCGGTAAGACACGCCCACAACCACCGAGAATACTTCTGTGCGCCGATCAAGGCCTGCTGAACCCTTATGCCCTTCGACATTGCTTCTCCCCTGGGCTTGGGAGCTTGCAAGAGGTCCCGGACTGGGAGGACAACTGGCGCGCACAAAAGTACCCTCACGCACTAATCACTTATCACTTTGATTTCTGTTTGCACTTATTTCACTGAACTCGAAACTTTAAGTGGTTTGTACCTGAAATACGCAATTCTATCCTTTCTCAAAGTTAGTAATTGCGAAAACAGAATTACAATGTAACAGAAAAATCTAATGAAAGATAAATCAGTGGTTGGAAAGAGACTAAACACTAGATCACTCTAGAAACGTTTAGTTTCTTCCCCTAAAGAGACTAGGGAGAAGAGCAAAAAAAAACGATAACGACGTTACTCGTACGCCTGGCAGGCTTGAATGAAACGTTTATCCTCTTTCTCCCTCCGTCTCTATCTCTCTCTCTCTCTCTCTCTCTTGACTTAGAACCTGAGAGAAGAGCCCAATCATATATATCGTTAAAACATATTATTGTTAAAGGAAAAAAAAAAAAAACTGAAAAGTTCCTTTATTAGGATCAAAACCATTAAGTTAAGAAAGAATGAACAAAACGCTAGACACGGTTATTCTTACTGCAACGTGAAACCGTGAACATTCTTTCTCTATCGTAACGATAGAGTGCAAGTTGAACGTTCTGAACGTCAACAACTGCAGAGACAAAACAAAACGTTAGTTCAGCTTTGAAAACAGTACGAGACTGTCAAAGAAAATCTTTCAAACTCTGTGGCGGAAATAGCATAATATGTTAACAGGTAAAACCGAAATGACGGGCTCAAAGTTTATTAACTTCGGTAAAAGACCGCCTACTATTAGGAAGGTCGAATATAAACAAATATAAAAATTAATTTTAATGAGTTTATAATAAAAGGAAGTTAATCGAAGAGGCCTATAAGAGGCGGAGAGATGTAAAATAAATCTATAACTTTTGTTAAGCAAAATTAAGAAAGAGAGTCTATACTCTCTTAGACACCAACACTTCCGTCTAAGGGAAGGGTCGGCCATTGAAAGGTGAACGAGAGTTCATACTCTCTCGTCACCAAAATTAATCAAATTAATTCCAAAAGCTAACTAAGCTAATATAGAAGTTTTCCAGTAAAGCGACAGCCGAAATCAAAGAGAAATACTTCACCAAAGTCGTGAAAATACTCCAAGAACATAAGCGTATCCCAGAACGTCTTGCCGGAAGCACGACAGAGGAATAATTGAGGAGGTGTCAACAAGAAGTACTTGAGTACCTGGCCACAGGTGGCGCTGGTAAATACACCCCCTTCTAGTATTGTGATAGCTGGCGTATCCCTCCATAGAATTCTGTCGGGCAACGGAGTTGACAGCTACATGATTATCGGGTAAGTTTAATATTGAAAAAGACTTATATCAGCATAAGTATTATGATTATTTCAAGACTAGAAAATAAATGGTGAGTTAGTACCCAAAAAACAGAACAGTGCGTGAACTTACCAGCACCACAGCAATACATGTTGGGCTGCAAATAATGGACCTTATTACAATTCTTGTCCGCAACAATATCTCCTTCTGTAGCTCTGGTGTCGGCACCCAAGACCACGCCATCTTTGAAAACGATTCCTGCAATGGTGGTTCCAGTCTTCCGTGCTCTTGGCATTGCGAACCCCTTGCCGGCTAGCTCTTCATTCCTAATAAAGACGATGTTCAAATTTTTATTATGGGAAATATCTGACATTCAAATCAAAAGCACACAGAACCAATAAATTATCATTACCAATATTTACAAAAAAACGTCTAACTAAAGAACATTAAATTATTGTAGACCAACTAGCTTGAACTTAAGCCCCCCCAAAAGAAATAAAAAAAAAGATAAAAAAAAAGGAGCTTATAGATTGCTATATTCAATGAGGGGGGAGGTAAAAACTGCTCATATCTACATATTTCAATATAAATGTAAAGAATAAGCCAGACTATTCGGTGTATGTGTAGGCAAATGGGAAATGACCCGTAACCAGAGAGAAGGATCCAATGCAGTACTGTCTGACTAGTCAAAGGATCCAATGCAGTACTGTTTGGCTAGTCAAAGGATCCAATGCAGTACTGTTTGGCTAGTCAAAGGATCCAATGCAGTACTGTCTGGCTAGTCAAAGGATCCAATGCAGTACTGTCTGGCTAGTCAAAGGATCCAATGCAGTACTGTCTGGCTAGTCAAAGGATCCAATGCAGTACTGTCTGGCTAGTCAAAGGATCCAATGCAGTACTGTTTGGCTAGTCAAAGGATCCAATGCAGTACTGTCTGGCTAGTCAAAGGATCCAATGCAGTACTGTCTGGCTAGTCAAAGGATCCAATGCAGTACTGTCTGGCTAGTCAAAGGATCCAATGCAGTACTGTCTGGCTAGTCAAAGGATCCAATGCAGTACTGTCTGGCTAGTCAAAGGATCCAATGCAGTACTGTCTGGCTAGTCAAAGGATCCAATGCAGTACTGTTTGGCCAGTCAAAGGACCCAATAACTCTAGCGGTAGTATCTCAATGGGTGGCTGGTGCCCTGGCCAACCCACTACCTACCTAGGGGTACCTCTCTACCTACTTGATTCCTTAGCCTTAAGATCTGTAAGAATATTCTCAGTTCCTTTGACGAATGAAGGAAACTAAAGTGGGGACTTTGTCCAAGAATGAGAGCTCCTTTCGATATACGTTTCCTGCATAGCTGCCAGGTTGTATGCCAAAGTATGGACGATCGTGCCCAAACCTATGACTCTATAGAAAAGCACAGATGTACGCACACGAACAGAAGAATGTTCGCTATCCAGAGAGCAAGCCCACTCATAACTGCATGCAAATCTTAGACTTCTCTTTGATCGAAAGATGTATAGAGGCGAGACACTTTCACAGAACTTTTCCCATGCAAAGATTAGTGTGTGCATGATTCCGCACAAGCATGAAATGGAGAGGGCCGCGAGTAATACAGATAGCACTCCTTTAAGAGTGCATGCGCATAGGCAGCACACAAAAGCCGACTACAGTATGTGATAAGTTAGATAACTAAAATAACGACAAAATACTACCCAACGTGGCTAACACGCGTAGTGAAACATGCTCCACTTGCCGGAACATGGGAACAATGCGAGAATACTAAATTGCAAGCGAAGCGAGGTACAGCAGAAGAACAAACAACAATAAATAGTTATTTTGGAGTACCAACATACAGGTTCACAAACTTAAGGACGTTTTCTTGGTATGATGGCTACGGCTACAAACGACATCATAGAAAATGAAAAAAAAAAAAAAAAAAAACATGATTCCTAAGCGGCCAAAAGTCTTGCCAAACAGAAGCTCCAGTGTTCTGATCGCGTTTCATTACTATTACTGGCTTTGATTACGGTAATTTTCTTGTACTACGATGACTGCTTTTTTATGATAATGACTGGCAAAAACAGTTTAAAAAAGCTAATTTAAATATATAATTAATGATACACAATACATTTTAAGACGTTATGAACATTCTTGGGAGCCTTTGTATATCAGCGGCCAGTTCCTCACCTACTTAACAAATGGAGGGGCTAACGCCCCCCAGCGATCCCCTTACACTGCCAAAACCGGGCGACTAGACTGATAAAAGGCATTAAACTACGGGAGAAAATAACTCCTGCATTGATCGATCTACATTGGTTACCTGTTAAGGCTAGAATTGAAGATTTGCTTGTTGACCCACAAAGCACTTACAAGTGATAAGCCTAAATATCTTTGTGATTGCTTGGTCCCCTACCCTGAAGCTACCAGCGCCGCTGTAAGAGTTAGACATGCTGATGACCCACATAGACTATTCGAAATTAGTGTGAATCATGCAATAGGAGGAAGAACGTTCAGTTATGCTGCACCAAGACTCTTCAACAACCTTCCACTCGATGTCAAGAAAAGCAAAATTGTGGCAGCTTTCAAGAAAAACCTGAAGACTTATCTTTTAGGAAAGTGCTATACTATTGACCTGAAAACTATTAAGTCTGAATACAAATGCTAGCGAAATAACTTATAAGATACAGAGCAAAATATTAACTAGAAAGAAATTATTTTTTCATACACCAAGGCCCGCCTGAACAGACTTTTAGTGTCTGCCGGAGGGTAAGAAATAAACCCGTAAAGTAAAAGTAAAAGTAAGTAATACAGGTGGCCACTATCATACATACAAACACACCCATTCTTGATTATGATACCTAGCAGTAGCTCATAGCTTTTCAGTTACAATAGTCAACCCACCATAAATGAAAAACTTTGGATTTAAGCCAGAAATCATTAACAAATACATTTCAAACACAAAATACACTGGAAACGTCTTGAGGGTGTATGCATGATGACGGCCGACTAGGAATACGTCAGGTAAGGGGGGTCGCTGGGGGGGGCGTTACACTCGCCGTTAGGCAAGTAGGTAAGGACACGGCTTGTAGGTTAGGTTAGGTTGGAGGGGGAATAAGTTTAGGTTAGTTGGTGTCCATTTTTAATGTACGCGGGAGGAACTGGCCGCTATTCTACAAGGGCTCCCAGTCTTATTTTCAACACACTGTTTATTGTACTATTCTAGAATTTTACCACTTATCTTACCCTAAGACAAGTCGTAACCCTAAGTTTGCTCTCTAACCGGCAAGGTTAAACTAAATCATATTTGAAATATATTAAAACAAGCTCAATAATATATTTCAGACTAAGATAAACATTTTAAACCCATAAAGAAATACTTTTAATAAGAAATAAGTTTGTGTCCCAAGTTACTCCCAACCAACATGATACAACCTTAACGTAAAATCTAGTGTAATTAAGCTATTGAAAACCAAGGTTTAAATGAATCTTTAATCATATACGATAAAAACAAAGACTTATAATAAATATATTCAAGAAATAACAACCCATCGTAAAATAAAGTTTGCCATTAGGCCACCTAATGTTCTCGTACCGGTAACTCTTTTGTAAGTTTCTAAGTAGAATAAGTAAACTATCAATTTAAAAAGTAAATCCTCACCTTCCAGAGTTATCAAACTGGAATCCGGTGTGTGTTTCCTCCATTGTGTTCTTTTTGGACAAATTAATTTAGAAAAAACAAACGAGGTCTTGAGATATAGATGACAAGTAATTTTCAATGTGAGCAGAGTCAGTCAGTGTTGCCATAACCAAATAGACAGGATTCAACATGGAAAAATAGTCCTGTGAGGAAAGGAAACAATGAAATAAACGAATACAGAAGTAATGAAAATTAGAATACAATATTTTAAAAACATTAACAAAATTAAAATAGCTCTTTCGTATATAAACTATAAACTAACTCAAGAGGAAGAGAAATGAGACAATAATATGCCCTCAAGCAAAAGAACTCCAGCTAACCAATGATTATCATAATTGGGGAATGATTATCAAAGATCTAACAACGTTACTAGTTATTGATATAATCGAAATTTTCACTAGATATTTAAAATCTAATAATCTTTAATATGATCTAAATATTAAGATAAATAACGAAATTTTTTATTCGATTGCATACCATATATATATATATATATATATATATATATATATATATATATATATATATATATATATATATATATATATATATATATATATATATATATATATATATATATATATATATATATATATATATATATATATATATATATATATATATATATATATATATATATATATATATATATATATATATATATATATATATATATATCATTGTATTCAGAAGTATTACTAACGTATCATTATTATTATTACTAGCTAACCTACAACCCTAGTAAGAAATACAGAATCTATATGCACAAGGCCTTCTACAGAGAAAAATAGCCCAGTGAGGAAATGAAATAAGGAAATATTAGACTAAGCATATAAAATACCTCATTGTTCCGTAATAACATCAAAACAGATTTGTTATAATAAGTGACTCGACAAGTTCTGTTGTTCAGCATAAAAAACATTTGTTGCAATTTCATACATTTTCTTATAATATAATAAAATACGTACTTTATAGTTCATAAGAAAACTCTCTAATTATATTTACCTTTATAATAACCAAGTAAAATATATAATCTAATTTTTTAATTGAATTTAGAATGTTTAACAAATTAGTAAAGGGATCTGGTATCACTGTTGTTTTGTTTATAAAGCCAGCGAAGATTTAAAGGAACGATTTTAACAGTGAACGATTTAATATTAACGACGATTTATTGGGATTTATTAGCGTAATTGAAATTATCTTAACAGCTCAATAGTCTATATAATTGGATGGGACAGTTAAAGACTGTAAATTACCAATTCGGGACCCAACAGCTCTGTAGATGGATAGCACAGCCACAACAAGAGTTTGTAATTTAGGTGAGTTTAAAGGTATTATAGTTCTTATTAAAGTTATAACTGTTTAGCTGACTTTAAAACAGGTTAATATTATTTATACTTGGCTTCAAGGGCTAATTTCCTGGTCCTATTACGTGGAGTACATTACTTATTGCAGGACATACTCGTTCTACATTATTAGGAATTTTACATTATTCATCTTTAAGGACTATTTCCGGTAAATTTGTATTGTATTACAATGAAACCCTATTTCCCTGGTCCCATTACACATGGAAACCCTGTGCCCTACAGGACTTACACTATTCGTAACCACAAGTCAGAAATATCTACGTCCAACGCTTAGTAATAAAAGTTGTGTTGGGACCTAAACAAGCTAAGGTCTTATTCGGTAAAGTTTTACTGTATTACAGGGTATCATTTTTGCCAAGAAGGTAATGTTTAAAGAAGAAAAGGCTTGTTTTACCATTAAGTACCGTTTCCCCAGTATGTTTTCCCCATCCAAAACCCTGAGTTCCCACTAGGGGTCCCCCATTATTGGTGGATATATATATATATATATATATATATATATATATATATATATATATATATATATATATATATATATTTCTGAAACTATTCATCTCCGATAGGAACGTGTGTCTTTTTTTAAGAGAACAGACTTTTTTTTCTACAGAAAAAAAGTTTTTCTAGGTTACTTTACCCTGTAATACAGTACAATAATACCTCTTATTCTTCTACCAATATCGAATATGTAAGTGTTAGTAACAAAATATGTTTGTTTTGCTTTATGGTTGTAGACTATTGTCTTCAGACAAGTACCAGGGACAAAGATTTAAGAGGTGGTGAAACAGAGACAGGAGTTATAAATATTGGGGTGTATATACGATAGCAGCCACCTGTATGTATTATTATGTTTAACTTAAAATACGGCAGTGTTGGGGTCGCAGAGGGGCGCCAACACCCCCGTTAGGTAAGTAGGTAAGGACGCGGCTTGTAGGTTAGGTTAGGGGGAAAAGTTTAGGTTACTTGATGACCATTTTTAATGAACTCGTGAGGAACTGGCTGCTGATATACAAAGGCTCCTATGTAAGTATGAGTAACAAAGTATGTTTGTCTAGCTCTATGGTTGTAGACTAGTGTCTTCAGTTAAGTACCAGGGACTAAGATTTAAGAGGTAGTGAAACAAAGACAGGAGTTATAAAAATCATTGCAGGAATAGTGTATAATGAGGTAAAACAGTTTGTAGCCTTTGTATATTGCGGCCAATGTCTCCTGCACATAGAAAATTTGATATTTTTTTCTTGCTTTGTAGTTCCCAGCTGGGGCCGTTGTACTGCTAAACCCCTACGTAAGAATATCCTCTAACCTAAGATTCCCCAGTTTTATTATAGTTCCGGTGTGACGGTCAGAACGATCCCCCGGTCTCAGAATTCTCCTTGACATTGTATAATGGTTTTTTTCCGCCATTAGCTCGCTTCGCTCGCATGAAAATAAAACATCAAGCTCGTATGTACTGGCAAGCGGTAACGTTGAGCTGCGCATGCTAACATTACAGGAATATAAAACGTCAACCTCGTGTGCACTGGCAAACGGTAATGTTCGCGCATGCGCAGATTATCAAGAAGAATTCTGAGACCGGGGGATCGTTCAGACCGTCACACCGGCCAGAACGACATCTATAATTTTACCGATTCCTAAGCTAATCTAACCTAGGAGCCATATCCTTATCTACTGAAGGCTACGTGCCTCTGTGACCCCCTCTTAGACGGTCATATTATTAGCTTACCCTGTGTTGGCTCCCCATTGCCTTCTTCCTGTCTCGGCGGCTGAGAACGGGCATCTCCACACTACGTTTGATGCTTCCACTACCCTGTTTGAATTTTTGAACTCTGATCCTATATGAAAAACATCTGGCAATTTCCCTGGTCTAGTGGGGTTCGATGAGGTCTCTGATTAGTTTAGTTTTCTGCCACTGAAGTGTCGCTGAATTGAGCAAAATGTATTCTATAGGGAATAATAGGAACTAAGAGAGTGAGAAACAGCATGTCAGAGGAACGAGCCCATGTTACTTAGAAATTCTAAAGCAATTTTAATGATTCTCAAAAAAATGGTCAAACTAACTTGCCCATCTAGCTTTTGCAAAACATACTTTAAATCAGTAGATGATTATATTAAAAGGAAAAATATAAAAAATAATTACAGTAAACTAAAAGAATGAACCATAAGAGAAAAACTCGGACAAATTGTACGAATAGAGAAGAAGAATACTGAGTAGCTTTGAAAGCAGTAATAAGTTATTTGAAGATGAGAATGAAATGGATATGTTATAGGCAACAAATAGAGATATGGCCAGAATGATAATATTATTACAAGAGGAATGTAGAAAATATAGGGGGCATCACAAAATGTTGATTTAGGAAGTAACAGTTAATCAGTGTACTATTGGATACTTGATTACAATGACAAGCGACTTAACTAATTAAATGAAGATGATTATAAGAAAGAAGAAACTAGAGCCTTTGGTAATGGCGATTGAGAGAGCATTTCAAGAAATTGAAACGCAGTACAAAAGTAGGAGCAAGTGTGAAAAGTAGGACAGAATAGGGCAAGTGAATAACAAGATAGAAGTAAGATCATTGAAAATAAATAAAAGAGATTAGGAAATGAACTATGAAAAATAAATGGAAGTCATGGGAATATGGCATACAGTATAGGCTGCAGATTTGTGTTATGGGGACACAAATAGATACGGTACTGAGAGAACATCAAAGGTAATAACACCAGCAGATTTCCTATCAATACCAGTCATAGAAGTAATATTGAAGACACAGAAAACATGGAGAAAGGGTCAATAAAAAACAAAGTTTGTTCCAACACAGAGTACTTACCTCGAACTACAGTACTTTCTTAGGAGTATCTGGGATCTCCTCCCAACCGACCAGAATTTTGTGTAGTTTACCCTACTCCCGTTTCCTATGCGGGGTAACCTCTGGCGGAGTGATACGCGCCATTAGGCGACCCGGGGTCAGAGAGCATGCTTGCTCAGGTCTCGATCTCCAGTAAGTTTTCTGGTCGCGTCGCAATAACATCTCGACGTGCTCTCTTTATCCAGTGCGACCCTTTGTGTCTCATGCAGTCCCCACGTGATCTCATTGTGCTCTTTCCATACCCTTTCCTACCCTTTCTCTCTTTGTTCCTATATCTCGCGGTGCCTTACTAGTGCATGATGGAGCATCCCCGTCGTTGTCCCGGGCCTATGGCCGGTAAATCATGTGGCGCTTTTCTTTCAAAGCCTGAAGTCGACCCGCACTCCTAGTGTTCATTGTGTAGGGCCAGCGTGTGTTCCCCTACAGCCACGTGTCAGGAGTGCAAGTCCTGGAACGAGGTGCAGTGGGTGCGATACGGCACCAAGGAGAAGAAGGCGTCCAAGAGGTCGCCTAGGAAGCTGAGCGTCTCCTCGCCGCTTTCTTCTCCCGATGCTTCGTCAGATAGGGCTTCTCAGCCGCCTTCTCCTACCCAGGGTAGGGGACGAGGTAAGTCTGTTGCGGGGAAGAGACCCATTGCTCTTCCCCAGGAGTCTGAGATACCTGCTGGTGGGGATGTTTTGTCGGTCCAGGCAAGTGGGGGGCCTGAGGGAGGGATGGGAGTATGTTCGGAGGACGGAGTCATGGTGCCAGCAGGGTCCGTCTCTTCCGACGATCCTATGTGGGGGAAGGCTGCAGCAGCCTCTTCCCTCGCTTCATGGGCCTGTATTTCAGGTGCGTCTACAGCCGGGGGAGACGGCGAGAAGGAGGACTCGCCGCCGTCGGACCCCCTCGCCTCGGCGCCGCCGAGGACGCCCTTCAGGTCGCCCATGAGGCTGGAGGAAGAGTTCGAGACCTGGTTCCCCAGCAAGAAGTTGCCTCGCTCTCCCCCAGCGCCTTCAGCAACGCTCCCTCCCGTCTTCCTGGAGCCTTCGTCGCCTACGGATCGACACGTGGAACCACCAGCGATGCGGGACGACTCGGAACCTTCGGTGCGGTCCTACAGGTCTTCGGGCTCCTCATTCGAGTCATACTCTTACTCCTCAGAGGATGGAGCTCCGAGGGACCAAAAGAGAAGACGAGACAGGTCCCGCAGGAGGAGGTCCCGTTCCCATTCCCGCTCCAGATCTTGCCACGCCAGGAGGCACGCTAGATCCCCCAGGAGGAAGTACAGAAGAAGCCGCTCCCTAGGGAGGAATGGGTGCGTGTCGCCATCCCGCGCAGCCCAGTTCCGGGTACCTCTGGCTGGCTCCCAAGGGCTCGTTCTCCCACAGCAAAGTACGTCCCCTGCAGCAGGTCTGAGCGTCGGAGGGAGTCCCCACTTCAGGCCCCAGGAGACAGGCATAAGTCCGCAAAGGTTCCGGCTCCATCCGCCCAGCGGAGAGAGTCGCTCCTTCGGCCTGGCAGCCGTGTCCCAGCCTCCAAGTCTTCGACAAGCAAGCAGGAACGCGAGAGACATCCAGCATCCACGAGGAAGCCCGCAGTAGCCTGGGCCCCCGTGGGGAGAGACAAGACCAGGACGGAGGCCTCCGTCCCAGCAGCAATGCCCGTCCTCCATCCAGAACCGCCGAGGGTATGCCACGACAAGAAGATGCCTCCTCCACAGGCGGCACCCTCCGTTGGGGGTGCCCCTTCTCAGGCAGAGGAACATTCGACGGAGGGCCTAGGAGACGGCGCGGAGGGCTCAGTGGCCGAGGTCTCAGCATATAGGAAGGTTATAGCTCTCATTAGACGGCACCACAGGCTGGACGAGTCGAAGCCCGCCACAGACGAAGACCGGCTCTTGGGCCTCAGCAGATTGGTCAATACCCCCATGCAGCAGAGGCCCTCACTGGCTCTTCCCCTGGCTAGAGACGTTAGGCTGGGAGTGCAGTGGAACCTGAAGGATCTCTGGAACCAGCGGGACTCCCCGCACAAGATAGTCCCGGTGTCCCCGGAGACAAAGGAAGTCCTGGAGTGGTGGCACGTCAGATCGAACACCCTCAAGGCAATGCCCTTCGAAGCCGACCCTCCGGAGATGCTTCTGTTCACGGACGCGTCCAAGGAGGGTTGGGGTGCCCATCTCCTCGACAAGACAGCAAAAGGAAAATGGGAAGGCGAGGAGAGGGGCCTGCACATAAACGTGCTAGAGATGATGCCAGTACAAAGGGCGTACCTAGAGTTCGTCCATCTGCTCTGGGGAAACACTGTGGCGCTGATGTGCGACAACGCCACGGTGGTGGCCTACGGGAAAAAGCAAGGAGGACTGAAGTCGAAGGAACTGTGCAGTCTCACGATGGAGTTCCTAGACTGGGCCGAAGTAGAGCAAATCAAAATCTTAGCCAGGTTCATTCTGGGGAAGAGAAACGTCCTGGACGACGGCCTCAGAAGGATGGGTCAAGTAGTAGGGTCCGAGTGGTCCCTGCACCCAGAAGTGGCCAAGTCCCTCATTCTGAAGTGGGGCTCGCCGGTGATAGACCTCTTCGCCACGAGACTGAATGCACAGCTCCTCCTGTTTTGTTCTCCGGTGCCAGATCCAACAGCAGCGTTAGAGGACGCCTTCCAAGACCCTTGGGGCAACCTCAACCTCAACGTTTACGCCTTCCCTCCCTTCGGGATGCTCAGACAGGTCCTCAACAAGGTAAGACGGGTGGACAACCTGTGGATGACTTTGATAGCACCCTGGGGGCCGAATAGAGAGTGGTTCGCGGATCTAAAGGAACTGGCGTGCCTTCCACCTTGGCCTCTTCTCTGGCAGCCTCACTTCCAAAGGTTCCACGAACACCCTCGGTCCCTCCGCCTTCACGCGTGGTGGTTATCGAGTGTCTCCTGAGGAAGGAAGGATATTCATCGAGGATGTCAGGGTATCTGAGACGTTTGTCAGTCGCTGTATACCAGGCAAAGTGGGCTACCTTCACTAAGTGGTGCTCCTCGAGGTACATCAGGCCGTTAGGGGCCACCATTCCAGAGATAGCAGACTTCCTGGTCTATCTTAGGGACGAAGTGGGCATGTCCATCCCAGCCATGAAAGGAGTCCAGGCAGCCCTGGGACAAGTCTTCCTCCTGAAGGGCATAGACTTAGGAGCCTCCAGACATATCTCAATGCTCATCAAGAGCTTCGAGCAGTTGTGCCCCCCCCCCCCCCCCCCCCCCCAGGCCGCTAGAGTGCCCCAGTGGGATGTGGCTAGAGTACTGAAGATGCTTTCAGAACCTACCTTCGAGCCCCTCAAGGACATCTTAGACAAGGAGCTCACCCTCAAGACGGTCTTTCTGTTGGCTTTGGCATCAGCAAAACGAGTAGGTGAGATTCATGGGCTGTCTTACGAGGTCTCACACTCGAAGGGATGGCGAGAAGCTACCTACAGATTCTTACCCTCCTTCGTAGCCAAGACTCAGAATCCAGCTGTTTGGGACCCCAAGTTTGAAGGATTCTCAGTGCCAGCCATCCCTCGTTCGGATTTGCTTCTGTGTCAAGTCAGGGCGGTACGTAAGTACCTCGAGAGGATGGCCAAACTTCGCCCCGAAACTAAGTCTCTGTTCGTCTCCTCGGGACTGGTAAAGAAGCCAGTCTCCAAAAATACGATCTCCTTCTGGCTGCGGCAGGTAATCATGAGAGCCTACAGTAATGCAGGGGTTCCTCTTCCGGGAAAGCCTAGACCCCACGACATTAGAGGACTAAGTACTTCGTTGGCCTTTGAGAAGAACATGGCATTGGGCCAAATCCTGAGGGCAGGTACATGGTCTAGTCAGTCAACCTTCACAGCTCACTACTTAAAGGATTGTTTAAGCAGGTCCCTGGACGGATTCTCTCTCGGTCCCGTCATTTCCGCGCTCCAAAAGATTTAAGGGTGTAGCCCCTGGAAAACCACGGGCAGTAAGTCCAAGAGACACAGGTTCCTTCTTTACCCCGCTTTTCCCCGATTACCTTCCCTGAAATGACCCTAAAATCCTCTAACTGCCATGGGATACACTGTCAGTAGAAGAATGCGTCTCCAAGGATTTTTACAGAGGTGAGTTACTTAGACACTAAGATAGTTTTTTTAGTAGTTTTTCCTATTTTCTCGTGTTTTCCTTTGGGGGTCAGCAGAACATAGCCTCCTACCTAGGTTCCTTTTCTCTCCTCATCACGGTCTCTAGGTCCTGAAGGACACTCCCACCCGACCTAAGGTATAAGTCTCCTAAGAAAGTAGTTTGAGGTAAGTACTCCGTGTTGGAACAAATCACAAATTTTAAGTAATTTGTATTTTTCAATATTAAACTTACCCGATAATCATGTAGCTGTCAACTCCGTTGCCCGACAGAATTCTATGGAGGGATACGCCAGCTATCACAATACTAGAAGGGGGTGTACTTACCAGCGCCACCTGTGGCCAGGTACTCAAGTACTTCTTGTTGACACCTCCTCAATTATTCCTCTGTCGTGCTTCCGGCAAGATGTTCTGGGATATGCTTATGATCTTCGAGTTTGTTCACGGCTAATTGGTGAAGTATTCTCTCAGATTTCGGCTGTCGCTTTACTGGAAACCTTCTTATATTAGCTAGATAGCTTTTATATAGTCCTGATATACGGTTAACGATCTTTTGCTTGATTTTGGAAACCCCTTTGGCTAACTCTTTGGATTCAAGATGTCTGACATTTCGCAAGCCCCCTCCCATAGACGATGTAGGTCTTGCAATAGGCGTATTCCGAAGGCCTCGGTAGATCCTCACACCGCTTGTTCTGACTGTAGGGACAGACCCTGTCAGTTAGAAAATCGATGTGAGGAATGCGCCGGACTTTCGGAACTGGAATTTGTCCGTCTTTTAAAATATTCAACTAAGTTAGAGAGAGGTAGAGTTAGGAGGAGTTCTTCTCACTCTTCACTGTTTTCCTCACCTCATGATCCCCTACCTTTTCCTACCCCTGTAGTGGCTACCCCCGAACCTACTGTTTGCCCTCCGCCTGATATGTCTGTGGTTTTGCGTGCTATTCAGGCCTTAGGCGATAAAGTAGAGTCAGTGGTAAGTGACCATAAGTCTCTGATGGCCGAAGTTAAGGAACTTAAGGTCAAGAGTGCAGTGGGTGGAATTAGTGCCAGTGCTGTGACGAGTGCTAGTGTCAGTGCAGTGCCAAGTGCTAGTGTCAGTGCCAGTGTGGTGCGTGGGGATACTTCTGTGCGAGCCAGTCGTCCTCCCAGTCCGGGACCTCTTGCAAGCTCCCAAGCCCAGGGGAGAAGCAATGTCGAAGGGCATAAGGGTTCGGCAGGCCTTGTTAGGCGCACAGAAGTATCCTCGGTGGTTGCGGGCGTGTCTTCCAAAGACCGTCACTCCCACCTGCAGACGATTGAGCCCGTCTTGTTCTCGTCCGCTGATCATCTGTCAGGGAAGAAACGTTGGTCTCGGGTCTCGAGACCACTTAAACGCAGAGTCCAGTCCGCGAGTGCTCAGCCAGGTTGCAGTCATTGGCTCAGCTCTGACTCGCCGCAGTCATCTGTCGACTGCACTCCGCCCAAGAGGAGTAAGGTTCTGCCACAACAGAGCTCGACTGTTAAGGCTTTACCTCAGCCTACTGTAGTTTCTGCCGACCCTAAGTGGACTCTACTACAGTCCATGCAAGCACAGCTTTCGGACTTGATGCGTGAGTGTCGGGCTGAGAGTGTTGCGCCTCCGCCTACACTCCCTCCGCCTGCGTTCGCTCCGCCTACGCTCGCTCCGCCTGCGCTTGCTCCGCCTGATCGCAGTACCACCTGCCAGGCGTACGATGTTGAGCCACAGTCTGAGTTTGCTGTTCCCAGTGGTGTTCAGCCTCCGCCTTCTTTAAGGCAACCTTTGCTATGGGATCAGGAGGATTATTCCTCTCTTCCTCCGCCTCCCCTTGCTGCTCCACCAGTGGTGCAACTCTCGGCTGAGGTACAACAACCTCTCCCGTGCATGAGTCAGTCTCCTCAGCTCTCGCTGCAGCGAGCTCAACCTTCCACAAGGCAAGCTCCACTACACCTTGGCCTTGCGCCTCAGGAGCCTCAGCTTGCGAGACATTTACCTTGTTCTGCGCAGCCTCAACCTCTTCACGCTCCGCTCACACCACAGGAACAGGAACTTGCTACTCCGCTTCCACCAACCGCTCAGCAAGCGCAACCCTTGGGTTCAACCTCTCATGCTAGGAGTCAGCCTCCTCCACCCATGCGCCTTCCTTCTGCTTTGTCTGTTATTCAGCCTTTGCAGTCTGAGCCTCAGGTTCTCCCTCAACAGTTACTTGAAGAGGAAACCACTAATATTGTTCCTACTCGTTCTGACTCTGCTGTTCAGCATTCTTGTCCAATATCTTCGCTACACTCTGATGATGATGCGTCTGATGATGAGGAGGCACACCTGGATCCCTCGTCAGACGTGGATGAATCCAAGCCTTCTCCACAGTCTATTGACTTTCGTAAGGTCTTGGCTCTGCTTAGGGAGGTTTACCCAGACCACTTTGTCTCTGCTATTCCCCGCTCTCCACCATCTGAGTTTTCGCTGGGCGTACAACAAGCTAAGTCCTCCTATACTAAGCTAGTACTAGCAAGGTCCTCTAAGAGAGCATTAAGGATCTTAGGGGAGTGGCTGCAGACTAAACAACACCTTGGCAAAACTTCTTTCATGTTCCCGCCGACTAAGCTCACCTCGAAAGCGAGCGTTTGGTATGCCACAGGAGAAGCACCAGGCTTGGGAGTACCTGCCTCTGCCCAGGCTGACTTCTCAAGTCTGGTAGACTCGCCTCGGAGAACTGCGATGAGGCGTTCTAAGGTTTGCTGGACCTTCTCAGACCTGGATCACTTACTGAAAGGACTGTTTAGAGCATTTGAGATGTTCAACTTTCTTGACTGGTGCCTGGGGGCCCTCAGCAAGAAGACCTCTCCTGCGGACAAGGATTCTGCCATGCTATTAATGTCCTGCATGGATAAGGCCATTAGGGATGGATCTGGTGAGCTTGCGTCGTTGTTTGTATCAGGGGTTTTGAAGAAAAGGGAACAGCTGTGTACCTTCCTTTCCTCCAGCATTACACCTTGCCAAAGGTCACAACTCCTTTTTGCTCCGCTCTCGAAGTTCCTCTTCCCCGAAGAGCTGGTTAAGGACTTGTCTGCTGCCCTGATACAAAAAGACACTCACGATCTTGTAGCCTCATCGGCTCGTAAGTCTAAGGTTGCTACCTCAGTCCCCAAGACTTATCGCTCCCCAGTGGCTGATACCCCTGCTACGAGGTTCATACCGCCCTTTCGTGGTAGAGCCCCCAGCCGAGGAAGCTCCCGTCCAGACTCTTACAGGAGCAAGTCCAGGAAAGGCTCCAGGACATCTAAAGGAAAAAACTGACTCTCCGCATCTCCAGACAGCATTAGGAGCCAGACTCAAGATCTTCTGGCGAGCCTGGGAGAAGAGAGGTGCAGACGCCCAGTCTGTCAGTTGGCTGAGGAACGGTTACAGGATTCCATTCTGCCTCAAACCACCTCTGACCACATCGCCCATCAACCTCTCTCCCAACTACAAAGAAGAGGACAAGAGGCTAGCATTGCACCAGGAGGTGTCGCTACTTGTGCAGAAGAAGGCAGTGGTTATAGTCCGGGACCATCAATCCCCGGGCTTCTACAACCGTCTCTTTCTTGTGGCCAAGAAGACAGGGGGTTGGAGACCGGTGCTGGACGTCAGCGCGCTCAACGCGTACGTCACCAAGCAGACGTTCACGATGGAGACGACGAAGTCGGTCTTAGCAGCGGTCAGGCAGGAGGACTGGATGGTCTCGTTGGACTTGAAAGATGCCTACTTTCACGTTCCTATTCATCCAGACTCCCAACCTTTCCTGAGATTCGTTTTCGGAAAGGTTGTCTACCAATTCCAAGCCCTGTGTTTTGGCCTAAGCACAGCTCCTATGGTCTTTACTCATCTGATGAGGAATATAGCAAAATTCCTACACTTATCGGACATCAGAGCCTCCCTCTACTTAGACGACTGGCTGTTGAGAGCCTCCACGAGTCGTCGCTGTCTGGAGAATCTCAATTGGACTTTAGACTTAATCAGAGAACTGGGTCTATTAGTCAACATAGAAAAGTCTCAACTCATTCCCTCCCAATCCATTGTGTACCTGGGAATGGAGATTCGGAGTCAGGATTTTCGGGCTTTTCCATCGGCCCCCAGGATAAGCCAAGCCCTAGAGTGCATCATGAGCATGCTGAAGAGGAGCAGTTGCTCGGTGAGACAGTGGATGAGTCTCACAGGGACCCTTTCATCACTGGCCCTGTTCGTCGAGCTAGGGAGACTCCACCTCCGCCCTCTTCAATTCCATCTTGCAGCTCATTGGGACAAGGGTTCGACTCTCGAAGCAGTCTCTATCCCAATCACCCAAGAGATGAAGACCACTCTCCTGTGGTGGAAGCACAACCTCCTTCTCAGGGAGGGTCTATCGTTGGCTATTCAGACCCCCAATCTTCATCTCTTCTCAGATGCATCAGACTCGGGCTGGGGTGCGACCTTGAACGGACGGGAATGCTCGGGAACGTGGAACGAAGAACAGGGATTACTCCACATCAACTGCAAGGAGCTACTAGCAGTTCATTTAGCCCTGTTGAACTTCAAGTCCCTCCTGCTAGGCAAAGTGGTGGAGGTGAACTCAGACAATACCACAGCCTTGGCTTACATCTCCAAGCAAGGAGGGACCCATTCGAGGAGCCTATACGAGATCGCAAGGGACCTCCTCATTTGGTCAAGAGGTCTAAACCTCACTCTGGTCACGAGGTTCATTCAGGGCGATATGAACGTCTCAGCAGATCGCCTAAGCAGAAGGAATCAGGTCATTCCCATGGAATGGACCCTCCACAAGAGTGTGTGCAACAGACTTTGGACCTTGTGGGGTCAACCTACCATAGATCTGTTTGCCACCTCCATAACCAAGAGACTTCCGCTGTACTGTTCCCCTGTTCCAGACCCTGCAGCAGTTCATGTGGATGCTTTTCTACTGAACTGGTCCCATCTCGACCTGTACGCATTCCCACCGTTCAAGATAATAAACAAAGTTCTGCAGAAATTCATCTCGCACGAAGGGACACGGCTGACGCTGGTTGCTCCCCTTTGGCCTGCAAGAGAATGGTTCACAGAGGTACTTCAATGGCTAGTCGACATCCCCAGGACTCTACCTCTAAGAGTGGACCTTCTACGTCAACCTCACGTAGACAGGTTGCACCCAAACCTCCACGCTCTTCGGCTGACTGCCTTCAGACTGTCGAAAGATTCGCTAGAGCTAGAGGCTTTTCGAAGGAGGCAGCCAGTGCGATTGCCAGAGCGAGAAGGGTTTCCACTCGTAGAGTCTACCAGTCTAAGTGGGAGGTCTTCCGAAGCTGGTGTAGAGCCAATTCAATATCCTCTACCAATACCTCTGTGACCCAAATAGCTGACTTCCTTCTACATCTTAGGAATGAGAGATCCCTTTCAGCCCCTACGATTAAAGGGTATAGGAGTATGTTGGCTTCAGTTCTCCGCCACAGAGGTTTGGACCTTTCTTCCAACAAGGACCTTCAAGACATTCTTAAGTCTTTTGAGACGTCTAAAGAGCGTCGTCTATCCACTCCAGGCTGGAATCTAGACGTAGTCTTAAGGTTCCTTATGTCACCTAGGTTCGAACCTCTCCAGTCAGCTTCCTTCAAGGACCTTACCCTCAAGACTCTTTTTCTCGTCTGCCTTGCAACAGCTAAGAGAGTCAGTGAGGTTCATGCCTTCAGCAAGAACATTGGTTTCACGACCGAATCTGCAACATGTTCTTTTCAGCTCGGATTCCTAGCAAAGAACGAACTTCCTTCACGTCCTTGGCCTAGATCGTTTGAAATACCTAGCCTCTCCAACATGGTAGGTAACGAACTAGAGAGAGTTCTTTGCCCTGTCAGAGCTCTCAAATTTTATCTTAAGAGGTCTAAACCTCTTCGAGGACAGTCAGAAGCCTTATGGTGTGCCATCAAGAAACCTTCGAGGCCCATGTCCAAGAATGGGGTTTCATATTATATAAGGCTTCTGATTAGAGAAGCCCACTCTCACTTAAAGGAGGAAGACCTTGCATTGCTGAAGGTAAGGACCCACGAAGTAAGAGCCGTAGCTACTTCGATGGCCTTTAATAAAAACCGTTCTCTGCAGAGCATAATGGATGCAACCTATTGGAGGAGCAAGTCAGTGTTTGCATCATTTTATCTTAAAGATGTCCAGTCTCTTTACGAGAACTGCTACACCCTGGGACCATTCGTAGCAGCGAGTGCAGTAGTAGGTGAGGGCTCAGCCACTACATTCCCTTAATCCCATAACCTTTTTTAACCTTTCTCTTGAATGCTTTTATTGTTGTTTTTATGGTTGTTACGGTAGGCTAAGAAGCCTTCCGCATCCTTTTGATTTGGCGGGTGGTCTATTCATTCTTGAGAAGCGCCTGGGTTACAGGTTTTGTAGAGGTCCTTTAGTAGGGGTTGCAACCCCATATACTTTGGCACCTTTGGGTTGATTCAGCCTCCAAGAGGAACGCTGCGCTCAGTAAGGAAGACGAACTTAAAAAGAGGCAGAGTAACGGTTCAATTCGACTTCCTTACCAGGTACTTATTATTTCATTGTTATTTGAGATAACTGTTATATGAAATATGGGATACTTAGCTATCCTTTAATCTTGTACACTGGTTTTCACCCACCCCCCTGGGTGTGAATCAGCTACATGATTATCAGGTAAGTTTAATATTGAAAAATGTTATTTTTATTAGTAAAATAAATTTTTGAATATACTTACCCGATAATCATGATTTAATCGACCCTCCCTTCCTCCCCATAGAGAACCAGTGGACCGAGGAATAATTGAGGAGGTGTCAACAAGAAGTACTTGAGTACCTGGCCACAGGTGGCGCTGGTAAGTACACCCCCTTCTAGTATTGTGATAGCTGGCGTATCCCTCCATAGAATTCTGTCGGGCAACGGAGTTGACAGCTACATGATTATCGGGTAAGTATATTCAAAAATTTATTTTACTAATAAAAATAACATTTTTCCTAACAGTACTTACCTCGAACTACTTTTGGGTTATGGCCCGCCCATCCTGCCCCGAGTGCCTTATAGGACTAAGTAGAAACCTATCTGTCAAAAACTTACTGGAGATCGAGACCTGAGCAAGTATGCTCTCTGACCCCGGGTCGCCTCATGGCGCGTATCACTCCGCCAGAGGTTACCCCGCATAGAAAACGGGAGTAGGGTAAACTACACAAAATTCTGGTCAGTTGGGAGGAGATCCCAGATACTCCTAAGAAAGTAGTTCGAGGTAAGTACTGTTAGGAAAAATACAAATTACTTAGAATTTGTGATATTTATATAGCAAAGGGTGTAAGAGATATTTTCCAAACTTATAGACAGAAGTCATTAACTTGGACACAACAATGTCAGATTGTAGGAATGATAAATGATCAAGGGATAGGTATGGCACAGAGGTCAGTACAGGGCCATATAATGTAAGAGCATTGGTTGGTCTTCGAGAGAATACTGTATCTTAGTCTTAAATGCAATCAACTTTCAAGTGATTAGTATAAAGTACATCCTAATGTCCTGGCTTCCAAGTTTGAAACTTAGTTTACAAATATTTGTTAGTTTTTATACGTATTCTTGAGTGTAAAGTTCAAGTTTGGATAAACCTTGGGTACAATATTTTCACTTTCCGCAGATTTAAAGACACTGATCGATACAAAGGCTAGCTGTACGACGATGGCTTCACTGATGTTGCCCGAGCTTTCAAAACTGGCAGAAGGGACAATGAAAGGAAATAATGCAAGCAAAAGATATCGGACTGTCCGGTAGGTCAATGTACTATGGTTTTTCTTCAATTGCCATCTTTTGAGAGGTGGTTCTGTACCTGCTGTATAGTTGAAGTTTTTTTATTATACATATCCATATGTCCTTGCTCTAAAAACATGGGATTACTGCAGACCAAGAGGTTATATTTTACCCTTTTTTGTTTGATATGATGTGAGTAATGACTCCTGGAAGATCTCCCTGTAACATATCCAGATCCTATCCTTGGGGACTGGAGCATCAAGAGATCAGAAGACTGCAATGGTATAGGTCATCAACTATCACAAGATTAAGTTTAGAGATTGCTCAATATCTTTGTTGTCATTATTCATATTGTCTCTTGTGTTCAGGTGCTACACCTAGCATGGGGTAGTACACCCCAACTGAGAGTGCTGAACGAAGTTAAAAGTGACATTAATGCTAAACCATAAGGGTGAGCAGTACTGTATGGGTTATGGTGTTTTAAAAGTTATCTGGTGGTCTCGCTCTAGGACGGGTCAGATAAAAACATAGAGATACTTACTGTATATGGTATAGCGTATGTTTACAGCAAAACCATATTAGATTTAGTACACTATATATGAATTTTTAAACATATGACTTACCCAGTAGTTATATACTGTATATAGCTTACGTCCCTGACGTCACGGCAGAAAAATTCAAAACTCGCGCCAATAATATTACCTGATATTATTGCTGTTTACTTTGGTGATGTACAATAATTTGGTTTTGACTCTCGCTTGTTTGGATTTTCTATTGGACACTCTTGATTTTCGTTTGGATTTTGATATTTTGACCCTTGCTTGTTGATCTCTTACAAATTTTTCAAAATGGCCACCCCCTCCTTTAACTTTTAGAATGTGTGTGACTTGGGTGTAAGACCTGTTTGGCTAAGGCCTCAATTAATCCACATTCACTCTTCGTTAAATGCAGAGGTAAGGTATGTGAGTTGGATGATAGGTGTGACGAATGCATTCTATTATCTGAGCATTTGTGGCTAGAGTTTGATCACTATACGCGTAAACTAGAAAGAGATAAGTTGAGACGTAGTTCTTCTCGTTCTTCCAGAGACTTTCCCTCTTCCCATGTCACCGAACCTATTCCTTCCCCTGTAGTGGTAGTTTCTGATCCCACTACGGTTACTGCTAATGAACCTACGCTTAGGATATGATGTTGGCTATTCAAGCTTTGGGTGCGAAGGTTGAATGTATCGTTGCGGACAAGACGCAATTAATGTCCGATGTGAAGCAGTTAAAAGATGACAGTGCTAGAAGTGCAATGAACTTATTTAGTGCAGTGGAGGGTGCGCCTGCTCGGGCTTGTCGTTCTCCTAGTCTTAGACCTCTTCCAAGCTCTCCAACCCCTGGGAGAAGGAATGTCGAACGACGAAAGGAAACGAGAGGCTTTAGCTCCCGAGCAGACGTCCCCTCGAGCGTTCCTGTTGACGTTTCCCAGGACGTTCGCCCTCACCATAGGAAAGGTGAGGTTAAGGTGATTTCTTCATCCTTGGATGACGCACTTCCTAAAAGAGGCTGGCGTCAAGCATCCAGACCTCTTAAGAGGAAAATGAATAATGTCAACCAGCGTTCTACCAGGACACCGCAAGTTCCTGGTTGTATCCATTGGAGCAGTCCAGAGCGTTTTCCTTCCACCGAAGAGAGCTCGTCTGTCAAACGTCCTGCTAGGACGTTGGATTCTGTAAAGAATCTTCCAGTTGTTGGGCAGTTGTCTGAACCGGGCATGACCTCGGTTCATGCGCCGCCTCTACCATCAGATTGGTTATCGCCCTCTGGACGCTCTTGAGAGCGAACCTCTTAATATGCTGCAAGAGATGCAGTAGAGACTCTCGTCATTTATGCAAAGCTACAAAGCTACTGACAGTAAAAGGGTAGCGTGCCTAGATCCTGAATGTCAGGAAGCTTCCTTTCTGAACGCCAAGCAGCGCAAGGCGGTGAGTCGTGAGACTCTTGAAGACGAACGTTTGGACGTCTCCCCCGTTAAAAGTCCTAAAACTGTTCCTATAAAGGAAAGTGGGCATAATCTTGACCCCGAACGTCAGGCAACTAAACGTGACGGCAGGCGTCAAGCAGCCAGTTGTGTCAGTGAGTGTCAAGTGACCAGACGGGCCGTCGAGCGATCAACAGCGCAAAGCGCCGAGCGGCCTTGTAAACGTGACTTTAAACGTCCTACAGGACGTGATCTTGAACATCCAGGGAAACGTGACGTTAAACGTCCTACAGGACGTGATCTTGAACGTCCAGGGAAACGTGACGTTGAACGTCCTGGCATACGTGAAGTCGAGTGTCCTACAAAGCGAGGTGCCAAACGTCCTAGTAGAAGTGATTTTGAACGTCCAGCAAGATGCGATGTCGAGCGTCCTCCAGAGCGAGGTGTCGAGCGTCCTACTTTACGTAGCGTTGAACGTACTACAGGGCGCGTTCTAGATCGTCCAGCAAAGCGTGACGTTAAGCGTCCAGCTAGTCGTGACGTTGAGCGTCCTACGATTCAGGACATCGAACGTCCAGCGAGACGTGACGTCGAGCGGCGAGCAGCCAGGCAGGATGTCGAGCGTCAAGCGGTACGCGGCATCATGCGCCAAGCAGGACGAGATATCGCGCATGACACTTGAGCGTCAAGCTTCCTTACATGAAAGTCAAGAAAGGACTCATGACTTTGAGGATGCGAGCATCGGACTTCATGATGATCTTAGTCAAATCAAGAGTCGAGATCAAGAACTCTTAAGTTCCGATCACATGGATCACGAGCGTTTCACAGAGCTTCAAGGGACTTTGTCAGAGGAAGACGTTGACGATCACCTTTCCTCTGTCGAACTTTTTGAGGAGTTATCAGAAGGAGAAGACTTTAAGTCGTTTCGTCCTTCAGTGGATCTGAAAAAACTCATGAAAGTCTTCAACAATGAGTTGCCAGATTCTTTTGTTCCCGTTGCTCCACGTTGGCCTCCATCAGAATTCACGCTTGGGAAGACGTCGAAGAAGTTTCTCTTTACCAGAATGGTTCTGTCTCTCGATCATCAAAAAGAGCTCTTAGGATGATGGGAGACTGGATGGAGTCCAAAAAGGACCAAGGGAAAGCAGCCTTCGCGTTCCCTCCGACTAGATTAGCATCTAGATTCAGTATCCGGTACGATACGGGAGAAGTTCTCGGCTTGGGAGTTCCTGCCTCTGCCCAGGGAGATTTCTCAAGTCTAGTAGACGCTCCCCGTCGATCGGCCATGAGGAAGACCAAGATTCTCTGGTCTACTTCAGAGTTAGGCCATCTGCCCAAAGGCGTCTTTAGAGCCTTCGAGGTTTTCAATTTCCTCGATTGGACTCTGGGAGCCTTGGGCAAGAAAGTGTCTGCTTTTAAAGAAGGTGACTATTCTAGTTTAATCCATATCATGTCCTGTATGGATAAGGCGTTACGAGACGGATCGAATGAGTTGGCAGCGATTTTCTCCGCAGGAATCCTTAAGAAGAGAGCTCAGATGTGTTCGTTTCTGTCTCTTGGGGTTACAGTACTCCCTTTCAGAAGTCGGAATTGCTATATGCTCCGCTGTCTTCCTCTCTTTTTCTGCAAGTCTGAATAGAGAGATTTCTTCCTCATTGACTCAGAAGGCCACCCAAGATCTGGTCTCAAAGACGGCAAGAAAGGTCCTACCATCTTCCTTCTCTAGCCGCAAACCAAAGGATGAAACACCTTTCCCTAAGTTTTCTCAGCCCTTACGAGGGAAGACTTCCAGCAGGCCCAATGGAAGGAGAGCAAAGAGGAGAGTATTCAGGACAGGGCGAAGCAGAGTCTGACTGCTTTCGCCTTCAGGCAGTAGGAGCCAGAATACACATCTTCTGGCAAGCGTTCGAGATAAGGGGGGCAGACCTTTTGTCAGTTCTAAAGGAGGGTTACAAAATCCCTTTTATAGGGAAACCTCCTTTGCTTTTAACCCCAGTAGATCTCTCGCCCAGGTACAGAGAGGAGTCAAAGAGGCAAGCTTTACAACTCGCCAAGTGTCTCTCTTGTTGTAGAAGGGGGCCATAGAGAGGGTGCAGGACTTGCAGTCACCAGGTTTTTACAACCGCCTGTTCCTGGTTCCCAAGAACTCGGGGGAATGGCGTCCAGTTCTGGACGGAAGTATACTCAACACTTTTGTCCAAAAGATGAAGTTCTCTATGGAGACTTCAAAGTCAGTTCTTGCAGCAGTAAGAAAGGGCGACTGGATAGTCTCATTAGACCTCCAGGACGCTTACTTTCACATCCCCATTCATCCGAGCTTCAAACATTATCTGAGGTTCGTCTTCAAGGGGGAAGTGTTTCAATTTCGAGCCCTGTGTTTCGGCCTCAGCACCGCCCCTCAAATATTTACAAAACTTATGCTCAATGTAGCAAGGATTCTCTACTTAAGAGGCATCAGAGCCTCCTTGTATCTAGAAGATTGGCTTCTCAGAGCTCTCTCTTACGATCACTGCTTGAAGGATCTTCAGATAACATTGAATTTAACAGAAGAATTGGGTCTTCTTGTCAACAAGGACAAATCTCTTCTGACACCATCACAAGAGATACTCTATTTGGTGATGGTGATTCAGAGTCGAGTTTTTCGGGCTTTTCCGTCTCCCTTAAGGACGGAGCAAGCCATCTTGAAGCTGCAATCTTTTCTGAAGGAGCAGAAGTGTTCTGCGAGGAAGTGGATGAGCCTGTTGGGAACCCTCTCCTCGTTGGAACAGTTTGTTGCTCTAGGAAGGCTGAATCTTCGACCTCTCCAATTCCACCTCAACCATCATTGGAACAGGAAGAAGGATTTAGAGACGATGTGCATTCCAGTCACGGAGTCCTTAAGAAGTTGCCTTCACTGGTGGAACGATCCAATCAAGTTTCAAGAAGGTTACCCCTTAGAATAGAACCCAGACCTTGTGTTGTGTTCCGACGCCTCGGACTCGGGGTGGGGAGCAACACTGGGCAAGTTGGAAGTTTCAGGGTTGTGGACAGAGGTTCAGAAGAACTTCCACATCAACCAAAAGGAATTGTTATTGTTAGCAGTCCTGTTGGCCCTAAGAAGCTTCAAGGGGTCAGTTCTGAACAAAGTGGTGCAGGTCAATGCCGACAACACCACAGCATTGGCTTACATTGCCAAGCAAGGCGGAACCCACTCGATTTCCCTTTAGAGACGGCGATGAATCTCCTCATCTGGGCAAAGGAAAGAAATGTAGTTCTGATTACAAGGTTCATCCAAGGGGAGAAGAACGTGATGGCCGACAGCCTCAGCAGGAGAGGTCAAGTCCTACCCGCAGAGTGGACACTCCATCAAGAAGTTTGCAAGAGTCTGTGGCGACTTTGGGGTTGCCCTTGCATAGACCTTTTCGCGACCTCGAAGACAAAGAGGCTAGAAACGTATTGCTCCCCATTGCCAGATCTTGAAGCAGTCCACACGGACGCTTTCCTGCTAGATTGGTCCAATCTAGACGTGTACGTTTTTCCACCGTTCAAGATCCTTTACAAGGTGTTACAAAAGTTTGTGTCAAGCGAAGGGACCAGAATGACTCTATCCCCCTTCTGGCCCCCAAGAGAATGATTCACAGAGGTACTGGAATGAATGGTGGACACTCCAAGAAGCCTTCCATTAAGAGTAGATTTACTCAAACAGCCCCACTTGGAAAGGCACCATCAAAGTCTCCAAATCTTTAGCTAACTGCTTTCAGACTATCAAAAACTCACAAGAGCTAGAGGCTTTTCGAAGGAGGCAGCTAGAGCTATTGCAAGAGCAAGAAGGCCTTCTACCATCAGGGTCTATCAATCCAAGTAGGAGGTTTTTAGAGAATGGTGCAGAGTCAACTCTCTTTCCTCATCCAGTACCTCTGTAACTCAGATTTCTGACTTCCTTTTATAACTGCAAAGGAAGCGCAATTTTTCAGCATCCACCATCAAGGGATACAGGAGTATGTTGGCAACTGTATTCAGGCACAGAGATTTGTACCTTTCAAATAATTAAGACCTTCAGGAACTTCTTAAGTCTTTTGATACATCAAAGCAACGTCTTCAGGATTCACCAGCTTGGAATCTGGATATAGTCCTGAAGTTCCTTATGAGTGACAGGTTTGAGCCCTTGCACTTAACTTCTCTTAAGGTCCTCACAATGAAAACCCTTTTCTTGGTTAGTCTGGCAACAGCTAAGAGAGTTAGTGAAATCCATGCGTTTAGTAAAAACGTGGGTTTTCGAGATAACAAAGCTATTTGCTCATTGCAGTTGGGTTTTCTCGCCAAGAATGAACGCCCTTCTCAACCTTGGCCTAAGGCTTTTGAGATTCCGAATCTTTCGAATGTGGTTGGCGAAGAGTTGGAGAGAGTCCTATGCCCAGTAAGAGCCCTGAAGTTCTACTTGGACAGAACGAAAGAGTTGCAAGGCAAGTCGGAAGCCCTGTGGTGCTCGGTCAAGAAGCCCTCCTTGTAGATGTCAAAGAATGCCCTTTCATTCTTCATCAGACTTTTATAAGAGAGGCTCATGCACATTGCAGTGCGACGGACTTTAGACTTTTAAAGGTCAAGACTCACAAGGTAAGAGCTGTAACAACCTCAGTGGCCTTCAAACAAAATAGATCGTTGCAGAGCATTATGGACACAACCTTTTGGAGGAGCAAATCTGTGTTCGCTTCACACTATTTGATAAGTGTCCAGACTCTCTATGAGGACTGCTACACTCTGGGACCATTCGTAGCAGCGAGTGCAGTAGTGGGGGAAGGATCCACCACTACATTCCCATAATCCTAATACCTTTTTCTTCTCTTGGAACTTTTATATTTTTATGGTTGTTTGTGGAAATTGCGACAGTCTCCCACAATCATTGATTTTAGTCAGGTGGTCAATTTGTTCCTTGAGAGTGCCCGGAACAAGAGTATTGGAAGAGGTTCTGTCACATAGAGGTTTTTAGACTGGTTTGACAGCTCCTAGAGCTCTTCAGCCCCCTGGGTGGATCGCTGGATCTCATTAGGAAAGCGGGCATAATGAAAAAATTCATTGAAGTCAGCTTCCTTATCAGGTACGAACCCTTAAGTTTGTTTATTAACTCTTAAGTAAAAAATCCCTACTGTATTGGCTGTCTCTAACCCTCCACCAAAGGTGTTAGTTAGCTATATATATAATTACCTGGTAAGTCTTATGTTTAAAAATGTTAACATTATAAAATAAATGTTTGAACATACTTACCTTGTAGTTATATATAATTAAATTCCCACCCTCCTCCCCTCTAGAGACTAGGGGCATGGAAAATATGAGGGAACGGGATGGTTCCGAGGTACCTCGCTAGGGTGCGCAGGTAGCGTACACCTGGCTATCCAATCTGCGATTGGCGCGAGTTTTGAATTTTCTGCTGTGACGTCAGAGACGTAAGCTATATATATAACTACCAGGTAAGTATGTTCAAAATTTTTTTTTATAATGAAAATAAAATTTTCTTGCCTACAAAACCAGTGTCTTTTAAGTTATACTTTCTACCTTCTTAGTGAGTTGGCAGATGTGTCAGGGCTTGCCCCACTACCTGCCAGTAAATACAGACACCTTGTTGTAAATTTTATCAGCCGAGTTTCAAGCTGCGTTGAAATCATAAACTCCTATTAAAGGACTGAAGTTTGCATAGTTAGGAAAAATATAAATTACTTTTAGAAAATGATTTTTTTATAATCTAGGAAACATAGTGGTGTGCAGCATTCCTCCACCCTTGCTACAGTTATACATCACTGAATACAGTACTGTATAACTTTTTACCCATCTCATATCTGTTTCATAAAGTTTAGCTTACTTAAGTACCATACATTATTCAACTTTGCCATATCCTGAGAAATCCATATACAAAAAGTTAGGCTTCTACAAAATTTCCTGATTGTTTTGAATCTGATATTTTTGGTTCTCGTACAGTTCTACATATAAGTATTTTTGCCGTGAAAGGGAACAATTGTCCTTAATTTTACCTTTATTATATTTCCATTATTATATTTTCAGGTTCTTAGCAGATGACATCACTGGGGCTGTTTTAGAGACACTCCTGTATTTAGGGGAAGGGTTTTCTCTCAAATTGAGAGATGCTCTATCTGGTTTTCAAGTTCAGATAACACATCTCGACTCAGGATAAATCAGCTCATTGGACTGTCAAGGTGGTATCAGTTTGAAAGTATTTATTACTTTTGTTATATCTGCACATGAATGCCCAAGAATTTTTGTCATTGTTTAAACAATTTTGTAACATGTTAAAAGAAATAATTTGCATATTTTCTCATACTATAATAAATAATTTATACTCAGGAATTAAATTTTATCACTCTTGTTGTTGAGAGGTATTGATGTTAGTTACAATGAAAGGTCATTGTTATTTTTTTTTTCCTTACTCCTTTTACCTTGATTTGGTATGGTTTAGTTGAAATTCCTTTCTTGTCACATACGTAACTTTCAAATCATAATGCTGTCCACCACCCCTATCACCTAACTTCTTTTCAGGAGTAAGTTTCATAAGTCAGTGGCTGTTCTGCAAGGTTGTTATAAACTTTATTCATTGGTTCATGTAAGAAAACATTGACCTTTTGAGGCTTCCACTATAGGTCTGAGTAGCAGCAGTTCACAGATGGCGGGAGCAGCGGACAGTAGTTTTACAAAGGATAACTCTGACCCAAAGTTAGATGATGAAGATGAGGCCTTTACCCAGGCTCTTGTTACTATTGTGCTTGAGTACTTATCTGTAGGCAAGCCTCAAGCCATCACTGTGTGATTAGCAGCTCTTCAGGTAAGGGTTTTTTTACTTACGATGTAGAGGAGTTTTACATATTTGACAGTTTACTGTCATAGGTGAAAGTTTATAATAGGACCATTAATATTGTAAACCAAATACCATTTGCCTCTTTATTTGTAGAAATTTACTGGACTGTATCACTACTGTACTTTACTTCATCTTGTTATATTAGACTTGTTATTGCAAATTCTATTTTTGGGAATAATAGTTAATATTGTAAACCAAATATCATTTGCCTCTAATTTCAGAAAGAAATTTACAATACTGTATCCATACATTATATCATATTGCTATATTAGAGTGTTGTTATTGCTAATTCTATTCTTGGAATAATATTGCTACTTATGAGCAAAAAAGTTTGACACCTGCTTCATTGATTTTTCTTCTTCTGTTAGGGTGAAAGGATTGAGCCAGAAGACAGGATTGTTATTATGGCAAGTCAAACTTATATCTCAAGCTGCTCATTTCCTTAAATGCGTAACTTCTATGCCCATGCCACCAAAGGAAGTCATGTTAATGGACGATGGAAATCCAATGCATCTGAGCCCGCTTGTAACACCCGAGCAAGTGCTGGGTTTAAGCAAACATGCAATTTATTATAGATTTGTGATTTAAAGGTATGTTAGTTCGTCATTTTGATATTAACTTTTATTTTCTTTCACTCACATCTGAATCAGTCAGTCAGTAGCTTATACAAAATAGAAATCAAACAAAAACAGTAACTGATCTTTACTGCTTAAAAATTATTTAAAAAATGTAAGTTCTAGATTTAGATCTTGTGGAAAAATTATAAAGTTCATAGACTGATACAATTTTTCTATATATGCAAAATACTTGAAGATCCATTTTTATGGTTAAAGTGTTATGGTCTCTAAAGTTTTTCCTGTGAAATGCTAGAAGGAATCCAATATGACAAATACCAAAGAAATATCGTCACCCCTGCTCTAGGGCCAGTGTATCAACATGCAAGGCATGAACTCAGTGTGTATATGGGAGATCTTGCAAGTTCAGGCTTATTTTAACTTGCTAAAGCACCTCAGTAGCTGCTGTAGTAAGTTCAGGCTTATTTTAACTTGCTACAGCACCTCAGTAGCTGAAAGTTGGCTGCTACGAGTGACGTGAAGCAGTGTCTAAAGAACCATTGTTCCAGTCCTTGCTGGCGTGCCTACGTCACAACAAACCCTTAACCACCATTGTTGTTGAAGTTTATACAACATTTCTATGTGTGATCAATCTCTTCAAGAACCTTTTTAAGACGAGTATCCTTATTCACGTTTTTTCTTTCTTTCATTACTCAATTACCTAATATAAAAGTGTGCTTCTTGGCACCACCACTTCAGTAATTGTCTTTGTTTCTTGCCCTCCAAACATTTTGTTGTTCCTCTAATATCAGAAGTACAGTGACTGTCCTAGATATTTTGTCTCATAGCAATGTCTGGAGGGTTTGTTGATTGCTGGTACCATTTTAGCAACTTCATTTCATTGAGTTTCAATAACTACATTGTTATGAAATACAAAAGGAAAATTAACTAAAGGTATCTATACCTTGCCTTGGCTAGCATAGCCTCATTGGAAGCTGTTTAGCTGGGTTAAGAGGGCTGCCCAGTCATTCATCTGTTCTGACAGGTTTTCCCGATTGTAGCAGGGTTTAGGGGGCCCTGGAAAGTATGCAATTTGTTTGGAGTAGATCAATTCCGCTCGGATTTTGGAGCCCGAGGAGGAACACCGTAGAGCCAAGGCTGTTTACCTCCTTTCTGTGGAAGAAAGAATTTTCTAAGATCATAGGTAATGGAGTATTTACCCAGTAAGGATCTCTGAGATCGCTTTAGTATTATTGACCTGTCTTCTGGTTCCTTCACACTCCAGCTTAGTGAGCTGGCTGTTGCTGGACCTCCAGGTTACCAACTTCAAGGAAGTCTCTTGTGAGCGGTCTTTGTTCCGGCCTTTTCAATTCATCTACTGCTGGACCTTCAGGTTATCAGCTTCCAATGGAAAATCCGCGGGGGAGGAGTCTCCTCTGTTTCTGCTGCTGACCTTCGGGTTTTTCAGCTTTTAAGGGAGGCTTCGAAGGGGGCCTATTCTTTCTGGGGCTCAAGGATTCAGCTGATGCTAGCCTTTCAAGTTTCCAGCTTCCAAGGAAGAGTCTAGTAGGAATTATTCCTTCTGTTGCAAGTTCAGAAGGCTAGGTAATGGTGGGGGATGTGGCAGTGGGAATTTGCCATGAATGTTGATGAGGGGCATTTGGTATTTAGTAGGTAATTCTTAGCAATTCTGTTATGGATGTACATTCTGGTATCAGTCTAATGTTTTTCAGCACAACATACAGATTTGCCATTCGATGAAGTAGAGCTTGAAACGGGGCAGCATTTCCAGACTCAGTGTGGAGATTAAAGATCTATCTTTTGATGCAGTCCCCAAATGATTCTTCTGATGCCATACAAAGCGATTCTCAATTTCCTTAGAAGAACAGTGTGGAGATTAAAGATCTATCTTTTGATACAGTCCCCGAATGATTCTTCTGATGCCCTACAAAGCGGCTCTCAATTTCCTTAGAAGCAACCATATCAGAGGCCGACGGTTTTTTTCTTGACTTTGGTAGGCTTTCCTGCTTTGTTAGTTGGAATGATAGTGCCTGGCCAGAACACTCGTTTTACCAAAATGGCAAAATTTTGCAGAGTCAATAAGGGAGTTGCTGTTTAAAGGTAACTTTATCTTGCCCAACAGTGTGTTCCTTCCATGAGAGTGTACCTTAAGAGTTTGAAGAATTAGTGGAACTAATATCGTTTCGTGAAGTCTATCTCCCCAAGAAGTCAGATGCTCGAAATTGGGAACAATCAATTAGAGGATCATTTCGCTTTGGTCCTAATCACGATTGGACTGCAAAATGTAGTGCCAGACAGGACTTGTTCATCTTGTGGTCTACCATTTAAGTGTAGGGCTATTGTGTAGGCACTGTATTAAAGCCTTGCAGTACTTTTGGTGTTTTTAACCTGGAGAAGGTAGAGGCAATTATTGTACAGGGATCCAGGGTGAAAATGGTTCTTCCCCCCAATTTTTAAAAGCTAATGCCGAGGTAGTGGCCACTTTACTTCCAGAGAAAATGGAGGAAGGTTTTTTTTTTTTTTTCCCATAAAAAGGACATTTCCGTTCATAGTGTCTATGAGAGCCAGCAGCAGCAGGCATAAATATCCCACTAGGAGGCAGACTCTCATCCCACGCTAAAGTTCCGTAAAGAGGAATGAGGACAGCAATGCGAGGCCATAGGAAAGCTTTCAAGAGAGAAAGCTAGT
Organism: Palaemon carinicauda; assembly: GCF_036898095.1. Taxonomy (NCBI): domain Eukaryota; kingdom Metazoa; phylum Arthropoda; class Malacostraca; order Decapoda; family Palaemonidae; genus Palaemon; species Palaemon carinicauda. Next base: position 9,212,717 of record NC_090730.1, read on the forward strand.
AAACCAAATAATGGCAGGGGATCTTGTCAATTAGGAGCTCCTGTTGAGGGTTGTCTCCTTCATTTTTGGGAATGTTGTTGGACCTTTTCTAGTTTGGTATAAAGTTTTAGTCTTGGCTGATTGTGGATAGCAAACACCCTGCACTACTAATTTTTTTCCAGGCTAGGACCCTGGAACTCAACTTCTTTGTGAGGAAGATGTCAAAAAAAAAAAAAAAAAATCATAGAAGGTGAAGCCTCTAAACTTCCAGGCCAGACTATTCAATGTGTTGAAGAAAGACTAGCCGGAGAGAACGTCATTCTTGACCTGTCTCTTCTCGAACACATCTAGTACTACCTCTATGCGTCATCTGTCCAGCTTGTCCGACAAATACTACAAAAGTTTTGATCCATGCTGTAGATCTAAACTATTAGCATGCCCCTATTGCCTACATCACCAAGGATTTTGGCATGGGAGGGTGGTGCACAAGTTCAAAACAATGCCATTTGGCCTTGGTATGATCTCAAGGATGGTTACAAAGTAAGGAAGTGATCAAACTCCTGAGGTTGCAGGTAGTTAAGGTCATAGCTCATTTAAGCAATTGACTGATTTGCCTTAAGTTCACGATCTGTTTCTTCAGGACTTTGGATAAAAACCCTAAGAAACTCAGTGGTGGTTTAGGCACCAGTGGATTTTGGTTTAAGTGGCAATAACCTTACAAGGGACCTTGGCAAAAATTTAGAAGTAGGGTCAGAGCTTTGGTTTCAAGCCACTCTTCCAGGAGGCAACCAAAGATCATTAAAGGTCTCCTTCAGTTTGCCTCTGTAGAACAGAATTTGGAGAAGGATGGCCCAAAAGAGGTTTTTCGGACAGTCGTCGTTAGTCACCCGGTCAGTGTAAAAGCAATCTTGGATTATGGATGACAACAAATTGTTTGGCCAGGTTGCTCCAATTGTCCCCTCTCTGGTTACCATGATTATTCATACAGATGTGTTCAGGTCTGGCTGGGAGATCAATCACAGGAGCCCTTTGAAATGGTGCTCAGTTTTTGTCTTTTCAGATGAATGTGTAGGAACTGATAATTGTTGTCCTGATGTTGAGGAAAATTGATCCACGAAAGAACTCTCCATAAGCCCCTCATATACAACTAGGTGGGTGCTTGTTGCCTCAAAAAAGGGAGATATTTGTTGAGAAATCTCAAATGCAGGTAATCCTTCCCATTATGAGTAATGCTCTTACCATTCCATCTGCCAGGTACATCTAAGTAAAAAAACTTTGATTATCCTGGCAGACAATCTTGGCATAGGGCTTGAACACAGGACCAGAGTTTTGAGCAATTTTCAAATCTCCAACTTTAACCATTATTATTATTACTTGCTAAGCTATAACCTTAGTTGGAAAAGCTGGATGCTTTAAGCCTAGGGGCTCTAACTGGGAAAATAGCCCAGAGGGGAAAGGCAACAAGGAAACATAAGGAAAAAAACAATAGAAAACCACAAGCTTCCACTATATGTAGTTTTGAGTGTGAACTGTCTCAAGATGGCTCAGAATTTTACTGTAACAGATGGTCATTGTTCCACCTGTTTTGTAGGTTTTGAATATCCTTCAGGATTTTTCAGAGATAGCTGTGCTAATAGAACCCAAGTAGTCCCAGCATCCTGTAGTATCCTCTGCTTCAGCATCCAAGACTAAGAAATACATTCGTAGTCTGCATAGCTGTATCAAAGTAGAAACAGGAGTTTTGCCAGCTCTTTTCTAACCCAGAGTTTAAATGCTTGGGTTTTTTGCTTCTATACTTTCGAGGAAGATGCCCCATTTCACAATTTGCAATTTTTGATGATGCAGTATCTATGGGTTGGTCAACCTGTCGGCTAATCATGCACTTCGTTCTGGTCCATCAATTTGAGGAGAGGAAGCTTTCTTTTGCTATTAGCTAAAGCATAGTCACATAAATGTCTTGTTCTGGCTTTGATGTGGAACTAAGTCCGAGACTAAGTTTTGTAAGATTACCCAGTATAAACTTTCTGCTCCCCACTCTTGTGGTTTCTTCGGCACTGGAGGGGCCCTGAATTTTATACAGGAACTGTCACAGAGAACTTTAACGTTCCATTTGTCTTCTCAGTGCTCCATCCACCTCCCTCAGTTAGGCATAACCTTGAGTCCCATGTTGGGCTGCCATTTCTACTGTTGACAAGGCCTTGTACTCATCTGGTGGACGGAGATTCATCCGTAGGAAACACACAACGCTTCACAGATGAGCAAGGGTGCAATGACATAGTTGGGCCTAACAACGAGGGTCCTACGTGCCCCCATAGACCACAACAAGACTCTCCTCAAGAAAAGGTCTTGGCTCTTCATCCTCCAGCAATCAACTCTCCAGTCTTCTACTTCTTGGGGAAGAAGCCATGCAAGAGTTTCTGGACTATCATGCTTTCTATATTTCTTTGAAGATCTAATCCAGTCTCCTTAGGACCCAGTTAGCTCAGGCATCGAGATTATGATGACAGTGTCTAGCCTTACTGCCAAGGACACGAGGCATGTTATACCTCCTGCAGATTTAGTCCCCATAAATAATTTTTGTAGCAAAGAATGATGAGATTGAGTAGACCAGACCAGCGATCAAGCCTGGTGGTGACATGGATTATCTTGTAGATGTTGCTGTTCCATGTCCGTAGTCTCTGACCTACTGAGAAAACGTACTCGTCACCACTATCCAACATTGGGCTAACGAGGTAAATTTCCCTCTAGCGACAAACTCCGGGCTGTTGCCTCCGAGAAGTAGAAGTTCGCTATGCGCTTGATGTTGGAAGGAGTTTTGCCGGCCGGCTAGCCTTCTAGGTGTTTGACAAACCATCTATCATCTCTTCTAACTCTTTCAGTGCCATGAGCGAGAAAGGAGGGAGCTGCCTTCTCCGAGAAGTAATACTATCACCTGCTGTGCGCTTTGTCGAAGTAAACCATCTATCATCTAGACCCATCTGCTGTGCGCTTTATGTCGAAGCAAACCATCTATCATCTAGACCAATCTGCTGTGCACTTTGTTGGAAGGAGTTAAGCCAACCTGCTCAACTTCATCTATCATCTCGTCAATGAGTAACAGAATGCTGTACCGGTCACATGGGTGGGGAAACTCCCACCATTTTACCAAACTTTCCTATTAAGGGGCAATGGTTTGTATAAATTGCAGGAACAATTCAATCCAAATATTCTATAAAGCAATATTACTAAAATCATTTTAGTCCACTATAAAGCTATTTTCATATTTTTCAGGTGAGGGATTAATTGCTGGTTGAGCTTGAAGTTAAGAATGAATTGTGGCATGTGGTTAGGACTTCATGGGATGGGAGAGGAGTAGCTCTCTCGTACTAACACATTGTCATTTTGTAACAACAACTGTCACAACGTGGTAAAAGTTAAGTGGTGACAACCAATTCAGGTGCTGGTGTAGGAAAAGGCAGGCACCAATAAGAATGTAGGTGTGAATACATTGAAAATCCAAGTAATGCAGTTACTTTATTTTATTTTTATTTGTATTTTTATTTATGTACAATAAATTTAAATTTATTAGATTTTTTATTTTACCTAATAATGAAGATTTAGGACATTTAGTAATTTCAGCCTTTTAAAACTATTTCACACCATGAGCAAAGATTAGAAAAAGTTACAGGTATTCAAAATGCCACGCACACAAGTTATAAAAAATGCCACACATGAACATACAATAAAGCCACACATGAACATACAATAAATTTACAAAAAAGCATCACATGCATGCAATGCTCAGTAAATTAAACAACCCCATAGAAGTCTACAATTTTAAGACCTAGAAATTCTATACAAGTAGTTAACTTAGGTGTTCACCACTTTTTGACTGAAAACATGCCAGTTAATAGTACACCAATAAACGTTTAGAATTATTTTCTTGTACAGTAAAGTATATAAAAACTTGTACAGTAAAGTATGTAAAAAATAAGTTAACATTGTTGAGTTTCTATCATTGGTTATAGTGTCCACTTTAGATATAATAAGAAAAGCTTTAATATCTGGTGAAGCTGTCGATAACCAGTGGGCAAATGGTGGTTTCCTTTCAATGGGCTACCCATAAATGAAATATAGAGTAACAATGCAGATTAATCAAGTCTGTTACAAATAATGTAGTATAATTTTGACAAGAACTACGACAGAATCAATCATTTTAATAGCTATTTTCTTCTGATAGATCAATTATCAATTATCTAGTACAAGTACCACTAATAGGTCACATTTTCTTTCGGTTACAAAATTTAATATACTTACACTAGTAAAGATAGCATTTCTTCTTGCACAAACATTTAGAATGATTTTTCATACACACAGTCCAAGTTCATATCACAGTGTACATCTCCGACAACTTTTTGGGTGGAGAGTGCGCTTTCCTATCGATTTGTGATAGGGTATTCTTACTTCTATCATCGAAACATCGACTAATGATTCCAAGTATTGCAGTGGTTTATCAGTTGTTACCAAAATCCTACAGTACTATTTACCATAAATTTAAGAAATACTGTATGGTGACGTTACATTTTTGGCAGTAGGCAAGCCAGCAAATCTAACCATCTCCTTTCGATACTTTATCAAGTACCAGCCCATTATCAAAACAATACGTAATATCAAGTATATCTAATGTCTTCAGAGAAATACTGACTAGAACGTATTCATATGATATACATACATACATATACCAAAGGCACTTCCCCCAATTTTGGGGGGTAGCCAACAACAACAAGAAACAAAACAAAAAGGGGACCTCTACTCTCTAATAGTTATAAACAAACTGACAACTATGATATCCTGTAACATTTGTGCTGATACATTATTTAGGTATTTTGAATGATTCAAGAATTTATGTACTGTAATCGACAATCCTTGTTATTCGTATGAGAGTATTATCGCAACAGTAGCATGACCTTGAGATCAGCCGACTACCACCTTAAGTAACTAGTAATTGCTGATTAAAATGCTCTCAAAATTGAAATTAAATGCAATCATGCTATATAAATGCAAATTAAATAAAGAAATATGATAACTTGACTACCCATACACAGAAAGAGAACATTTGTATAATTAACAAAGCCTATACACAAACTATATGGAAACCTTCAACATACTGGTGTTGATGAAATATTTGTGAAGAATTCGATTAAAATAAGAAGTAATTCAAATTATACGCACTTGTTCGTACATCTCCAGATACAATTGCAAGACCAATCCACTGGTAACAAAGTTAAACAAAATAAAGCAGTGGTTTTCTATTGTTAAAATTATTCCAATATTGAAAAATTAATACAAATAAAAGTTAATAAAGCATATCACATGAACCAAGGAAATTAAATCTAAGAAAATATTGATAAAATGCATTTGTACAGTATAATGCCGTGGCCTAATAAATCTACGGAAACTTTACTTCAAAGTTCAACAATGCCTAGATCGAGTCAAAACGCATCTGTTGCAAGTCTAATGCTACCTGTTATGCCTTTACAGTATTTTCAGCATTTCACAGATATTACCATAGAAGACATTGATTTTGTGATCACAACCTTCAAATTATCAATGCAAGTTCCAGCTACAGTAATAAAAATTTCTATACTCGCCTGATATTCATATTGCTTACCGTTCCTTCATAAGACTGCAAAATGTTCATCACGTCTTCACCTTGAGTCTTTAAACTCTTGCAGAGAACTTTTTTCTCTTAAGATAATTTTAAACTTGCTTTCCCTCAAATGCCTTGTTCTTTGAGAAACCCAATATTGCAAGGAAGAACAAAGGTATTACTGTACTAGCTAAGCTACAACCTTGGGTAGAGGATAACAATGCTATAAGCACCAAGGGCTCACGCGGGAAAAATAGTCCGGCGTTAAAATTGGATCAATAACATTAAAACAGGTACTAAATTATAGAATTCGGTCTGTTCAAAAAAAAAAAAAAAAGTTTACAAAACAAGTCACTTTGGGGCAAGTGAAAAATCCTTGAGATTTTGGGGGGAAGCACGTGTTAAAATGGTAATATTGAATTTTAAAGTTCAAGGGAGACAACCAAACGATGATGTAAAATTCAGGTTAGGAACCTTAAAAGGAGAAAAGGTTAGATTGGACAGGGTAACAGTCGAAAATATATGGGTGGAGTTTGTGAGGAATATATAGGGTGTCAAAAGGTGGTGGTGGGATAGGTGAAAATCTTAAAAGAAATCAAAGGTATTTAAGGACTGGAAAGTAGTGTGTAAAGAGGAAAAGTATTAGGAGGGTAGTAGGTATAGCTATTGTATGAGCATTAAAGCATTTGAATGAAGGGCTAGGAACAAGGAAAGAAAAGCATATAAAATTTGAGGAAAAGGCAGACAGGATTTAGTGTAACTGGAATTTATAAAGGATAGACATGGAAATATATTATGAGGTGGTGGAATAAGCACAGCTGGTGGAAGGGTCAGTGATGAGTTGATTCAAGGGGACATGAGTAAAATAAATGGTAAAGCAAGAAGTCCAGTTTTTCAAACTGGAAAGGTCAAGATTCTAGCTACAAAGGGGGAACAAGAGATGCTTGATTTATGAAAAGTAATATGAGAAAAGGAAATACAGTCATGCCTTAAGACTGGAGAGTGAGTAATGGCATCTTTTTAAACAGAAAGGGGATACTGTATCAAGGAATGTGGGAACTGCAGGAGTTATTGAACTGAACATTGTTTAAAAGTTTTATGAGAGGGTACTAGGTCAAGAGATCATCAAAGATTGGTTAACAGCAGTGTGGATCCACGAGAGGGAGAGGGACTGTGGATGCCATCTTTATAGTAAGGCAGCTAGAGGGAAACTAAGCTCTTCTGTGATTCTGTAGATCTTTGAGAAGGCTTATGATAAAATACAAAGACACGATGTTTTGGTATTTAAGGAAGTAATGTCCCAATTAGTTACCATGTTAGAGATGATTTACAAAAGAAAAAAGACCAAAGTAATAACAGCTGTTAGGGAAACAAGTCTAAGGTTAATGTTGAATTATACTAGGGGTCTGCATCAAGACTTAGTGGGGGTGATAGGTGTTTTCCGTGAAGACAATGGGAACGAATTGTGTCGAGTTGCTAAATGCAGACTTGGTGGTAACCACTGAAAACCAGAAGACTTGCATAAAAGGGTTGTACACCAGCTAGACTCTTTATGGAGGGGTGGCTCGGAGTTATAAGGCTGAAGCTGTGGTGGGCAGTGAGGAAGGTAGGTACAGGATATGCATGCTTTAATATAGGTGGTCCTAAAAAAATTGGAACTATCAAGATACTTGGGATCTACTATAAGGTAGGAGGGAGGATATGAGGCTTGTTAAAATTAAGAAAAGTACCTTGGGGGAAGAGGAAGGTGGTACATAAGAAAAAGCCAATCAAGCTAAAGTCAAGATCTATAGCGCACAGTAATGAGACCAATTACTCAAGCTTATAAGAGGAAGCAAAACTTGAGAATGGTGCAAAAATACCAGAAAATTATGAATGGAAGAAGAATGGCAGGCATAGTAATGACTACAAAGGTGATAGAAATGTCATGACAAATGGTATGGGCACATTTCAAGGAGGGGGGCAAGAGGGAATGAGGTGGACTTGGGAAGAACATGTTAAGGAGGGGGGAGAGATAGAAGGTATCAGGAATTATAGAGAGTTAGAGAAGGCAGAGAATGATAAGGAGAGAAGAGGATGCCTTTGGTAAAAGGCAATGGCAATGCTCCATCAGGCTACCAACCCCTTCATGTAGAGAAAAAGAGGTTCAACATTGAAAGTTTAACTTTGGAAGTACCAGATTCAATTACCAGATTAGCAACATTCTACACTCTGGTCAGTTGGAATAAAACTTATCGAATACTGGTAGTGTCAAACCTTAAGATGGAGAAAGCAACACTTCTAAAATAACTGCCTACCTAGTACTATGTACAAGATGATACAATCTGGGTAGATTTGGCCAAGTTAAACGGTCAGAATAAAGAAAAATCTTAGGAAATATGCATAAAGAACTACCCTACCTAAACTGTGTCATTAATATCCAGATCAAGGAATAAAAACTAAGACCGTTTTTGTCCAACAAAAAGTGTTAGCAGCTGAAGAGCCCGTGTAGAGAAATAATTGAAAAATTTTAGAACCTAAGAACTAAAACCTTTGACAGATTTTGGAAATGATTCAATAAGCCAGTCTTCCAACTAAAAAATAAAGAATCACTCCTAAAATTTTAACTTGAGTTTGACACATAAATGCAGAGATCTGAACGACGAGAAGCCAGTGTTCACGACCTACTTTTGAACGATGACGAGCCAGTGTTCACAACCAACTTCCAATCATACTTTTTGTTTTGTTAGGGTTCTTCACATCCTATAAACAATAACGCCCTCCAAAATTGGGTAAAATACTGACCTGGTCAGGTAGTCCCTAAATAAAGTAAAAAGTGTTCTGATTACCCGTAAAATACTCAAAATGAACAAGTTAACTTTGATATAAAATGGATATATCGAAGAGGAAGCTCACGGGGGAGGTTACCGTCCGAAGCCGCGTACTACCCTGTCGGGTAGGCTAACTGACTGAGCATCCACATAGCCTAAATAACTGTCAACAACCATTACAAAACACTGTATAAGATGTCTAAAAACAACTTAATGAGACCACCATTAGTACGAGGAACTAATTTAAAGTCGCACAGAGAGATCGGGAGGTAGCGACACCAAAATGACTGCCAATATACCCGTAAGGGAAGGCATCATACAAAGTGGCCGAGACTAAAACCAACAAGATTATAAAATTAACATGTGTCGCTACCTAGAATTATCAAAACAGAATTATAGTACTCAACTTTGGAGCAGGAATCTCCAAAACATATGACTCTTCAAAAACACAAAGCTATGAAAACAACAAGTCTGAATCTCACTAGTGCTAAAAGTTATGAGGGAAAAAGCATGGGTAGTGGTAAGAGGTGGGGTGGGGGGGTAGTCAGTAGCGGGCAGTAGTTGGATGTACAACGGCACCTCATAGTATCGGGGCATATTGAGGAAAGAGGACTAATTGGTAAGGGACCTCTGGTAGTGGTTCTAACACACCCCAGTTACTATACCGACACTTTATTAGAGTGAGCGAGCTGGGTTTATTCCTGGCATTCCATGCAACTTTTTTCTCTGGTATAGTTAGCAGTATGTATACCTTACAAATGGTGCTATGAGGAGCATTTCACGGAGCGACACAGGTCCCTTGCCCAGAAATAGATTTTTCCTTCGTCAAAATCCCTTTTTTGTAGAGCATCAGAAACTAAGGGCAGATGTTCCAAGGCCTCTGCAATACAGTATTGCAAACTAGGGAACAGATTATAACCAGCATATTTAGAAGTTTAGCAAAAAGTTAAAAAACTTTTCATAGGAGTTATGGAAATCTGGCGATAATCAGCAGGGTTAGACCTACAACAATTTACCTAATGGAGTAACATTCTCAGACAGATGCAAAAGAGACTGTTTTTACTAACGTGGAAAATGACTAGAGCTAAGATTTCAGCTGTCAAAAAATAAAGTTATACAATTTGGGGTCTACACCAAAGGTCCATCTAGTGTTTTAACTTCAGATCATCTAGCGTTTTAATTTCGGAGGATTTTAAAGCCAAAATTTTAGCCTTGGGTAAATAGGAGTGAGGAAGAATTAAGTTTCTCATTACTCAATGTAAAAAAATCAGCCTAAAGGAGTTTTTTCTTCCTTTGGGCAGTTGAGTGTGCTATCTGGTTTAAGTTAGGGAAAAAATATTGAAACACCACACCTAAGTGTGCTGATTTAAGGGTAAGCCAACATTTATGTTCCTGGTCTGTACCAGAATTTTTTATATGGTCTAATTTTATTCCTTTTCTGTTTAAGCATAAACAGAGCCACAGCTTTTAAGAGTATAGTCATTACTTGCTACGTACTACCCTAGTCGGAAAAGGATGATGTAAGCCCAAGGGCTCCAATAGGGAAACCAGCCCAGTGAGTTAAGGAGATAAGATGAATAGAACAGTGCGCCTGTGTGTACCCTAAAACTAGAGAACTAACCCAAGACAGTGAAAGACCTTGGTTGAGGTGTTATGGTACTACAAGACAAAAGAACTCGGGTTTGATTTTGGTGCCTCCTAGACAAGCTGCTTACCACATAAGTTTTCCACCCTTACCCAGAGTAAAGTAGCCACTGAATTACATTGCAGTAAACCCCTCGAGTGGAGAATTTTTCTGTTATCCAAGTGTCAGATTTATGAAGAAATAATATGTAAACAAGTGAACTTAAGTGAGCTTGTAGGAACAATTCTCAATGTTTATAATAGAAGTCAATGGGAAAGTGTGCTTCAATGAACGAATTTTGCTTTACGAAAGTTTCTTCAGGAACGGAACTCCTTCATATAACATGGCATTCATGCATATCTTCTGTTATGGCATAGGAACAGGCTGCCGTGTTCATTACTAATTCACACCAAGGCATGATCAGACTTCCCAATACGAGAACAAACCTTAATTGTTAGAACACCATGAACGTGCATATACTAGTTCCAAGCAGTGAAGAGACTTGTGAAAAGATTCACTTATGATTATACCTTTTATCCTGATTCAGAGAAAGCCCAATGCTCAAAGCAATGGCAATCATGAGAAAAAAAAACTATTTCCTATACGAAAATTTAAGTTGCTAACCCAAAGAAATCTATCATCTCTTACAATAGCCATAATGGCAATTAGTGAATCTGAATTACCCTAGTCTGGTTTCAATACATTGAACAAAAAAGTTATAACTCATATCTCATCACATCTACATTCATAGCAGAATTTATGAGAAGTAGGGTACATATAAAACTATAAACCTTTAATACTCGATAAAATAAATAGCATACGGTTTCATAATTACTGGTTTCTCAAGAGGGGATTCTCAAATGAGGCACTTTTTATAAGTTTCTGAGCATAACATATTGTCAAGAAGCACCTAAAAGGTGTCTCATAACCATGCAGTCAATGAATAGTGCAATAAATACATGCTTCCTCTAGAATGCACAAATCTCTTATTTTGCTAAATATCTTCATACAATCAAAAGCAATAAAAAAATTTGTCAAACTACAAAACAATTATGATAAATGTAAAGACACTTCTACAACTTTAACAGTTTGATAAAATTGGTCAAAATAGCAAAGGCAAGACCATGCAAGGCTAGGTTCCCACCAGGATAACAAACTTTAGGGAGGGCAGTAAAAATTGTTTATAACATTAACACCAGAGAAAATGAACTAATAGGAAAAAGACAACCTCTATCACGAGGCATCTATGGCTCCTCTATAGATGCATGCCGAACACAGTAGAAACTTTAGTGCCTGAATGTACCCTAAAGAAATCCTATTGCTATATAATTTTTACATTTATAAAAAAGCCAATTACCTTTGCATATTATCAGGTAGTTTCCTTACTACTCTTCCTGTCCTATTGTAAATTTTTCTCTTTCAGCATGTTGTGGGCTCATGGTCCTCATACTTTCACTTCAATGTTACAGGCACTTTAAAATTTCAAATTCATCCAAGGACAATCTCTTAGTCATTCTCTATTGATACTTCTAATTCAAACAGCTTTTCATGATCTTTACACGATCATTAAATTGCTACCTCCATTGTTTCAATAACTACAGTAATAAATTTTAATCGAATTTTTACTTTTAAAACTAATTTTTCTCAGCATCTTCAAGATTCTGAATAGGCTACTTACTATTTTCTCTATATATTAAAGATATTTCATTCCTCCCAACTTTCCTTTCTTATGGTCACCTGCCTTTAATCCTTTACCACACCTGCCCTCTGCATTCGCTTGAAGGATCTCCTGTATTTGTTGCAATAAAGTCAGTGTTTAAATGAAGAATCTCCATATCTTGTCCTCTGATGTCCCAGAACATTAATTGCATATTACATTTCTCCCAACTTTCCTATCCCATGGCCACCTGCCTTTAATACGTTACCACACTCCTCTGCCATAATTGAAAGACCTCCCGTCTTTGTCGAAATAAATCATATCCACAATTTGTCCTCTGACGTCCCAGCACATCCTTCTCTGCAACACTTTCCATTGCTTTCCTAAAATTTCATAATTTTCTAATGCCATATTTCTTCAATCATTTTATTCCCCAATCTGAAATATTAGATGATGAATACAAACTGACACTTCAGAAATTTTTTCATTATGTGACTATCTACATAAGTTAACTTCAGAATTATTCTCAATGTGACTGAAAACTTCATGGCATTAAATATTGCTTTGGAAAATAATGTACCAAATTTGTAGAAAACCAGTGTAATTCTTAATTCAAAAGTTTAATAAGCTAAAGCTTATTAGTTTATAAACTTTCTTTTACACAAAAATTAGAATTTTCAGAAAATGTTTCTAATCAAACAAACCAGAGTACTTTAATAGGAGTAAGGCTTTGGCGAAGCTGGACTTTCCATTAAGCTTTCAGAGGAAAAAAATGCTACCTTCACTTTTACCTAGGCCTTACTGGGTGGTTGAAACTTTAGTGCAATGGTAAAGGACTGGTTAGCATGGTTAGGAAAATAGAAATCTATCAAAAATTTTCAATTAGTTCCTACACCACACAAACCATTTATCTTTAATAGGAAACCTTTTCTTAACAGGCGGAAGTTATTAGGCTTCACTGACTTAAATTAAAATACCTGTACAGGAGCAAATGTCATGTGTGTCAACTTCCCTTACTAAAATAAGAGCACTCAGCATTATTGAAGAGCCACCTGAATGGATTGAAGATTGACTGACTAATAACTGTTGTAATCAAAGGACAAGCCTCTGGGCAGCTGTTACAAGCGAGTACCTCAGGGATCCAACCTTGGCCCCTTACCATTTCAAATTTATATTTAAAACAGATTTACTACGCATTTCTTGGCCATGTCCAATTGATTTTCGCTGATAAAATCCTACCAAACCATCTGATATGGGTCGCATGTTGGAAATAGGTATTTGGAGCCACAGCCTAATTGGCAAAAATATAAAATAAGTTCTAATGTGAATAGAGGCACTTACCTAAGTAAATCTAAGAAATTGAAAGGGTAACTTAGCTAAATTTAGATGTAACCAGAGAGAGGCTAGTTGTGACGTGAACTAAGAGACGTAATACCCAGTAAACTTTCCATTCACAATAGTAAACACGCCGATAACAAGCGGAGGACAGCAGACCATTCATACGTCAAAGCCAATCTGGACTGGAGCGTATAGTAACTACAGTACGTCACTACAGCAGAGTATCAATGAGTGGGAGGGCCTTTAGTAATGACGTCTACATTTTCTCTCTCTGGGTGCTTCTAAATTTAGCTAAGTTACCCTTTCAATTTCTTAGATTTACTCTGGTAAGTGCCTTTCTTATTCACATTAGACATTACTGCATATTTTTGCCAATTAGTCTGTGGCTTCAAATACCTACTTCCAAAACGTGACCAACATCCGATGTTTTGGTAGAATTTTATCAACGAATATCAATTTGACACAGCCCTGAAATTCCTAGTAGGAATCGCTGATGTAGAAGCCTTAAGATCTAATATTGAAAAATGGTCCAGGAAATGGCAAATGCCTTTCAACTGTGGGAAATGCAAATTTATGCACATGGGTTATAGTGATCCACAAAGAGAAGTAAAAGTGTGGACCAGGAAGATCTCTGCATTATTTTTAGTAAGATTTTTAGTTTCCCTAACAGACCATTCAAGTTCGAAAGCACAAAATCTTATAGGATACATGAGAGAATTCAAATACAGAAACATTCTACTGTTGTACACCACTAATGAAAACAACATTTAACAAACTTAGAATGGAGTACAATTCTGGCTTCCAAGCATACAGAAGGATACAGGAAGACTGGAGGCAGTACAAGCTAGTGCCCCCAAATAAGTCAACACCAAGAAAACTCACTATGAGAAAGGTACAATTTAACCAATTTTATCTACAAACTTTACAACTAAGGAAGGGGACAGCTACCATGTTCAAAATCCTAAATTGATAACAAATGTAGATTACATCAACCTCTTCACACGACACTAAACAGTAGAGGTAACCGATACAAATTAAAATTTGAGATCCAACAATTTATTTACATACTAAATTGCAAATACACGGAACGACCTTCTGATGACATAGTGAACATTAACAACTAATACAAGCAGCAGCTAAGACAAGATCACAGAAACTTACTTCTTAACCATCCAAGAGCAAATGGAGTCAGCGGACTGACTAAAAAGTGAACCCTTCAAAATCGTTAATTCCTTGTAACCCAAGCATAAATACATCAGGTGCAAGGCTATGTTTTGACAAAGGATAACTGGACAATCTTGAGTGGATCTACCGGAGATCATTACAGATAGTTTCCAAATGTAAAGGCATTATATGATGATGGGAATCTATACACTACATCATTCCCCTTGTTAAGGGAATTTGCTACCCTAGCTTCCATACAATTACTGTAAATTACCTTAACACATAATGGAACCTATTTATCTACTATATTTGCCTTAGGAAGTGGTCATACTGACGACTGTAGACACTCTTGGGCGTCTAGTTAGTAGTTCCTCCAAAGATCCAATACTTCGGTGATAGTACAGACTGTCCACTTCCCGATTCTCTATGTGCTTCAACGGTCCACAGAAGGACAAAACCTACTGGTCTAAATGGGAGAGTAATGCTAACAGTATTCTTAGCACGTGCATGTTCCTTCGCCAGGAACACTAACAGTCTAGCTTGTCTTTCGAGGCAGCTTTAATTCTCTACATGTCACAGCGCATTGAAATAAATCAAACTTATCATCCAGGAATTATTCTTGGACATGAGGATTAGAACGTACCTAGTCATCCGGACCAACAGTGCTCATGACATTTTGAGATATGGTACCAAACTAGGTCAGGTGTCTTAGGACCTTGCCTCAAAGCTTCCTGCAGGGCAAATGGTTTCAGTACAGAGCTGCTACCACCAAGAAACCTGGAACAGGTTTGAGACTGAAGAGACTCCTCCAGGTCAGTTATGTGCCTTAAAGAACTCTTTCTTCCGAGCAGAAAACAGCTCCTCAGCAGGGAGCAGGCACAGGAACAGACTAAGCAGGTGAAGGGCAGCAACCAGCTTTCTTCCACTGGAGTCCATTATTTAGTTGCAAGAAGAGAGCGCAACAAGGTAGTGTGTGCAGCACCAAGCAAGGACACAATAAGGGCCATCACCACAGCTCCTCTCTCCAGGCATGAGGATTGAGCAGGAACAGTGATTAACTGCAGTGATGTTGCAGCTGCTAGAACCTGTAGGAATGTGTCTGCTATCAATCCCAAATTAAAGCTTCAGTACATATTGGTCCAGGTATTCAAGTGTTGAGTCAAGAACCAGGAGTAGAGCTAATGGCATATTTCACCTAAAAAAATCCATGTTCAACAACTGCTAAAAAGATTTGTGATTTTCCATCCCAAATTATAAATGGTTTTAGTATACCATACCTCCATGCAGTACCATAAGCCTTTTCAAGGTCATAAAACAGTTACATGGTGCTGTTTGGAAGCAAAGGCATCACAAATAGAGGATTCAGTACAGACAAATCATTCAAGTGCATTTTTCAAGCCAACACTGGCTAGGAGATTAAATACCTTTCACCAGTTACCAAACTGGTCTTGCATTGACCTTCTTTATCTTACACAAACTAGTCAATGAAACTGGTCAATAGCTTGCTACAAAAAATTATCCTTACCAGGTCTGAAGAGTGCTAAAATAACACTGATAACTGATCATAACAGTGTTAATAATGCTTAAAGTAGACAACTTAGTATTGATGGTTAAATTTTTAAATCATTGCACATGGAATTCCATCTGGGCCATGGCCTGTATCATTACATGTAGCAAGTGCAGAATCAAATTACCTTTCAGTAAAAGGTGTTGGAAAATTTCAGTTTGTTCTTCATCGCCTTTATACTGGTGACCAGCTGCTGCTTCATACTTGCAGGATACATTGGAGAAATAACCTTGTGCGCTCCAGTCACACTGAACATTCACCTTCAACACTGTCGTGGATTGGGATTAAACTTGCCTGCCATCTTTTTTACTTTCTTCCATATTATTACTAGCTAAGCTACAACCCTAATTGGAAAAGAAGGGTACTGAAAGCCCAAGGGCACCAACAGGGAAAAATAGATGGTTGTGTTCCAATGTTAACCGAGGAAAAAAAAAAAAAAAGAAGAAGAAGATATCCAAGACTCGCGCCTAGCTTCTTTCACTGCACAACAACTATGCTTTAAACTTGTATACTGTAACCCTAAATTTTCCTCTGTATAGCATCTACGTGATTAATATTTTATTGTGGCTGTGCACACCCATTAGATCCGAAAACCACCAAGGGACTTCGTCATTTGAATAGCCTTTTATTGTAGGGACTTGCTGTATCAAGTTTCATTCAGCGAGTATAGTATCTACATTTTTAAAATGTTTTGCTCGACTAATGTAATCTATCCCAGTCTACCTTGTCAAAGTTCCATTGTGGCAATCTCTGTAAGGGATGACATTTACTGTTTATAACAATTGTTGCATGACCCCTTGTATGCCAATCTTATAACACTCTCCAGATTAAAACAGCACTGAAATTTAATGCATGACAAGGTACCAGTGAACATATAAGTGCATGGGCTCCCAAGATTAAGAAGTCCTACAAATGATGATATGTTGCCCTTTGTGATTGCCAAAACATCACCCCACAAATTATGTCTACCATTCAACTCTCCAAGTACGCGAAAAGATGAGTTGTTTAATCACCTCTACAGAATTATCACTTATTTCGAGTTAACTGGAGAGCAAAATTGTGTATCTTCTCCATACATTATTTTTACAACCACTGCCTGCAGAGTATGAATAGACATTTGGGGAGCATTGACAAATGTGAAAGACTTACCGTATGACTGCTTTTTGGGTAAACGGTGTCCTATAGTATTAAAGCTTGCTCTCCTGTAGAGATACATTTACAGGGAAAAGCTCATGAATGTAGGGCTTAAATTTTTGCACTTAAACCCTGACAATTCCATCGCAACATGGAGGAAAGAACTTGGATGGAGTGTTTCCATTAGCAATTATCAACACTTTCATGTTGGTTTCTTTGAAGTGATCTTGATAAATTGGGTTCTGCATTGTTTACACTGGTCTTTTTCTGTGCCACTACAATTGCCAAGGGAGATAGTGGACCTCAAACTTCAATCTTGATCAATACAGGGGGGTTTTCTTGTTGATCTAAAATATAAACAAATAAAACATACCTAATTATTATTGTTATTACTTGCTAAGCTACAACACTAGTTGGAAAAGCAAGATGCTATAAACCCAGAGCCCCAACAGGGAAAATAGCCCAATGAGGAAAGGAAACAAGGAAAAATAAAATAATTCAAGAAATAACATTTAAATAAATATTTCCTATATAAACTATGAAAATCTTAATAAAACAAGTTAGAAAAATGAGACAGAAAAGTGTGTCCGAGTATACCCTCAAGCAAGAGAACTAACCCGAGACAGTGGAAGACCATAGTACAGAGGCTATGGCACTACCCAAGACTAGAAGACAGTTTGACTTTGGAGGGTCCTCCTCCTGGAAGAGCTATTCACCATAGCTAAAATCTCTTTTACCCTTACCAAGAGGAAAGTAGCCACTGGACAATTACAGTGCAGTAGTTACCTCATGGGTGAAGAAATTTTTTTTGGTAATCTCAGCGTTGTAAAGTGTATGAGGAGAGAGGAGAATCTGTAAAGAATAGGCCAGACTATTCGGTGTATGTGCAGGCAAAGGGAAAGTGAACCGTAACTAGAGAGAAGGATCTTATGTAGTATTGTCTGGCCAGTCAAAGTGCCTTAACTCTAGCGGATTGATTGATTGGTTGATTGAAAGTTTTCTGGCATTCTGACGTCTAAGGTCATTGACCCCGATAGCATTTATTATACATGAAAAATAAGAGAATTCAATTAAAACCATAAAATTTAAGAAGTCATTACAATAGTTAAATAGTTTTCAGAAGACCTGCTTCTGAAATAAATCTAAAAATTCCGCTCGCATAGTAGGACATGTCCAAGAATCTTGGCAAGGATGAACCTGCCATCCTCACCTCAACCCTCAAACATTATTTCTTAAGTTAGTAAAATTAGGGAATTCGGTCAACAAATGCCTCAATGTTAAAGGTATCAAACAGTCCTCACAATAAGGTTGGTGTTGGCCGTTCAGCAGAAACTCTTAGTGTCAACCGTGTGTGACCAATACGGAGACGGAAAAGTGTCTTCTCCCATTTTCGGGGTATCATGTTATACCTCCAAGGTGATATGATATTTGTTACTTCCCTCATTTTATTGCCATCTTGACTATCCCAGTGCTGTTGCCATTTATTACAAACCAATTTCTTGATGTAAGGTAGGAAATCATTACAGGGAATGGGATACCTCCTTGGTAGCAACTAGGATGCCGCATTCTTCGCCAGTAAATCTGCCTTCTCGTTCCCACACACACCTAAATGTGCTGGAACCCAACAAAATCGAACTGTTTAACCTCTACGTCCAATAATAAAAAGCCATTCTAAAATCTTTAAAACTAGAGGGTTAATAGAATTAAAAACTTCTAAAGCTTGAAGAACATTCCTTGCATCACTAAAAATTGTAAAATTACCCTCCTTTTCCAAAGCTATTTTCTCAATAGCGGTTAGTATGCCATACAGTTCGGCAGTAAATATGGAAGCTGTTAGAAGAAGTGCACCTCTACAATTAAAATCATTACTATGTACTCCAAATCCAACGCCAGCATCAGATTTGGAGCCATCAGTATATATAAAAGTCGATCCCTAAGTTCTTCAACATGTTCCATAAAAAGATACCTCGATTCTAAGTCAGTCATATTCTTCTTAACTCCAATAAAGTATTTACAAAAAGTTATGTCAGGTAATTTCCATGGAGGCGTTGATGATACCTTGAATGGAAGCACCTTAATTCTAATTATACCCAGATTGTTTAATAATTTTTTCACCCAAAACCCAAAAGGTTGAGGAGATTTTCGGTGAAATTCAAAGTAGGTTGATAGCCTTACAAGGCTTGCAGTCTGAAAGGCTGAAGAATTAAGAGTGTCTTTGCAATCTAAACCAATACCGAATACGGTAAAGGTCTAGAGGCAACTCCCCAGCATCCACAAGTAGACTTGAGATAGGTGAGGTTCTACAGGCTCCTGTGGACAATCTAATGCTAGCATGATTTATTGAATCTAATATTTCTAACCAGCTTGGGGTTGCTAAGGAGTATATTTCGCATCCATGACTAATTTTGGAAAATATCAAGGCCTTGTATAATTTTAAAATTGAATTGAAGTCTGCCCCCTATGATGTACGGGACAATAATTTTAACGATTCGTAGCTTCAACACATTTAGCTTTTAATGCTTTTAAGTGAGAAACCCATGTAAGCCTACAATCAAGTATCAACCCTAAAAATTTAGCTTCACTTGCACATGGGATCCGTTGTCCTTTGATGTGTATATCCGGGTCTGGATGTACTCCCCGTATACGACAGAAATGGACAATTGTAGTTTTACTTGTCAAGAACTTAAATCCATTCATATCGGCCCAATGGATAATTTTATCAATAGTGTTTTGGATTTTTCTCTCAACCATTGCCATTCTGGCCCCAGCAAATGATATGAAGAGATCATCCACAAATAATGTTGCGAGAACATCCTGAGAAATGACAAAGAAGATATCCCATTAATTGCTAGTGCAAAAAGGGTCACACTCAGCACACTCCCCTGAGGAACTCCTCCTCCTTAGCATTTACTCTGTGATAGAGCTTCCCCAACTCTCACTTGGAAAACTATGTGAAAGAAATGACTGGATGAATAGAGGTAGCTCTCCTCTCAATCCACACTCATGGATTCTTTTAAGTATACCGTATCTCCATATGGTATCATATGCCTTTTCAAGATCAAAAAAAGACTGTCACATGGTGCTGTTTGGAAGCAAAGGCTTCACAAATGGAGGACTCAAGTTTTATCAGCACATCAGTCGTTGAGTGCATTTTCCTGAATCCACATTGAATGGGAGATAAAATAAATATTCTTTTCAAGGTACCAAATCAGTCTTGCATTGACCATCTTCTCCATGATTTTACATAAACAAGATGTCAATGCAATAGGTCGGTAGTTTGCTGCTAAAAACTTGTCCTTACCGAGTTTTAAAAAGGCTAAAATAATGGCTAGTTCCCAAACACTTGGATAACTATGATCATGCCATATTCTATTAAAAATGCTTAAAATAAATAACTTTGTATTAAAAGGTACATGTTTAATCATTGCATATGGAATTCCATCGGGTCCAGGGACTGTATCCTTACACGTAGCAAGAGCAGAATCAAATTCTTTCAGTAATAGGAGGAGTGTATGACACTTGCTTTCTTGTTGCGAAGTTTAAAACTTTTTCTTCAATGCCCCTATACTGGTGACCAGGAGCTGCTTCACACTTGCACGATGCATTTGAAAAATGGTCAGCCAGGGCATTGCTAACTTCGGTTGCTCCAGTCATATACTGGCCATTTTATCTTTAACACTGGTGGTGGGTTTGGGGTGAATTTGCCTGCTATCTTTTTGACTTTCCTCCACACAGATGATGTTGGTGTTCTACTTTTAATGGAGGAAACAAATGACATCCAAGACTGGCGCCTAGCTTCTTTCATGGCACGGCGGAACTGTGCTCTACATTTCTTGTATATGACTAAATTCTCCTCAGTACGGCGCATGTGCAATCGAGTTAAAAGACTTTCTTGTGGCTCTGTGCAGGGCAGTTAGTTACGATGACCACCAGGGGACTGGTCGTCGTCTGAATATTCCTTTTTTGGGAATGGAATTCACTCCTGCTGTGTGAAGAGTTCCATTAAGTAAGTCTATGGCATCATCGATATTTTCAACCTGTCCTGCATCCCCCTCAATTTCGCTTAGCTCACAAAATTTATCCCAGTCCGGCTTGTCAAGATTCCATCGTGGCGATCCCTGTAAAGGTGGACCATTGTTGGTGTTTATAATGATTGGTGCATGCCATTCATCTAATGTTCTCCAATTAAAATCGAAAAGACAGAGCTTGCAACTGATAGGTCAATGCAGGACAAGGTACCTGTCTGTACATGAAAATGTGTGGGGTCTCCTGTATTAAGGAGCCCGACATCTTCATTCTCCAAAATTGATATAATATTACCTCTTGCGTTTGCCAAAACATCACCCCATAAAGGATGTTTACTATTAAGATCTCCCAGTAAGAGAAAAGGTTTAATCACCTCTACTATATTATCATACGAGATTTTATCATTTGAAGGCAAGTAAAGAGAACAGATTGTGTATTTTCTCCCTATATCAATTTGTACAACCACTGCCTGCAGATGGGTACAGATGGACAAAGATATATGGGGAACATCTCGACGAACGCATACAAGACTTCCCCCATGGCTCCCTGCTCGTTGATCATATGGTGTTCTATAGCTAACACTCTCTCGAGGACAAGGAGTATTAGCATTGAGCTTGCTTTCTTGTAGACAGTTATATGGGAGTGCTCACGTATTAGGAGCTTGAGTTCTTCATATTTCGCCCTTAAACCTGGCAATTCCATTGCAGAATGGAGGAAAAAACAGATTTATTTTTTGGAAGACACCTTAGATGAAGTCTTTCCATTGGCAATATTTGATCTAACTATTTCCCGGTGGTATCTCTAGAGAGGATCTTGATATAGTGGGTTTTGTGTTTTTCTTTGTGTCCTTTTGATCTAATTGTTGAGGAGGATGGTGGACCTCAACTTTAATTTCTGATTGGTTCAATTTGCCTTCTAGTTGATCAGAAACATCAGCAGACAAGATATCATTTATTTGAAGTCGTGACTTTAATGTTTCTTACGGTAGGAGGCGAGAGAGATGGAGGTCTCTTTCGATTAAAAGGTTGTGATCTGTCAGGTTTTTGCACCTTCCCCACTACAGGTTCACCAGGTAAATTAGTTTCAAGTGGAACCTCCATCAGATCAGGCAAGAACACTGCCTGAGAGAGGTTTGTACTATTGTTTAGAATCTTAGTAGTTGGCTTTTGAATAATTTTCAGATCTTTAAGTATCTGTTTTGATTTTCCTACAATTTCTGGACAGATTTTCGAGAGGACTTTCAACCTCTAACTACTTTCATTTGTTTCTTCATATTAGAAGTAGAGATATAATTTTCGTTAGTGTGGTTTGGCAAGTTTTTCTTCAGAACCATTGAAAAAGGTTGCCCTGGTCTTATCTGCTTTTCAAGAGCTCTTTTACGAGCCTCTTTAAAAGTAACCCTTTCCATGGTCCTAATGGCCTGAATTTCTTTTTCAAAAATAAACTTAATGCAACTTTTAGATGTAGCTGGGAGTGCTTCCCCACAATGAATGCAATTAGGGTTTTCTCTGCATACTCCATGGCTACTTTTTCCACAGTTGGCACAAACAGCTGGCTTATTTACTTTTTCTTTGCATTTCTGGCTTAAATGGCCACATATTTGGCAATGATAACATCGCAATGGTGAAGGGATATAAGGTTTCACCTTCAACAATAGCCAACCGTCCTTAATAACATTTGGTAATCTACATTGATCAAATGTTATAATCAAAAGTAGCAAGAGGAATAAGTTTTTCTCAACTCTCCTTCTCATTCTGACTACTTTAACTACTCTGACTTTTCAGTTCATCCTCAATTTCTTTTACTTCTATATCAAGCAATTCTGGAGCATATATCACACCTCTACTCTGGTCGAAAGTAAGGTGCGAAATGCATTTTACACAATGACCATCCAATGTTGTCTGTGTTTAGCCTTTCACCTTGTAATGGGGATAGGGTCTATCAAGAGACTTCCATTTCCTTGGGCTAAAATATTTGGCTGCCCTCCACATAAATTGACTTTCTCTGTTAGCTTTGAAAACATTTAAACGCTCATTTCTTCCGTTTTCAAATTCTAAGATGAAAAATTTTTCATAATTCACTACTTCATAGTGACCAGATAATTCTATTTTTCTATATCTTTGGGTACTATCATCATTTCTCACACTCTCTCTCCTTCTCTAGTGTTTTCTTATCATTATTTCCATAACTAATATAAGGTTCCAACGTTACTATGATAGAACCAGAGTTGGAGCTGTCTGTGCCGAGGTCCATGTTTGTATTTTCCAGGGCGTCAACAGAGGGGTGGGTTTTTTGTTATGAGCAAGCCAGGTTATCCACCTCTTATCGGAAGATGTCAGTCCTCCTATCCCATGTGGCCCAACACGAGAAGAGGCTTCAGCGGGGACCAGTCCTCTATTAGAGAGGGGCTGCCTCTCTTTAGGTGGGCATACACTGGTCAGTGGGGGTAGTTAGCCCCTCCCACCGTCTACTCCAATGCCTGGCGTCACCCATTACCCGCAAATATGGGAGACTTAAAACCGGATCACTGGAGCCCGACTCTTAACATACTTGGTCTGCAGCCAGTGGGGTCTGCCAGAGGGTGATGGCGTCTAAATTGCCACAGGTTGAGATGGAATGCCGTCCACCCCACACTGTGCCAAATCCAAAGCAGCATCCAAAGTATAATCGAACATGCCAAAGTCGTCAACAATATCGAGCCCAAAAGGAAGAGATGGGAGAAAAAAGAAATAACCAAAAGTAAAAGAGAAAGTGCTGACTGATTTAGTTGGCTCAACAGCTGGGCACAGAGGTCCAGTAGGAAGTAGTTCCCACTTCATTAGATCCCAGCTGCTGATCCCTAAGCCCCCCATCCTCATCAAGGCTTCAGTAACTGGGGGGTCTTTACAGGAGGAAGCCAAGGTGAAATGTGAAGTCATCTACTGTAACCACAAGAGTAAGAACTTTGGTCACTCCATGTGCATGTCTCATGCCCCCTGCTCCATCGCAACTGAAACCTTGAGATATTGGGATCCCAAGGATTCCAACGTCTGCTCGGCCTTGATGACCGAGGTTTTCGGCGATCAAGTCAACTTAGTCGAGGGATTCTGCAAGGGAAAAGCTTAGGAAGTGGTTACGAGGGTTCCAAAAGAACTCTCCGGGACCGTACCTACCAAGCAAGTTGAGAAGCCTGCTGTTCCCGAGGGCAACTGCTGATGCCATCGTACCTCAGGCATGATCCGGGTCTCCTTGCGTACAGCTTGCAATAGAGGCTGGTATCAACGAGGCTTTAAAAGGCATGGACATCCATCAGGAGAGGATGTCGGAAGTGTCCTCGGACACTGAAAAGGATCTCCGACACTGAAAAGGATCTCCTTCAAGAGGATCCTGATGAAGAAGTGGCCCAACCACCTGGAGAAGATGAAGATAAGAGTCAACAGAAGTGGAGGACCCTTTTCTGTGTGTCGGCATTCCAATCTGTGCCATCAACTTCTTCGGCTCCAACCACTCCACTAGACCCGCTGGCCCAAGCAGTTGTAGACCAGATCACGCAACTAGTGGACTCTCTACGTAAGGAAAACGTAAGTATGCAGAAGGAATTCCGTGAAGCAACCCGCATAGTTACTTCCCGTGGGTCATACAAGCGACCTAAAGTGTCTGACCTGCCACCATGCTCCGAAACCAGTCCCTGGAGGTATGCAGAGTTCATGTCCATGATGAATGGGAAACTACATTTCAGAGAAGATGGGGGCCATCCCCCTGGACGACATCCAATTCTGGCCAAACCTTTCGGCTTACCCGGAATGTTTCATCCGGATGAAAAGTAAGCCGGCGTTTAAGGAAGAGACGGAACACAAGGAAGTCATGATTTTTGACCACGACAAGGCACAGGCTCTCCTGACAAGTAGGCTGAAGAAGGCAGGATATACCAACTCCAAAAGTTGGTAAGCTGAGCAAGCACCACCCTACTTTCTTGCTCCTTCATCAAGAGCTTTCCCCTTCTCGTCGAAAGTTCTCCACAGTGTGCTCAAGGCAATTGATGCAGGCAAACTATGTCCTACACTGGAGAAGTGTAGGCCATTGTCTCTGGCCTTGCCCACGACGAGAAGGATTGGAATGCTGTCCACCTAACCTTCTCAGTCTCGAAGCGGACATCGCAGGACAGCAGTCCAGCGAGAGCCTCCCTAAGGTCTCGAAACTTCTCCTGAGAAGAGAACAGGAGACAAGGGAGAGACTAGCCACCTCTCTTTCCCTCCAGAACTGCATGGACGTGTGCAAGTGTTGCTAGCACCCCAGACATGTACACAGTCCTGGCCAAGAATGAATGAATGAATGATTTAAAGTTTTCAGGCATCCTGACACCTAAGGTCATTGACGCCGGTAACATTTAATTTATGTATACAAAAATAAAAAATGAAATAAAATAAAAAATTAAAGAGTATTCAATTAAAATCATAAAAATTGAATGTCATAAAAGTTAAATATTTTTCAGAAGACCTGCTTCTGAATGAATGATTTCAAGTTTTCAGGCATCCTGACATCTTAGGTCATTGACGCCGGTAACATTTAATTTATGTATACAAAAGTAAAAAATGAAATAAAATAAAAAATTAAAGTATTCAATTAAAATCATAAAAATTGAATGTCAAAAGTTAAATATTTTTCAGAAGACCTGCTTCTGAAAGAAATCTAAAAATGCCACTTGCATGGTAGGACAAATCATTTCCAAGAATCTTGGCAAGGATGAACCTGCCACCCTCACCTCGAGCCTCAAACAAATATCTATTCCGCAAGATGTTATAATTGGGGCATTCGGTCAACAAATGCCTTACTGTTAGAGGTACTAAACAGTTGTCACAATACGGTTGGTGTTGGCCCTTCAGCAGAAACTCATGTGTCAACCGAGTGTGACCAATACGGAGACGACAAAGACGTCTCCCATTTTCGGGGCATCATATTATACCTCCAAGGAGATATGTCATTTGTTACTTCCCTCATTTTATTGCCACCTTGACTATCCCATTGCTGTTGCCATTTATTGCAAACCAATTTCTTGATGTCAGGTAAGAAATCATTACAGGGAATGGGATACCTTCTTGGCAGCAACTCGGATGCAGCCTCCTTAGCCAGTGAATCTGCCTTCTCATTCCCGGACACACCTTCATGTGCTGGAACCCAACAAAATTGAACTGTTATACCTCTCCGTCCAATAAGGAAGAACCATTCTAAAATCTTTAAAACTAGAGGGTTATTAGAATTAAAAACTTCCATAGCTTGAAGGACACTCCTTGCATCACTAAAAATTGTAAAATTACCCTCCTTCTCCAATGCTATTTTCTCAATAGCGGTTAATATGCCATACAGTTCGGCAGTAAATATGGAAGCGGTCAGAGGAAGTGCACCTCTACAATTAAAACCATTACTATGTACTCCAAATCCAACGCCAGCATCAGATTTGGAGCCATCAGTATAGATAAAAGTTGATCCTCTATGTTCTTTAACATGTTCATTAAAAAGAGACCTGGCTTCTAGGTCTGACATATTCTTCTTACCTCCAATAAAATATTTACAAAAAGATATCTCTGGTAACTTCCATGGAGGCGTTGATGATACCTTGAATGGAAGTACCTTTTTTCTAATTATATCCAGACTATTTAATAATCGTTTCACCCGAAAGCCTTAAGGTTGAGGAGATTTTGGGTGTAACTAAGTATGATGCGTGTCTTACAAGGCTTGCAGTCTGAAAGGCTAGAGTGTTAGGGAGTCTTTGCAATCTAAACCAATACCGAAGAATGGAAGACATTCAGTAAAGGTCTAGAGGTAACTCTCCTGCATCAACAAGGAGACTTGTGATAGGGGAGGTTTTAAAAGCTCCAGTAGACAATCTAATACTTGCATGATGTATCTAGTAATATTTTTAACCGGCTTGGGGTGGCTGAAGAATATACCTCACAACCATAACTAATTTTGGAAAAAATCAAGGCCTTGTATAATTTTAAAATACTTTAGTATTGTGGTCTGCCCCCCATGACGTATGGGACAATACTTTTAAAATATTCAGAGCTTCAACACATTTAGCTTTTAGCGCTTTTAGGTGAGAAACCCACGTAAGCCTACAGTCAAATATCAAACCTAAAAATTTGGTTTCCGATACACATGAGATCCGTTGACCTTTAATGTATATATCCGGGTCTGGATGCACTCCCCGGATACGACAGAAATGTACAATAGCAGTTTTACTTGTAGAGAACTTAAATCCATTCATATCGGCCCACTGGATAATTTTGTCAATTGAGAGCTGTAGTTTTCTCTCAACCGTTGCCATTCTGGCTCCAGCAAATATGGAGAGATCATCCACAAATAATGTTGAGAGAACATCCCGGGGAATTGCTGAGGATATCCCATTAATTGCTAGTGCAAAAAGGGTTACACTTAGCACACTACCCTGAGGAACTCCTCCTTCCTGGCACTTACTCTGATAGAGCTTCCCCAACTCTCACTTTAAAAACTGTGTGAAAGAAATGCCTGAATAAATAGTGGCAGCTCTCCTCTCAATCCGATTTCCTGAATGGTTTTAAGAATACCATATCTCCATGTGGTATCATATGCCTTTTCAAGGTCAAAAAAGACTAACATGGTGCTGTTTGGAAGCAAAGGCTTCACAAAGAGAAGACAAGTCGTATCAACACATCAGTCGTTGAGTGCATTTTTCGGAATCCACATTGAATCTGTGATAAAATAACTTTCTTTTCAAGGTACCATATCAGCCTTGCATTGACCATTTTCTCCATGATTTTACATAAAAAAGATGTCAATGAAATAGGACGATAGTTTGCTGCTAAAAACTTGTCTTATACCGGGTTTTAAAAAGGCTAAAATAATGGCTAGTTCCCAAACACTTAGGTAACTATGATCAAGCCATATTCTATTAATAATGCTTAAAATAAATATCTTTGTATTAAAATGTACATGTCTAATCATTGCATATGGAATTCCATCAGGTCCAGGGGCTGTATCATTGCAATGAGCAAGTGCGGAATCAAATTCTCTTTCAGTGAAAGGAGAATTATAAGAGTCTTCCCTTGTTGCAAAATTTAAAATTTTCTTTTCTTCAACCCTCCTATACTGGTGACCAGGGGCTCCTACACACTTGCTGGATACATTTGAAAAATGACTAGCCAGGGCATTGCTAACATCATTTGCTTCAGTTACATACTGACCATTCACCTTCAACACTGGTGGTGGGTTGGGGGTGAATTTTCCAGCTATCTTTTTTACTTTCCTCCACACAGCAGATTGTGGTGTTCTACTGTTAATGGAGGAAACAAAAAAAATCCATGACTGGCGCCTTGCTTCTTTCATGGCACGACGGAACTGTGCTCTACATTTCTTGTACATAATTAAATTCTCATCAGTTTGGAGTCTACGCAATCGTGTTAGAGATTTTCTTGTGGCTCTGTGGAGGGCAGTTAGTTCTGAAGACCACCACGGGACTGGTCGTCGTTTGAATAACCCTGTTGTTTTGGGAATTGAATTGACTCCTGCTGTATGGAGAATTCCATTCAGTAAGTCTACTGAGATGTTGAAGGAAGGGGGTGTGACTGTACTTGAATGGTTGGTGAGATTGTTTAATATGTGTTTTGTGTTGTCAATGGTACCAGTAGATTGGGTTTGTGCATGTATTGTACCACTATATAAGGGTAAGGGAGATGTGCATGAGTGTTGTAATTCAAGAGGTATTAGTTTGTTGAGTGTAGTTGGAAAAGTGTATGGCAGAGTATTGATTAATAGGATTAAGGATAAAACAGAGAATGCAATCTTGGAAGTACAGGGTGGTTTTAGAAGAGGTAGGGGTTGTATGAATCAGATTTTTACAGTTAGGCAGATATGCGAGAAATATTTAGCAAAAGGTAAGGAGGTGTATGTTGCGTTTATGGATCTGGAGAAAGCATATGATAGAGTTGATAGGGAAGCAATGTGGAATGTGATGAGGTTATATGGAGTTGGTGGAAGGTTGTTGCAAGCAGTGAAAAGTTTATACAAAGGTAGTAAAGCATGTGTTAGAATAGGAAATGAAGTGAGTGATTGGTTTCCGGTGAGAGTGGGGCTGAGACAGGGATGTGTGATGTCGCCATGGTTGTTTAACTTGTATGTTGATGGAGTGGTGAGAGAGGTGAATGCTCGAGTGCTTGGACGAGGATTAAAACTGGTAGGCGAGAATGACCATGAATGGGAGGTAAATCAGTTGTTGTTTGCGGATGATACTGTACTGGTAGCAGACACAGAAGAGAAGCTTGACCGATTAGTGACAGAATTTGGAAGGGTGTGTGAGAGAAGGAAGTTGAGTTAATGTGGGTAAGAGTAAGGTTATGAGATGTACGAGAAGGGAAGGTGGTGCAAGGTTGAATGTCATGTTGAATGGAGAGTTACTTGAGGAGGTGGATCAGTTTAAGTACTTGGGGTCTATTGTTGCAGCAAATGGTGGAGTGGAAGCAGATGTACGTCAGAGAGTCAATGAAGGTTGCAAAGTGTTGGGGGCAGTTAAGGGAGTAGTAAAAAATAGAGGGTTGGGCATGAATGTAAAGAGAGTTCTATATGAGAAAGTGATTGTACCAACTGTGATGTATGGATCGGAGTCGTGGGGAATGAAAGTGATGGAGAGACAGAAATTGAATGTGTTTGAGATGAAGTGTCTAAGGAGTATGGCTGGTGTATCTCGAGTAGATAGGGTTAGGAACGAAGTGGTGAGGGAGAGAACGGGTGTAAGAAATGAGTTAGCGGCTAGAGTGGATATGAATGTGTTGAGGTGGTTTGGCCATGTTGAGAGAATGGAAAATGGTTGTCTGCTAAAGAAGGTGATGAATGCAAGAGTTGATGGGAGAAGTACAAGAGGAAGGCCAAGGTTTGGGTGGATGGATGGTGTGAAGAAAGCTCTGGGTGATAGGAGGATAGATGTGAGAGAGGCAAGAGAGCGTGCTAGAAATAGGAATGAATGGCGAGCGATTGTGACGCAGTTCCAGTAGGCCCTGCTGCTTCCTCCGGTGCCTTAGAAGACCGCGGAGGTAGCAGCAGTAGGGGAGTCAGCATTATGAAGCTTCATCTGTGGTGGAAATGTGGGAGGTTGGGCTGTGGCACCCTAGCAGTACCAGCTGAACTCGGTTGAGTCCCTGATTAGGCTGAACGAACATAGAGAGTAGAGGTCCCCTTTTTGTTTTGTTTCATTGTTGTTGTCGGCTACTCCCCAAAATTGGGGGAAGTGCCTTTGGTATATGGATGGATGGAAGTCTATGGCATCATCGATATTTTCAACCTGTTCAGCATCACCCTCAATTACGCTTAGCTCACAAAATTTTTCCCAGTCCGCCTTGTCAAGATTCCATCGCGGCGATCTCTGTAAAGGTGGACCATTGTTGGTGTTTATAATGATTGGTGCATGATCACTAGTATGCCAATCATCTAATGCCCTCCAATCAAAATCAAGAAGGCAGTTAGAGCTTGCAATTGAAAGGTCAATGCATGACAAGGTACCTGTCTGAACATGGAAGTGAGTGGGCTCTCCTGTATTAAGGAGTCCAACATCCTCATTCTCCACAATTGATGAGATAATATTGCCCCTTGTGTTGGCCAAAACATCACCCCATAAAGGATGTCTACCATTCATATCTCCCAGTATCAAGCTCCTGTGGCCCGAGCTGTGACTAAAGAAACCAGAGGGGAAATTTATCAAAAATCGGTAAACTTCCCTAATAGAGGTTTCCACCAGTAATATGGGATTCAGAATAGCGTACTGTATTTGTAAATATTCAAATTTGCATGTTCAAATGTCCTTAGTGTTGATAATTTTAAATTCAATGTTCCAATGTTGAAAAATATAAAACAGGACCTTTATTCTGACCAAACAAACAACTTAGCACTAACTATATCTGTGTTCCTGAACTACGAGGTGGAAGGAGGCTCCTGTGGCCTGTGCGAGGACGGCATTTGGAGCAAACTAGTTATAAAAAATTAACTGCGTTACAGGTTTCCGCCAGTAATAGATTCAAAAGGGCTCATTTGCAGAAATCTAGTCTTTCACGAGTTCCAATGTCCTAACTAAAATTGCACCGTTTTGTAATGAGGCCTTACTTGGTATTTTACAATATTGAAAAATATGGTTTTAAATATAAAACGGAATATTTACTCTAAGACAAATAGCTCACATTAGAAAGAACCATATATAATTTTCTCTGCCAGGTGAAAGTGGGGTCCCGTATTGTCAGGACCAAATACATACCTGGAAATGTATTAAAATAGTTTAATTATATTTTTGGGCTCAAGCCATGTCATCCTGATGGAAGGTTCCTAATAGTAGCTTCCAAGGGATATATGAACAGTGATATTCCCAGAGAATTTACCTTCAAGTCTCCAGAATTCTAACTCCCGGCGCAAATATCCTTAAAATTTCTCTTAAGGATATCGCATGAATCAGGGGACGTACAGTATATCTTTATACGACACACAGCAATCTTCACCCCGAACAGCGTTTTCGCCTCGAGGGGGAAGTGGCAAATTTGGAAGGGGAGCCATTATCAAGGTTACCCTATTTCCCATACTACTATTGAGTATGAAGATGGCAGTTATTCCTAATTTGGTAGCGAATTCGCACTGTGCTCCGTTGATCTAACCATTTTGATCGATTTTGTGAGGATTATTATGCAATCTCCTGTTTCACAGTGAAATTAGAGTAATTTATTGTGCTTAGGAGCTAGGCCTGTTACCGGAGGCGCCATGAGAAGTCGTTCGTTAGGCATGTGTTAATTAGTTAGCAAACTACTTTCCCGGTTGAAATAGCATTAATAAATCATGAAAGCTATTTAAGCATAATTATACTTTTATAAGATATTTATAGTATGCATAATTGTCCTCTTTCTTTGTCGATCTTACGCGTTAGTTTCGGTGATTTAGGTTAACAGAGTTCTCGTCTCGCCTAGGTGATGTAGTAAACTTTCAGACATTTCCCAGTTTAACCTTGTGCATCGTTTTATGAATCTAAGGGAGATAGTATATCTCCTAGAATTATATAAATCGATAATTGTCTCCTGTGGAGTTATGGGTAATCCCCTTGCCCTCCGAGTGGCAACCCTTTCTGGTCTTGCCATAGAGTAGTTACTCTATAGCTTGACTAGGCTAGGGTTTTTCCGTCTCCCACCTTTGCCGGAGTGTGTCCGGCTTTGGTTTTCGACAATCTCAGGCTATTCAGTCTTTTTGCGGGCGGCAGGGCGAGTAGTCACTCCCCTGCTGGGTTATAGCCTCCAGCATAGAAGGCCAAGCCTCCCTAAAACTGCACCTGGGGTGGTGGCATGTTGCCGCCACCTTCTCCCTGCGGTTTTGAAGACTAGTCCTGCACTGCCAGACCATGGGCTGAAAAATAGACATTCTTCTGCAGCCTAGGATGGCACCGGCACTGAAACGATGTTTCTCCCTTGTTGAGAGGGGGCGGAAAACCTGCCGGCCCCTCTTAACACTATTTCCGCAGACCCTAGGTTGAAGAGATATTCTTCTGTCGCCTAGGACGGCGCCGATACTGAAAGTTTTCTCCCTTGTGAAGTGGGGGCTTCAACATTGCCGCCCCCTTCTACACTTTATATAGGACCCTTTTCCCTGCCCCCCCCTGTCCTTTTAGCTTAGGCCATTGTCCCGCAATCTCACCGCTTGCCGGCGGGTAGTGGGGCCGGCCGGACTCCTACATCACAGCTGTTTAGTCACTCAGCTTTCCCTTATGGACAAGGATCCGGGAAGGTTGTGCCGGCAATGACGGCTGCCAGTGGGAGACCCTTCTGTCACCAAGGTTCTTCAGTCCTCCCTTGGACAGTCTTCCACAAATCCTGCAACCAGGGTACTAACCAATCTGGCAGCATGCCGGCGCCTACAGGTACTTACTCAATCGGTGGTATGCCGACTGTACCAGTGCCGCTGGGTACTAACCAGCCGGCCATATGACTGTAACGGTAGTTGTGGTTGGATGGAAGCCTGAATGATGCATTCTCCCCTTCCATTTGAACCTTCTTTCTGGGGGAAGGCAGTAAGTTATATACTTGCATCCTTATTTAGTGTAAACACACAGTAATAAGGCAGTCCTTCACTCCATGCTTTCTCTTTATCAGCTAGTATGCCGGCCGGACTGTGCCGTCAGGGACTAGCTATGCCGGCTGAACTATAGTATATGATTATACAGTAATTAGTATATTTGCAGTACAGTATATACAGCAGATAGAAAACTATTGTATACATTATACAGTATTTTCCAACATGTCTTGGGTATCCTTGCCGTGTCTTTTGCCAAGACCAATCCTATATTGAAAGGATAGAATTCCTTCAATACTCTGATTAGAAATAATTTTACAATTTACCCTAAATATTAAATAATTTAGAAGGGCAAGTGGTATTACACTTTCTATCCTTCAAGGTTAGAACCCTTGTCTTTGAGCTTCCCTGATCAAGAAACTATGGTTTTAATATTAGAAGGGAAGGTCACAGCAATTGGCTTGAGTGGGATCCACAAGTATGTCTTTTTATTTCTAGTCCAATCGGCAACATGCCGTCTGGATTGGGCTGCCAGGTGCTGGCCATGGCAGCAAAACAGCGGCTGAACCACAGAATATGGTTATACAATAACCAGTATATTTGCAATATAGTATATACTGCAAACAAAAAAAATAGTATTATACAGTAGTTAATTTCTAACACATCTTGTGTACCCTTATACAGGCTTTTGCCGAGACCGAACCTATATTGAAAGGATAGAACTCATTCAATACTATGATTAGTATTGTTAACACAATGTAGTGGTTTGCGGACTGTGGCCAGAGGTAGCACCCGAACTGCCTAGTGTCCGAATGCCGACCACAACCAGACGTTCACTACACAAAAAATATACAACAGTGGAATACCCAAGAACCTGAGTAACAGTTCAACAGACCGGAGTACTGGGCACCACCCCTTGATTTATACTGGGCAAGGGGACCCAGCTAGAACCTGACTAACCCGTTTGCTTCTCCTCCCTTTTGCTTGCTGATCATAAGTACAAGTATAAGAACATTAGGTGAAAGGAAATATTAGTTACTTGAAAGATTAAAAAACAGTGGCTGAGTAGGGGAACTCAGTGGTTTAAGGAACTGGAAAGAGATGCTGTATTATAAAAAAGAAAAAATATTTATTTAACCAAAACTGTTAGGATTACAATTACATTGACCCATCAATCCAAATAGAAAATTAAAGGCAACATTAGCATCCCTTTACATCAAGCTTCAGCCACAGGATAACCAGATAAACAAATTTTGAAAAATATAATAATTATTCACTTACTGGTCACTCATGTTTACTAAGCCTTCTCAAACCAACCACCCATAAGAAATATATAAATCTGTGAGACTACTGAACTACAATACTTTCCCCCTGAATCACTACTGTCCTTTCAATATCCAGTTCACCACTAAACAGCAAAGTCACTTAAAATTATTATACTGTACTCTAAACGGTAAGGCCGCATACGATGCCGTGCAGGTCTCTGCAGGCCCACAATAACAATGTCTCAAAAATTTTGTCAACACGAGAAATCGCCAATGGCCTTATAATACATTGGTAGTGGTGTTATTCAAACACATGATAGTACTTACAGTTCACATGCAGTGTAAAATGAATACAGAGCAGACACACACACCACTACACACTGGTAACAGGCCATCAACCACATTCATAATTGTTATAAGCAGTACTAGACAGATACTCTGGTTCCTATATACTGTACATACAGTGGTCTCGAGTAAACTTCCCTTACAATTGGGAACTTCTGTCAACATAAATGTCTGCCGTATCTGTTCTATTTTTCTTTTCATGATGAAGGAACCTATTGACTCAAACTCCGGTTACACATTCAAACCCTACAGAGAGTAGGGCAGGCTGCAAAAACAAATGTTGTTAAGACAGTTGGTAGGACCAAACAAAAATATATACATACCCCTTAAACATATACATTATGCTTGCAAAACATTTAAACCTATTTAAGAAAAATTTAATTCTTTACAGTGAATAAAATGTTATAGTACAGTACTGGGGCAGAATATCAGACATTATGACAAAAGGGAATTGATAATGAGAGTTACTTTAAAACATATATAACCCAAGCTTGTTATATGTGGAAATGGTTTGTATTTTTCCCAACTATTATTAATTTTTTCCACAACAATACTAAATTAGAAGGGTCAGTGGCAGTGTACACTTCTATCCCTAGAGGTTAGAACCCTTCTCTGAGTTGTCCTGATAAAGGAAACTATTTCTAATATTGGGGGAGGTTACAGCAATTGGCTGGGAGGGATACACAAGTATGTCTTCCACTATCCCTTTCTAGCTTACAATAATAAACAATTAAAATATGATGTTGCATAATTGTTTATCATGTGAGAAACAATCTTATACTCATTTTGTTCTCCTTTCTTTGCAGGAGGAACCCCAAATGAAATGCGCTGCAATCTTAAAAGTACTTTTACGGTCATAAAGCATGCAGGTCTCATTCCCCCTGCAATATTACCGAATCCCTGCAGTATTGGGACCCCCAGGTCTGCAATATCTGCTGGACCTTAGTGACCGAAGGTTTTGATGATCCCAAGTTAATAGAGTCAAGGGATGCAGCACGTAAGAAACTATGCAAATGGGTAAGAGGGTTCCAGAACTCTCTGGGACCATATCTATTTTATGATAGGATGCGTAGCTTACAGTTCCCATCTGTGCCGGCCCTGGAGCCGTTAACCTCGACGTCTTAACCTTCTACCCCTCTATTAGACAAGATGAGAAGGTCACTGGCCCATCTTAAGGGTCTAATGGAAAACTTTCGCAAACAAGGCAAAACAAAGGAAGCAAAATTCAAGAGCGTTCCGTGAAGCTCTACTCATCGCCTTCTGAGGGTCATACAAGCGACCCAGAGACCCAAGATCTCCCGACATTAACCAAAACCAATCCCTGGAAGTATGCGAGCTTATGCCTAGTTTGGACGACAAACCATCTCAGAAGACGGGAGCTGTCCCTTTAGACGAAATCCAGTTTTCGCCAAGCTTTCATGCTTTTCCCGATTCCTTCATTCAACTGAAGCATGAACCGTTCAACATCAGAAAAGAGATGGAACCGAAGGAAGTCATGGTTCTCGACCACGATAAGGCACAGGCTCTCTTGTCAAATAGCCTGAGAAAGGCAGGTTACTCTGTGTCGAAAGTGTCCGCCTCGAGTAAGACACACCCTACCTTTCTTGCTCCTGCTTCAATAGCATTCCCCTTTACATGTTAGGCATTTAAATCTGTTGCCAAGGCAATGGAGGCAGGCAAACCATGCCCTGCACTTGAGAAGTGCAGGCCTCTGTCACTAGCCTTGCCCATGCAGGAGAAGGATTGGAATTAGTCCACTTAACCTTCTCAGTAGGGAAACTGGACGCGGACATCGCTGGACGACAATTTAGTGAGAGTCTCCCTAAACTGAGTTTCTCTTGTGCAAGGAACAAGAGACTAAGGAGAGACCAGCGGCCTCCTTATCCCTACAAAAATGCAGATGTGTGTGCAGCCCAACGAATTACCCCAGACATGCTCATGGTCTCCGTCAAAATGCATATGGCCACCTTAGTAAAAGACCTATATGCCTTTATGAAGGCTAGGAGAGCCTGTCGAGAGTTCGTGTTCGCTGCTGCAACAGTGAAACATGAACCCAGGAAGCCGATATCTTCCAACATCTGGGGAAAAGACCTCTTTCTAAACGTAGTAGTCGAGAAAGCCACCACGGAGAATAGGAACCTTCTCCAAGAGTGGGGCATCTCTTCAAAGAGGAAGTCTTCCCCAGATGTGGGTCCCCAACCTAAAAGGAAGACTTAGTAGTCTAGACTTTCCTCTGTCTGCTCAAGAACATCCCACAGTTTCTATGACCACGGTGCCCCAGGTAGGCGGTCGAGGAGGTAAACCTTCTGATTAATCGAAGCAAAGACTTCTGGTAGGAGGGAGGCTCCAATAAGATCGTTGGACCTTCAATCCTTGGGCCCAAGGCCTAATCAAAGATTGGACTAGGATGGAAACAAGACATGTCTCCACCATCATTTCCTCAACTCTTCCAACAGTCCAACCCTATATTAGAAGAGTATACCCTATAGCTCTGGAGCATACAGGTTATAAGGAAAGCAAGTCAATCACATTCCGGGGAAGGCTGTTTTGTGTTCCCAAGAAGGACTCAAGAAAACCCCGAGACATTCTTGACTTGTCGCCACTCAAGTTCAAAAGAAACTGCAAGTTCAGGATGTTGATCCTTCTAAACACAAGGACCCTTTTACAAACAGGCATTCAGTCTCTATAGACCTGACAGATGCCTATTGGCAGCTTCTAGTCAGTCACCCCCTCCCCTCCTACCTAGGATTTAAGTTACAGAAGATAAAGTAAGTTCTAAAAGCCATACTCTTCGGACTAAACAGCCACAAGTATCTTCACGAAACTGGCGGACGCAGTTGTGCAATGACCATGCCTAGAAACCATTCAGGTAACAAAGTACCTGGACGACTGGCTGGTGTGGGAAGCACCCGAAGTGGCTGGTCTGCAAGCATACAAAGTAGTAACCCACTTCATGGAACATCTGGGATGCAAAATCAACTTCAAGAAGTCTCTACTCTCTCCAGCTCAAAGGTTTCAATGGCTGGAAAACCATTGGAACCCGAGGTCACACTGTCTCTCCTTTCCCGTAGGGAAGAAGGAGATCGCAGTCTGTCAAGAGACTAGATCAGACAGGATTTCAAGACGCTAACAGGAAAGTACTGAACTCTCCAGTTCGCAGCAGTGACAGACCCAGTGCCAAACGCACAGCTGAAAGATGTGTCAGGAGTGAAGATGATACGCATCAAACGCTCTAAGAGATCTAAAATGACCGATATCTTATTTTGATCGCTTCTCAACCCATGGTCTCAGGCCAAAAGCCTAAAGAGGACCGTGCCCTTGCAACCACCTAGACTATCGAAAATCATCTGCATGGATGCCTCGACGGAAGAATGGGGATTTCATTCCAAGCAGAGGAAAGCCCAAGGGACTTGTCATCTCTACTCAAGGCCCTTCTCTTCTACATTTTGAAAGCCATGGCAGTCCTGTTGACATTGGGCAAACTCTCCACGTAGATCAGCCCTCATCAGGCTGATCTTGGACAGCGAAGTGATAGCGAGATGTCTGAACCGACAAAGCTCGAGATAGTCCCATATAATCTAGGTGATATTAGCCATCCCTTACCTTAAGAGATGGCACCTATCAGCAGTTTACTTACAAATGATCCGCTATGTGACAGCGGATGCTCTACTCAGGCTCAAGCCGATAGTCAGAATGGTCCACAGACGCGCACACATTCTCTTCCAGATTAGAACAAGTCCTGGAACTACAGATCGACCTCTTCGTGATGAGCGTCATCAAGAAACTACCTCGATATGTAGCCCATATGAGGACCCTCTAGAGGATATAACGGACGCCATGTCCCTAGTTTGGAACGGATGGACCCAAAAATTCGTGTTCCTGCCATCCCATCTCCTGCTGAAGGTCCTAAACGCGCAGAGATCCTTCCAAGGTACGGCAGCTCTAGTGGCTCCCAAATACCCCAAGAGCAACTAGTTCCCTCTAGTGAGGGAACTGAGGCTGAGGCTGGCCCTTGTACTGAACCCAGCACTATCTCAGAGTTCAGAAGTTTAGTCTTCGATTCATCACAGAAATCAGAACCTTCATTTCATGATTTTCTCGCCCTAGCGGTTAAGAAAAGATTTGGGATCTCAGAAGGCAATATAGACTTCCTAGAAGAATACAAGTCTAAGTCAACTAGATGACAATATGAATCTTCTTGGAAAAAGTGGGTTGCTTTTGTTAAAGCAAAAGGACAGAAAGAAATTTCAAGAGACTTCTATCTGCCGTTAACCACCTTCATAATCAAGGTCTGGCAGCTAACACGATAACGTGTAAGTCAAGCCTTGACTAGACCTCTTCTATATGCCTTTCAATTTGATCTGACGAACGGAATCTTTAAGATTCCGAAGGCCTGCAGCTCCTCCGAAGCCCATCTCATGGTCTTTGGACAGGTCCTACATTAAGCTAAATCTGTGAGCTACGAAGATTGTTCTCTCAAGGATCTAACCCAGAAGGTTATTTTCCTGTTCGCTATAGCCTCAGGGGCTAGAGTTAGTGAAATAGTAGCCTTATCAAAAAATGAGGGCCACATCCAGCTCTCAGAAGTGGGAGAACCGAATCTTTCCTAATCCAACCTCTCCTCAAGAACGAGCTACCCACTAAAAGATGGGGTCCCTGGAGAATCTGCCCTATGAAGGAAGATATATGTCCAGTAGTGTCTCTAAAGGTCTATCTTCATAGAACTTCAAACTTCAGGGGAAGACAGCTCTTCAAAGGAGAAACCTCAGGCTCAAACTTATCCCTAAAACAACTGAGGGCGAAGCTCACCTACTTCATTCGCAGAGAGGATCCCGACAGTACACCCGCAGGTCATGATCCGAGGAAAATGGCTATCACAACTTTTTTCAGTATATGGACCGAGCGTCTTTGCTCATATACTGCATGGATATCATCCAGTGTTCTACTAACACTACGCTAAGCAAGTCCATGAACTGGAGCATTAAGTGGTGGCGGCAGGTAGTGTATTAACCCTGAAAAGGTATGATGGGTCGTATGCGACCCCTACAGCAATTTCAAAACCTGTTTTTTCCCCATATATCATCAGCTGTCTCGAATATGGAAGTGATCGACCTGCAAGGGGTGACTAGTCTACATGCCATTGTCTGCTTTAGGACTGATTTTCGTCTAACTTCCCTCCTTCCCAGTTTTTTTACCCCCCCCCAGGGGTCGACCTCGACCGTGACATACCTTTATAGGGGTAAGTGATCAAACAGCAAAGTTATTACATAATTATAAATTGTCGAACAGTGTTGATACTTGTTTGGTTCTTTATAGTTGGAAAGTGTGGATGGATGGTGTGTCTACTACTTGCATGACATTGGTTTTGGCTTAGATGCCATATATTGCCATGAGGTCCATTTTCCCTCAAAAGCTAATTTCTGAATTTATTTAATTTTTTTACAAATGATTTTTTTTTTTTTTATTTTGAATTTATCTTCAATAATGGCCAGCAGGCAGTATTCCCTCGGCATGGATGTCCTCAACACACTTCTAATGGAGTTAAAAAGAGATGTTGATAATATGGAGTTTGCAACCCTATTCATTTCAAGTGGTAGATTGGGCTGTAAGTGTTGTTGCGGTCTACGGCCATTTTGTTGACATACCCGAAAGGTAAGTTGGCATATCTATATATTCTTGTTCTGTATAGAATTCGTGATATTTTGGTATATTTTAATGCATAAATATCATTTTATAGGAGATACAATGATTTTCATAAGAAATTTACATTGTGAAACTAGGCCGTCAAAAAATGACCTTTAGATTTCGCCCCTGATGCAATAGTAAATTACATCTTAGTGCACATTTTATTATGTATTTCTGTTCTAGGATAATATGAGTATTCTAAAAAAAATTACCCAAAATTTACCCCAAAAAACTCATGAAATTTGGACAAATTTTTTGGGCCAAAAAAGTTACCCTTTTTTTCTCATTTCAGATCTTTACTTCTATGGGTCCAACTCGTTTCCAGCAATTACACGCTGTTGCTTTGCCATCTAAGAAGGTGTCCCTAAAGGGATTTATGTGTATATGTATATTTCTATTTTTTTTTAATATTTGCGTCGTCTTTTTTGTATACTTAAATTTTTAATACGTTTCCAATAAATAGTTTTGTAGATGGGTATCATTTATATTTTCAGTAGTTTATAGCATTCTTTGGAGTATTTTTTGCAAGTCAAACAATACAGATTGATGCATAACTAAATTTTTTCTGAATTTTTTTCGGAGTTGGGGTAGCACTCGACTGAGTATACCCTTAAAGGGGTGTCCGAGGAGCGTACCTATCCAGGGTTAAAACTTGTCGTCTATAGCTGCGATGAACAGTTAATTGATTGGGACTCAATTACTGTAGGGTGAAAAGGTGTTACACACTTCTGGTGCATTAACTTTTTGAGTGAGTGTCACCATGGTGACACTAAACTGTTCAAAATCTCAGATATGGAATTATACAGATAACACTTGTGGCGTGTCGTATACAGTGTTTATAGTATAAATCATTCAGACTTTATAATGGGAAAATTTATCAAAATTTTCAGATTTAGTGGCACTCATTTCTTGCCTTTCAGGAAGGAAAAATATTTACTTTTTACGTTGCATGTATAATTCCTTCAACACTTAATTTAGTTTTCCATTTAGTCTTTATTCAAAATAGAAGTCTATTAGAATGTAATTGCGTCCTATTTCGCCCTGCAATTTGCACTAAATATGCCAGAGTTTCTCGTACTTATTTAAGTAAAGCGCATATCATTGTATGCTTACAAACAATGAATATACAGTAGTAGACTTATATTGTTCCGACAATATATACAAACCGTGAGACCGTCTGTATATCGGGTGGATACTCATGTTTCATACAATATATGCTAACCTTGAGGCCCCTTTTCTTTTGTCTAGTATGACTCTTCCCTGCACGGGGCAGGAAGCACCATTATCATCTATGGCGAGAGGTAATGACGGATAACATTAAGGTCATTTGTCTCAATGGTCTAGATGACCATAGAAAAATTGTCCCAAGGTTAAGGCACCTATGAAAATCCACACAGTACTTTCTAGTAAGTCTCTGGTAAACTTCCATTAGGACGACATCGCTAGAGCCCAAAAAACGTATTTTGAGAAGTGAAAAATCTATTTTGGGGTGAGATAGCCATGTCACCCTGATGGACTCTCCCTCCTTTTCTATAGCAAAGGCCTTGGCAGGATCCCTCCCAAAACTACTATATCTGTAGGACCATGCTCAATGCTACAAGGAATAACCGCCATCTTGATACTCAATAGGAGTACAGGAAATAAGGAAACCTTGCTAACGGCTCCCCTTCCAAATTTGCCACCCCCCCCCCCCGGCGTAAACGCTATTTGGGGTGAAGATCGCTATGTGTCGTATCAAGATATACGTCCCCTAATTTTAAGGATATTTGCGCCAGGAGTTAGAATTCTGGAGACCTAAAGGTAAATTCTCTGGGAATATCACTGTAGTTCATATATGCCTTGGAAGCTACTATTAGGAACCTTCCATGAGCATGACATGGCTATCTCACCCAAAAATAGATTTGATAGATGTTTCCACCCTTAATATATGGATTCAAAACAGTCTAATAGCAAAGATCTACTCAATCATGCAAGTTTCAATGTTACTAATATTGCACTGTTCTGTAGGCAAATCTTTTTCATTGTAGTGTATTACAGGGCAATGTAACCTAGGAAAACTACTTTTTCTTATAGAAAAAATTACGCTCTCTTCGAAAATGACACTCGTTCCCGTCGCAAATTAATAGTTTTAGAAATATATATACATCTATATCCTCCAATAATGGGGGAACCCCAGTGGGAACTCGGGGTTTTGGGTGGGGAAAACATACTGGGGAATCGATATATAACCGTAAAACAAGCCTTTTCTTCTCTATACATTACCTTCTTGAAATTATAACAACCGGAGGAAAATACAAAACAGTACATCTGGATAAACTTTGAAGCCGTTACAAAGATTGTGTCATGAAAAAATACAGTAACCAGTGCTGCCAACGTCCGATGTAGATCAAAGGTTATTTTGTGACCTGTCATACTACTAGGGGTAAATTTTTACAAGCACTTACCAGGCCATAGGC
Organism: Palaemon carinicauda; assembly: GCF_036898095.1. Taxonomy (NCBI): domain Eukaryota; kingdom Metazoa; phylum Arthropoda; class Malacostraca; order Decapoda; family Palaemonidae; genus Palaemon; species Palaemon carinicauda. The sequence goes on from NC_090730.1 coordinate 9,255,438, forward strand.
GATATTTGCCATTACAAACAACATCAGCTACACATTTCAGTCACTTTTTCTTCTATGCACTTTTCGGCGGAAATGCATAATTAACGAGTTATTCAATATCTTATTTTTAATATTTGTTAAAAAATGGACAAGTCATTCGACATGTTGACTCCACAGCAAATATTGTCATCTGAGCCTCTTTGCACCCTCGCATACCCATAAGTAAGTAGTCCAATATATACTAATATTTTCCTCAGCCAATTTTTTTTATTTGTTTCATTTGTATGCATGTCTTTTACATATTGTAATTAATATTTTGTTATTTTGTTATTTAGTTTACGTTAAATCACTTAGAAAAACGTTAGTGGTTTCCCCCCCCCCCCCCTTTCTAAGGCATTTTTGGTCCGAGACAAGCGTTAGCGGTTGAAAAGCATTTTTTTCGTGCATCCTCTCAAGCATTTTATTTTTCTCTTCTCGTTTTTCATGTTTGTATGCATGTATTTTAAACATTTTACTTAATATTTTGTTGTACCAAAATGGGTTAGCGTATTTCTCTGTACTAGTTTACGTTGAAGCACCTAGAAAAACGTTATATTAATTTTTTTTAGTCTTTTCCCCTTTTTGGAGGCATTTTGGGTGCGAGACACACATTTCCGGTATGGCGCGCATTAATCTTCTGCACATTCGTTACAGTTCAAATTTTAGTTTGCGATGGCAACCGTCGAAGTCAGTTGTGCGGGCTGTAGTCTTGACTATTTTAAGTGTATCAATACCTTTTATTCGAAAAACAGCGAAATCATAATTTTTTTACAAGGACACGGTGCTTTACCTGTGGCAGTGAAGTGCCCCCATTGTGATATTCTTTGCAGTTATAATAGTAATAAGCACCTGTTTTTCTGTCGACGTCGTAGGAAAGCTCCAAAGAAAAAAAGCTAGTGTTCAGTGTACATACACCGTTTCTTTGTTCAAGGGTACATTCTTAGATAATGCACATGTGAAACCTTGGGAAGTGGCTCTTTTTGTGAATCATTTTTTAAGCAAACATTGGGATCACTCTACCATCATAGACTGTTTACATTGGTCGAGCAGAACAAGTGTGGATTGGCGAAGCTTTTGTTCGGAAGTAACCGAAAAGTGGTTTTCAGAACAATCCCCGGTGGGTGGTCAAGACATCGTCGTGGAAATTGACGAAACACTAATTGTACGTAGAAAATATAATCGTGGTAGACAATTAAATCAAGTGTGGTTGTTTGGAGGAATTGAGCGTGTGTCCAAAAAAAAATTTATCATTCCGTTACATCACGAAGGGCAAGACAGAAGTGCTGAGACCCTTATCCCATTAATTAAAAAGTATATCTTGCCAGGCTCTATTGTAATTAGTGATGGTTGGGCAGCGTATCGAAATGTAGGAAATGAGGGATATACCCACAAAGTGATAAACCATAGTGAGGAGTTTGTCCAAGGGACAGACCCAAGTGTGCACACGCAAAACATTGAAAGACTTTGGAGAGACGTCAAGGAGTGGTCCAAACGACCGGGGAATCGATCTGAATATCTGGAACAATATTTGGCCAGATATTTATTTATTTCACGTTACAATCACGATCAGTGTTACCATCATTTTTGGCTGCAAGTTGGTCAGCTTTACAGACCACATGGTGACCGTGCACGACCCATTGCTGAACAACCTGAAGCAGATAACCCAGTATCGGACTGATTCAGACTCATAAGGTAAATACATAATTTTTTCCTGTGACGAGTTATGTTAGGGGCAGTGACCGCCTAGGTTAGGGGCAGTGACCGCCTAGGTTAGGGGCAGTGACCGCCTAGGTTAGGGGCAGTGACCGCCTAGGTTAGGGGCAGTGACCGCCTAGGTTAGGGGCAGTGACCGCCTAGGTTAGGGGCAGTGACCGCCTAGGTTAGGGGCAGTGACCGCCTAGGTTAGGGGCAGTGACCGCCTAGGTTAGGGGCAGTGACCGCCTAGGTTAGGGGCAGTGACCGCCTAGGTTAGGGGCAGTGACCGCCTAGGTTAGGGGCAGTGACCGCCTAGGTTAGGTTAGGTTAGGTTAGGTCAGGTTAGGTTAGGTTAGGTTAGGTTGGTTTCTTTAGTTATCAATGGCAAGAAAATATGTTTTTCTAGTTGATTTTGATGTGTTTTGCAGGAATTTCACCTTCATATTTGTCGAAAATACACAGTTTTTGTCACACACCATTTGGGGTGTGGGATAAAAACGGGTGATTTCCGCCAAAAATGAAGGTGAAATTCGTGCAAAACACATCAAAATCTACTGGTAAAACATTTTCTGGTAAGTCATAGTAAAAATTTACCCTACTGGGCTAGGTTAGGTGGGTTTGTTAGGTTCTGTGCCCTTTTTGTACTTTTTATATATTGAGTAAAACTTGTATGGAGAAATTATTTAAAATACATATGGAAATAACTATCATTACTATCTTTAGTAATGTCAGCGTGCTGTTGGTAACTGTACCATACGTCAACGTTGGTAACTGTAATATTGGTAACGTTGATGTTATCGTTCGTTCGTACGAGAAGTGACACCGTGCCACTCAAAGTTATCCGAATTGGTTGATCTGTTAGTTTCCGATTGAAATGAACATCAAATTCGGTTAATTCACGTTATTCACTATAGGAAAACAATTATATATCGTTTCCCCAGTATGTTTTCCCCACCCAAAACCCCGAGTTCCCACTGGGGGTCCCCCATTATCGTAGGATATAGATGTATATATATTTCTAAAACTATTAATTTGTGACGGGAACGAGTGTCATTTTCGAAGAGAGCGTAATTTTTTCTATAAGAAAGTTTTTCCCTAGGTTACATTGCCCTGTAATTCACTACAAAAATACCGGCAAATCTTACTGTATTATATATTGAAAAATTATATTAAATAGAAATTTAATCTGTTCAAATAAGCAACTTATAACAGATGCACCACCTGCGTGTTTCTGAACTATGTTGGAAGGAGGATCCTGTGACCAGTGCTAGGCAAAAAGAGCTAAATTGGTTAAAAACCTGTTTAATTCGCTCATTGGAGTTTCCTATAATCATATGTGGGATTCAAAATAGTGTACTTGCAAAGATCTATCTAATTTTGCGAGTCCCAGTGTCCTAAATAATATTGCACTATTCTGTAATGAATACCTCAAAGTTGTACAATCTAATATTGAAGGAAACAGTTTAGAATTTAAAACGGGACTTTTAATCTATTCGAAAAGGCAACTTCTAATAAATGCAAGGCCTGCATGTTTTCATTGAACTACCAGGTGGAAGGAGATTTCAGTAGCCTGAGCAAACAGGAGCAAAACGACTTTCGAAAATAAAATCAGTAAATTAGTTCATATAGCTTGCCGACAGTAATATATGGGAATCAAAATTACCTCATTGAAAAATAAATCTCACCCTGTAATACAATACAAAATTACCAAAAATAAATCTTATTAAGAGACCTGCAATGTCCTCACTAACATTTCACCGTTCTATAATAACACCAAAATTAACAACCGGTGGTCCGAGTTAACGCCATCATACCTTGATTTCGTCCCCCAAGCTACAACCACTTTTAAATCGCTTGACATCTCGCTAAGTTACACAAAATACACCAATACTACTTGACACAATGAAATTTAGATACTTACACAATTGCCGGCTAAATAAGGGTTTCAGAACATACACGTAAAGAGGGACACACTAACCTTTTCCTTGGAGATTTTCCGGCAAAGAGCGTCCAGTATGAGGCGGCGGCCATTGTTGGATTCATGACGTCACCAGCACACAGTGACTGTCACTAGAGACTCCTTGATTTCATTCGTGGAAAAATATGAAATTCTCTTTTAAATTTCTTGAGAATCAAACAATTCAACAGTAAATATAAGTTTATTTGAGAAATATGATTACAATCATACGAACTGTACATGAAATATAATCTAAATTACCAGTTCAGGAGAAATAAGAAACATTCTACATACACAAATGAGAGTTTTTAGAATCCTTGCCGAAAATGTAAGATTGAAAAGAACTATTTTTTAAAGAATTTATTAGTACATTTTGAGGTTTTCTCTATCTAATGGTCTCTATAGAGAAATGTTTATGTATCTGTGTTGTATTAATTTAGAATGCTTTCATATGTCATGATAATTTTTACTTTATTTCAATATTTTTACTCATGTTCTCTCTCTCTCTCTCTCTCTCTCTCTCTCTCTCTCTCTCTCTCTCTCTCTCTCTCTCTCTCTCTCTCTCTCTCTCTCTCTCTCTCTCACATATATATATATATATATATATATATATATATATATATATATATATATATATATATATATATTATATATATATATATATATATATATATATATATATATATATATACACATGATTTTTTGGCACAAGGTTTATTGGCATATATTAAATATATAAAAATCTTAGGTCGTGGTTGCCGAGGTAGGAGCAAATAGACATGAGAGAGAGAGAGAGAGAGAGAGAGAGAGAGAGAGAGAGAGAGAGAGAGAGAGAGAGAGAAGCTAATAAGGCAAAAATCCATAGCTGGGGCTCAAATAAAGAAATGAGATAATGTTAAAATTTGGGCTCTTAAAACTCATCTGATTTTATCTTAAAATTTCTACTGATTTACTAAATTAATCGTCGAGATGAATTTTATAATAAAAAAAAATATTACTAAAAATAAAAAGGTTAAGGTGATCCATACTGCCTTTTTTGGCTGTGTAGCATTATCAACAGCATGATCGTTAATACTAGCCAAGGTGCAACCCTAATTGGTAAAGCAAAATGTTACAAGCCAAAGGGCTTCTATAGGGAAAACAGCCTTGCACGAAAAGGAAACTCTGTAGAGGAGAAACGAGCAATCTATAAATGAGAAAAAAAAACATATTAGATCGGTAACAACGTTAAATAGAACCATTTGCAACACACACACACACACACACACACACACACACACACACACACACACACACATATATATATATATATATATATATATATATATATATATATATATATATATATATATATATACATGCGTGTATATTTTCATGCATATTCATATATACATATATGGACGAAATAATTTTTCTTCAAATCAGGTTGATATTTTGGTATTGAAGAGCAAAAAAAAAAAAAAAAAAAAAAAAAAAAAAAAAAAAAAAAAAAAAAAATGATGTATAATATTACAAGTATATTTATTCATTACTCTTGCAAAAACGAATTTCTGCATTTCTAAATCTGAAGGTTCCTAATACTATTTTTTTCCTAATAACAAAGAACAAAAATCGAACTTGGACGCAATAAAAAATATATTTCTAAGACTCCAGATTGTTTACTAAACCTGTTTAAAAATACTGGACTGTAGTCTTTGAATGAAAGGTTTAATTGTGAAATTAAGAACCTCGTATACAAGTAGATAGGAGAGTTATATACATTAACTGAACTAGAGCTAATTCCCTTCGATATTCAATTAATATAAATTACACCAATTAGAATACATCTATTCGTCTCTTTCCCTGTGGATGACAGCGTTTTTTCTTTCTTTAGATACGATCACGTGGAGTCTAGATAGAGTTAGATTCGCTACGATTTCAGAATTATTAACTCTCCTCGCTAAGAATCATTGGCAATATCAATGACAAGTTTGGATCATTGGTGAACGTTATTCATGCAATTCATGCTGTAATTCTCGCTACGATTTTCTGGTCGCAATGACACAATGTTCCTTGTAACGGCAGCTCTTAAGATCTCCTATTTCTAAGTTGCTCGTATGATATTAATCTCAAGTTTCCTTCTCCTCGTAAACATATTAAGAAATTTCTTTTTTTTTAATAAATTCCTCTGGAGAAAATAAATAATAAATACCATTATATTGTCCCATTTGTATTTATTTCGCTCGTTACAAGCGGCACCTCCCGAGATCTTCTATTTCGAAGTTGCTCGTATGATATGAATCTCCTGTTTTCTTCTCGTAAACATATTAAGAATTTTATTTTAATAAATTCCTCTTATTTTAATAAATTCATCTGATGAAAATAAATAAGATAGTCCTCTCTGGTGTCTAATTTGTATTTATTTCGCTCGTTACGAACGCCAGAGTCTTCCGACCTTAGAATAGAATTGGATCCCTTTAACAAAGGCCTCCTTAGATTGATTGCCCGTCGAATACTTCCCAGGTTTCTTTTTCCGTCACGCTTTATCTCTGTCTTGTTTTGGGGTTTTAACAGCTGGAGAGGTTTGCTAAAGGGGTTTTGGTTTACTATTATTTGCGTGTGGGTGGGGTTCATATTATTAAAGCATACCCACGCATGCAATCATATTTCCTTGGGCGTGTTGGTATGTCTGTCAAATATTCTTTTCAAATATTACACGAAATATTAATGCGTGCAATAAATTTTTGTTTTCGGCGCTTGGCTGATAAAATATGCTTAATGTATTCAATATATAAACTTTTTGTTATTTTCCAAGCTTGCCTGATGAAAAAAAAATACATATTTTTCTCTAAAGATACTTTGCAAGTTATTGTTAGTAACAATAAACTATCTAATCCTTTGGTTAAAGATAAGTTTTTGCTATTTTTATCCAGTTCTTATTAAAAAAAAACTTGACAGCAAACACTGACGACAAAGAGAATTAAAACAAAATTATACATTTTGGAATAGTAATCAATTTCCCCAGGGCATATATATATATATATATATATATATATATATATATATATATATATATATATATATATATATATATATATATATATATATATATATATATATATATACACACAAAGTTACGTCTCTACATTGTCATCCCGTACAATGTACGAAACCGCAAGACTGAGGCGGAAGCCGTCTATAAAAATATCTTAAATCACCGTCTTCCTGTATTTGAAGTACCAAAGAGAAACATTTATTTTTTATTTTTCTTGATGTGTGTTTTTATCAAAACAAACTCAATAATTACCCTCCCCCATTCTAAAAAAAATCTAAACGAATAATGAGATCAATATATCCTTTCCAATATGCGCGAATTAATATTCTTAATACTTCTACAGTCGAATGAAATCAACTATATCGTGATATTAATTCACAATATTAGTTCAACCAATCTTCAAACAGAG
>NC_090730.1:9267550-9272430 GCF_036898095.1 Palaemon carinicauda
ATAAACTTGAGGCATGGTTCTTTCATAATTTCTAACTCGAAGTTCATGATTTTTAAGTTTTTCATGTCGGCAGAACTTCCCATTAAAATTAAAGCATTTCACTAATATCAACAAAAATATGATACGTTTTAGAAGCACGAGTCAGTTAAATTATGCCTCTGTTGATCTGAAGAGTAAATAATGTATCTGTAGATACTTGACTGTGGTGGAGCCAGTAACCTCATTAAGAAAAATATTTAACACAACTTAGGACCATTTCCCATAATAGAAAAAATTATCTATTGTTAATATTATATATATATAAATATATATATATATATATATATATATATATACTATATAATATATATATATATTTAATAAAATGCTTCATTCAGATTAGAATCCTTACAAAATTCTAAGTTTAAAAAATGAAATCATCTGATCCCAGCATTTGTCAGTTGCAGGAGACGTCCCCCAAAAAACAAAACACAAACACACAGACATACAAACAAACAAACACACACACAGGTATAACATCCGGTAAGTAAAAACAAGAAAAAAGGAAGACTGCGTACCTGGAAGAAATTAAAGCGCCCGCAAACACAAACGACACTCGCTTATCCTTCGGGTCTCGGCGCTCCTTCAGTGCTGACCCGGTGACCTTTTCCTTCCGCTGTCTTAGAATTTTCCCTTATTTTTTACCCTTGTCAATTTGTAGAACAGGTATCTGCGACAGCTAAGAGGCCCGGCGGTGGAGGTCTGTTCGAAATTCTGATGATTGAGGTTGAAAATAAGAAGGAATAATTGTTTCCTGGGAGGGGTTCACGACAAAAAGGGGTTTTCTGTGAATGAGCAAAATTTAAGGTTGGGTGGAAAAACTTTCGGGGCAGAGGATGGGAACAATGAATGCAGGTAAACGCAGGTAAAGAGACAGATGGTACAGGTGAATGTTATTACTTGGAGGTAAGTGATAGGTATGCTTTTGTTTACCTGGAGTTCTGGAAAGGATTTTTTTTAAGTTGTATTGATAATAAGGGGTTATTTTTCTTATTATCTAAATAACCAACTTGTTGCAAAAGCTAATCTATTTATCAAACTAGTTACTTATCAATATATATAAAAATATTTGTATAATTAATTTGTTGCAAAACAGAATCTTTTTAGTTAAATCGATTATTGAAAAATATATAAAAATTATTTATATAATTAACTTGCTGCAAAACAGAATCTTTTTAATTAAATTGATTATTGAAAAATATATGAAAACTATTTATATAATTAACTTGTTGCAAAATCGAATCTTTTTAGTCAAATTGATTAATGGAAAATATGTAAAAAATTATTTATATAATCAACTTGTTGCAAAAGCGAATTTCTGTAATCAAATTGATTACTGAAAAATATATAATGATAAAGTTGTAAATAAAAAGGTTTTTAATTTGTTTTTCCTGGAGCTCTGAAAGGGACTTTTAAATAGAATCGATAATTGGAGATTATTGGATAATTCAATATATATATATATATATATATATATATATATATATATATATATATATATATATGTGTGTGTGTGTGTGTGTGTGTGAGTGTATACACATATATATGTATATACATATACATACATATTTTTGTGTGTATATATATATATAGATATATATATATACACACACACACACACACACATATATATATATATATATATATATATATATATATATATATATATATATATATATATATATATATATATATATATATGAATCTCTTTAGTCAAACTGATTACTGAAAAATATAAAAATGATTAACTGATTGCTGAAACGTATAAAAACGATAGTTAGATTACTGTCAAACATAAAAATGAGATTGATTATTGAAAAATATGAAAATGATAGACGTAAACAACCCACTTCCTGATACACTAAAATGTAACACCATTTTAAAGTAATATTACCTGAGATAACCATTTAATCAGTCCTTGTCCATTGGCTACTTTCCTCTTGGTAAGGGTAGACGAGACTCTTTAGCTAAGGTAAAATTAAACCATTGTTCTCCTATCTTGGATAGTGCCATAGCCTCTGTACCTTGGCCTTCACTGTCTTGGGTTAGAGTTCTCTTGCTTGAGGGTACACTCTGGCACACTATAATATCTTATTTCTCTTCCCCTTGTTTTGTTAAAATCTTTATAGTTTATATAGGAAATATTTATTTTAATGTTGTTACTGTTCTTAAAATATTTTGTTTTTCCTTGTTTCCTTTTCTCACTAAGCTATTTTCCTCGTTGGAGACCTTGTGCTTATAGGATCCTGCTTTTCCAACTAGGGTTATAGCTCAGCAAGTAATAATAATAATAATTTATAAAGATCCTTATGACGTCAATAATCTTCGATGTCAGGATGCCAGAAACTCAAAATCAACTAATCAAGTTCTCTTGCTTGAGGGTACACTCAGTCACACTTTTCTATGTTCCTTTCCTCACTGGGATATTTTTCCCCGTGGGAGCTCTTGGGCTTATAACATACTGCTTTTCCACCTAGGGCTGTAGCTTAACTTGTAACAATAATACAGTGTCACACAATCTATTATAAATATTTATTTGTGTCTTTAAGTAAATTCTGTTAGATTTAATGTTTATCGTTAATTTTCTATTCATTAAGAAATAAAACTTGACCGTGGAAGCAATTAGTTGGCTGATCTAGTAAAGCTATGATCAGATTACGCAGTTTACAATCCTCGTTTGTATCATTATCACTTAACTCTTGGCTACTGGACTGTGCTATTTGCTCTTCCTTTCCGCTACCATGTGCGCTAAAAGGCGCTGCTTGTTCTAGCGCAACTCTTTTAGAAATCTGCACATCATTCTTCTCTGCTGGGTGTGATGTGCTAAGTTTCCGCTGATCTGATATGGTATTACTGGCTGATCTTAGTACTAAAGAAACCCTAGCTGAGGTTTCACAGGACACTGTCCTCAGAAACTGCTGTAAATCGAAAACTTCTAATAACGTTGGGCCTTCGTGAGCTAGGTCTAGTGTTAGAACTATTATAACGGTGACTAATTTTCGATTTATACGCTGGAATAAGGAACGCGTTAAATCTTTGAAAGATGCGCATGTACTGAATTTGAAATGACTATGAGAGAACAAACTGACGGGTAAGAATCTTTCAAGTTATTGGACACAAAAACCGTATGGCTATTATCCACTAAACTCTTTCTCATATTTTCGTAAACACCAAGACACTTATGATCACAAGGGAGCCATTGGTCTTCAGTTTCAGTTTCTGTTGGATCCATTTTATGTAGTAAGTCTTTTGTTTCTTGGTTTTTCATCTGAATGTGGCTACTTTCAGACTCTTTACTGAACGTCTTAAAGTCTAAATGAGCTCCAGAGGAGGCTTCATTTCTTGGTCTATTCGTCTGATTACAGAGCATTGTAGAACTCTCCTGTTCTTCATTTGGCGTTGCTGGGCTCAGCATTCGACATGCGACTAGGATTCGGCGTGTGTATCTAGGAACTAGAGTTCGAGCCACTGCTAAGTCCTTTTCGTCAGTTACCTGTGAAGGAAATATCAATGAAAGGATTATGATATAGTAAAGCAAACAGTAAGACCGAGCCTATCTATAGACTCATAGAAGCCTGGTCTTAGGATCTAATTATGAATTTGATAAAAAAATGTACTCATAAAAACGTGGATATAGACAACTAGCATGGAATATAAGAAAGGAAAACAAGAGAAAAAAAAGTAATAGAAATAACAGCTGAGTCTTAAGTACTGCCTACAGATCGCTGTGCAAGGCACAGTAATAAGATTAAACACCGTGAACAGTTCAAAGGTTTAAAGGTCACTCATGAATGGCAGAGGCAAGGGACAAGACAATGTCCTAGAGACTAATTGTAAAATGAGAAATCAAGTATGAAAACTGAGAATGACAAAAGTAAAAATATTCTTTTTAAGTAACAAATTTAGATTAGAAATTTAGCAAAAAACTGACTGTAAAAAGAGATAAAGCAAGTTGGAAATTAAGGAACATAAAAAGAAAAAAAATCCACTTAAAGTAATCTCAGATTAAGGGAAACCAAGGCTGGACAAGAGAGCAGTTCTAAACCGTTCAAAGACTTTCTTACCTTCCAGAGCTGTGGAGGTCCAGTCACCAGCTTAGCCTTGACTCCGCAGTAGTTCAGTGCCAACGCCAGACACTCTGTTCCGTGTTCCAGCTCGTTTTCAGTACACCCTGTCGAGGTTAAATGGAATTAATATACGTTTTACGACCACCCAGTTTACGAACATTCATTTTTACGAACACTCGCTTTACGAACTTAACAGAACAGCAATGGTTTTAGTATGGAGGCGTAAGATGAAATACATTATTATTATTATTATTATTATTATTATTATTATTATTATTATTACTGGCTAAGCTACAAATCTAGTTGGAAAAGTAAGAGGTTATAACTCCAGTGGCTCCAAAAGGGAAAAATAGCCCAATGAGGAAAGGAAATAGAAAATTAAATATTTTACCATTAACATTAAAACAAATCACTCATATTATTATTATTATTATTATTATTATTATTATTACTGGATAAGCTACAAATCTAGTTGAAACAGGAGGTTATAACTCCAGTGGCTCCAAAAGGGAAAAATAGCCCAATGAGGAAAGGAAATAGAAAATTAAATATTTTACCATTAACATTAAAACAAATCACTCATATTATTATTATTATTATTAGTATTATTATTATTATTATTACTGGATAAGCTACAAATCTAGTTGAAACAGGAGGTTATAACTCCAGTGGCTCCAAATTGGAAAAACAGCCGAGTGAGGAAAGGAAATAAGGAATAAATAAACTAAAAGAGAAGTAATGAACCATTAAAATATTATATTTTACCAGTAAAAC
>NC_090730.1:9272930-9277930 GCF_036898095.1 Palaemon carinicauda
TTAATGGTGAATAAATACAGAGGAGCTGGACAGATTATTTACTTCTATTATAGCATAAATCATAAATTTCTCTCTCTCTCTCTCTCTCTCTCTCTCTCTCTCTCTCTCTCTCTGTATATATATATATATATATATGTATATATTAATATACTATATATATATATATATATATAAGCAAATGTAAAAATGTGTATGCACACATATGTATATATAATTCTTTATAATTATATATATATATAAATATATATATATATATATATATACATATATATATATATATGTATATATATATATATATATATGTATATATTAATATACTATATATATATATATATATATATAAGCAAATGTAAAAATGTGTATGCACACATATGTATATATAATTCTTTATAATTATATATATATATAAATATATATATATATATATATATATATACATATATATATATATATATATTATTATTATTATTATTATTACTATCCAAGCTACAACCCTAGTTGGAAAAGCAAGATGCTATAAGCCCAGGGGCTCCAACAGGGAAAAATAGCCCAGTGAGGAAAGGAAATAAGGAAATAAATAAATGAAGAGAACAAATTAACAATAAAGCATTCTAAAAACAGTAACAACGTCAAAACAGACATGTCATATATAAACTATTAACAGCATCAAAAAACAAATATGTCATAAATAAACTATAAAAAGACTCATGTCCGCCTGGTCAACAAAAAAGCATTTGCTCCAACTTTGAACTTTTGAAGTTCTACTGATTCAACCACCCGATTAGGAAGATCATTCCACAACTTGGTAACAGCTGGAATAAAACTTCTGGAGTACTGCGTAGTATTGAGCCTCGTGATGGAGAAGGCCTGGCTATTAGAATTAACAGCCTGCCTAGTATTACGAACAGGATAGAATTGTCCAGGGAGATCTGAATGTAAAGGATGGTCAGAGTTATGAAAAATCTTATGCAACATGCATAATGAACTAATTAAACGACGGTGCCAGAGATTAATATCTAGATCAGGAATAAGAAATTTAATAGACCGTAAGTTTCTGTCCAACAAATTAAGATGAGAATCAGCAGCTGAAGACCAAACAGGAGAACAATACTCAAAACAAGGTAGAATGAAAGAATTAAAACACTTCTTCAGAATAGATTGATCACCGAAAATCTTGAAAGACTTTCTCAATAAGCCTATTTTTTGTGCAATTGAAGAAGACAGAGACCTTATATGTTTCTCAAAAGTAAATTTACTGTCGAGAATCACACCTAAAATTTTGAAAGAGTCATACATATTTAAAGAAACATTATCAATACTGAGATCCGGATGTTGAGGAGCCACTGTCCTTGATCTACTTACAATCATACTTTGAGTTTTGTTAGGATTCAACTTCATACCCCATAATTTGCACCATGTACTAATTCTAGCTAAATCTCTATTAAGGGATTCACCAACCCCAGATCTACATTCAGGGGATGGAATTGATGCAAAGAGAGTAGCATCATCTGCATATGCAACAAGTTTGTTTTCTAAGCCAAACCACATGTCATGTGTATATAGTATGAAAAGTAATGGGCCAAGAACACTACCCTGTGGAACACCGGATATCACGTTCCTATAATCACTATGGTGCCCATCAACAACAACTCTTTGAGATCTATTACTTAAAAAAATTAATAATAATGCTAAGAAACAACCCACCCACTCCCAACTGTTTCAGTTTGAAAACAAGGGCCTCATGATTAACACGGTCAAAGGCAGCACTAAAATCAAGGCCAATCATACGAACTTCCCGACCACAATCAAGGGATTTCTGTACAGCATTGGAGATTGTAAGAAGGGCATCACATGCTCCAAGGCCTTTACGAAAACCAAATTGCAAACTAGGGAGTAGATGATTACCTTCAGCAAACCTATTAAGACGTTTTGCCAGAAGACGTTCAAAAACTTTAGATAATATGGGAGTTATGGAAATTGGGCGGTAATCAGTGGGACTTGAGCTACCACAAACACATTTACATAGAGGAGTAACATTACCAATTCTCCAACTAGTGCTAAAAGCTCCTCTTCTTGCTAACTTGCGCAAAATAACAGATAACTTTGGAGCTAAGAAATCTGCTGTCTTTATAAAAAACAAAGGAAAAATACCATTTGGGTCTACACCTCCATAAGCATCAAGGTCCATCAACAGAGCTTTAATCTCACGAGATCGAAAAGCTAAACTAGTTAGTTTAGCCTCAGGAAAACAGGAAAGAGGAAGTTCAAGTTTTTCATTACTCTGTTTACTGTCAAAAACATCAGCCAAAAGGGTTGCCTTTTCCTTTGGACAGTGAGTGACTGAGCCATCTGGTTTAAGTAAAGGAGGAACTGTTGCATCTACACCAAAGAGTGCAGATTTAAGGGTAGACCACCATTTATGTTCCTGAGTTGTACCAGAAAGTGTTTCTTTTATGGTTAAATTGTACTCCTTTTCAGTTGAGGCATAAACTCTCTGAGCAAAAGCTCGAAGCTGAGTATAGTTGTTCCAGGTCAAATCTGATCTGTTCCCCTTCCAAAGATGATAGGCCTCCTGTTTCTCCAAATAAGCACGTCTACAATCATCATTGAACCACGGTTTGTCCTTCACTCGGTACCTTAGCACACGAGAAGGGATACGCCTATCAATTATGTTGACTAGATTCTCATTCAAAGGGACAACAGGATCTACACTATTATATAATTGTGACCAATTCAAGCACAAAAGATCATGTAAAATCCCATTCCAGTCTGCTTGGGATTTCATATAAATTTTACAAGAATATGATATATCAGGGACAGGCTGCTCAGTCTTCACTAATAATGAAATCAAGGCATGATCAGATGTCCCGACTGGAGAACCAACCTTACTAGTTATAACGCCAGGGGAGTCAGTGTATACGAGGTCCAAGCAATTACCAGACCTGTGAGTAGCTTCATTTACGATTTGCTCACAGCCTGATTCAGAGGCAAAGTCTAAAGCTCTTAAGCCATGGCGATCGGTAGGAGAGATAGAACTTAACCACTCCCGATGGTGTGCATTAAAATCACCAACAAAGACAAAAGAAGCCTTTCTATCATCTTCTTGTATCTTAGCCATAATGGTAAGAAGACAATCGAAGATAGAATCATCTAAGTCTGGATTCCGGTAGATCGAACACAAATAAAAGTTGTTATGCCTGCCACAAACTTTTATTACCTGGATCTCATGACATCCACATTGATAGCAGGACTTATGAGAAGCAGGGTACTCGGTCCTAATATACACCGCCATTCCCCTGGCCCTAGGGATGGCATCACGTTTCAACATTATTGGCTTCTTAAAACCAGTTATAAGGAGCTCAGATGAGTGCCTCATATTAGAAACCAAAGTTTCTGAGCACAAAAGAATATCATACTGTCTGGACGCAACTGTAAGGTCTTGGATATTTGCATGAAGACCACGAATATTGCAATACAGAAGACGACATTGACGAAATCTAGGACGTACTGGTCCCGGATTTCGCTCAATGTCTCCAGACAGCATAAGAATTAATAGAAATAAAAAAGAGACAGCATACTTAAAAACTAGATTAACAAGAATTATAACAAAAACAATACGTACAGAATTATAAACAAAGTGATTGATGATACCCATAGACTATAGTAAAAAGTCGGAAAAACTGGTCAACATGGAGGAGCCGATACACCATGCAAGGCTAAATACCCTCCAGGATAGCCACTTCAACTGAAGGGAGGACAGTAAGGATGGTTTTGAGAAGAAAAATAATCAGAAAAAGGAAAAGACAACCTCTTGATAAACCACCAGGCATCCATGGCCCTTCTATTAAGCCTGCCCAACACACCATTTCAAAAAAACAAGAGGAAGAAAAAAAAATAAGATAGAACAGTGTGCCTGAGTGTATATATATATATATATATATATACTGACGGTTTTATATAATTTGTCTGAAATATTTTTCAGTTCCTTGATATTATATCTCTTAGGAAACTGGCTTTTACTGCACTGTAAAAAAAATTCCGTAAAAAAAAAAAAAATGGAAAATTCCTGGAATAAATGTTGCCAGGCATTTACCTTTATAAAAACGGATATATTAACTTAAAACAGGGATAATCCGGTCACCAACCCTTAAAAGATAATAATAAAGAAGGGTAAAATTACGGTCGCCTGTATTTTATTGAAGTGTGGCTAGGAGCAGTGTATTTTTTACGGAGAGTTTTCGATTAAAATTAGTTTTTTTTTTTCTTTTTTAACAAAGTGAAGAGGAAATACTCCTGCACTGTTAATGAATTTAGGACAGTATCTTCACTGTATCGTAGAATCTGTTAGTTTAATATTTTAATTATTTACGTTCACCCAAAGTACTTTTCATTCCCTTCATTATAAACTTTGCCTTTAATATATAGTCTCACTTTCTGTGAGACATGAAAGATTTTTTTCCGTCCCCCCCCCCTCTCTCTCCTCTCTCTCTCTCTCTCTCTCTCTCTTGCTTTGTTCCCTCTCTCTCTCTCTCTCTCTCTCTCTCTCCTCTCTCTCTCTCTCTTGCTTTGTTCCATGTCTCAATCAGCCAGCCAACAAGTTAATCAGTCTCTCAATCAACCGAGTAGTTCCTTCTTCAATCCAGAGACAAGGAGAGAAGGGACAATTGACTATTGTGGATCACAGTAGTGGATGAGAGAGAGAGAGAGAGAGAGAGAGAGAGGAGGGGGGCTTCTCTTGTTAGAATATATCCACTCGTGATATAAATAAAAACGAGTACTCTCTTGGTATTCTTAGTCCTTAGAATTTCCGTCTCTTAAAGTAACATTCCAGATGGCAATTAATTATTAAATTTCAGCTTTTCAATCACTACCTTTAAAAATCAGACAGATGGTGCTAGAGGTTAAATACGAATGTTACCATTTTAAAAGAATAAAGGCAAACAAAATGACAAACAGTTAAATAATAGGAAAAAAATGAAGTAAGAAACGAATAAAAACAG
>NC_090730.1:9280430-9285430 GCF_036898095.1 Palaemon carinicauda
ACAAAGTTTCATTTTCAAATGTAAAGTTTCACTTTCATTACATCTTAGAAATTACCATCTATCCAGAGTAGTTTTGAATTTTCTGTCTGGGCTTCAGCACCTAAACCTCTTATCATCATCATCATCATCATCATTAATTTGGAAATTCCCATCTATAAAATGTAGTTTTCAATTTTCTGTCTGGGTTTCAGCCCTAAACCTTTTATCATCATCATCATCATTCTGGAAATTACTATCTATCAAAAGTAGTTATGAATTTTCTGTCTGGATTTCAGCCCTAAACCCCGTATCATCATCATCATCATCATCATCATCATCATCATCATCATCATCATTCTGGAAATTGCTATCTATCAAAAGTAGTTTTTGAATGTTCTGTCTGGGCTTCAGCCCTAAACCCCGTACCATCATCATCATCATCATCATCATCATCCAAAGAAAATATCTCCATTCGTTTCCTTTTAGATTTGAAGGTTTTCAGGTAAAAATGCTCCTTTTGCTGTGGGAGAAGCACTTTCCTCCTCTCTTTAACTTGTGCATCATGTATGACGGACAGAGGAAGGGAGCCAGGGTTGCTATTCCATCTTTAACATTTTCAATAATTTCTTGGCTTTCTAAACAATGCATAATTTAATTGTTTAAAGGTCGCTCGTGAATGGCAGAGGTAAAGGACAGTGACATTGCCCTAACTAGCAGGACAATATCCTAGAGACTGGCCATATATTCATATGATAAGTGGCCAAGCCATCTCTCCACCTAAGCTAGGACCAGGGAGGGCCTGGTAATTGCAGTTGACGACTCAGCAGGTGAACCTATAAGCTTCGCCAAACTCACTATCCTTTGCTCACAAGGATGGTGAGGTTGCAGACACTATAAGAAACTATCGAGCTTGAGCGGGACTCGAACCTCGGTCCGGCGATCACCACGTAGGGATGTTTCCAATAGTTCATGTACAGTTGGGCACAGTAATTCATGACACACATCGTTCTGATGAATTCCACCCGGGCACACCCTTACTGTGTGGCGAGTAACCAAACAGCTTATGTTGGGAAAGATGACAGAGGAGGTGGGCGGGGCACAACACCGAATCTCCCCGCCCAGTATGAATGTGACAAGGTGCACTTTATCATAGTGAGGTGTGCCAGGAATTCCTGTGTCCAACTGTACATATAAATTTTTGTTAAGACGAGTTGATGTGTGAATGTTTTGATTATCTAATTCTTTAGCCGGCAAATAAACAAATTTACAAAGACCCCAAGCATCCATGGAAGTGTCAGATCCTATTTGTTTACCAGTAAATAATAAATAAATGATTCAACATTCGCCTGTACTCATCACTTTGCAAATTCCTGTTAAACAAAGAGAATTTACCTCTGGTTATAAAAATGTGTAGCGTTAAACCACGTCACATAAAAGTTGAATGAAATTCATCACATAAGATTAAATATTCATTAAAATTAATATATAAAAATGAATAAAGAAAACGACGACCATGATTATAAAACCATAAATTATGGCCATTATTGGAGATTAAATCTAATAAACTTTTTTTTAGTTGAAATAATTTCAGACCAGAGCCCTTAATGGATCATGATTTGGTTATCATTGGCCCAGAACTTCTGAACATTCCAAGGTTAAGTGCTCCTTCAGCGGTAGACTGATGATAGGGAGTCATGATTTATGTAGTTCAATTACAGTGATGTTACATGTCTTTTGCAAAGTTAACTCCAATTGCTTCTTGGGAAATTGTTAATTGTGAGGAAAGCAGTTTGCTAGATTACGTGTAAGCACAGAGTAAATGGAATACCAAGTAAGTGAATGTAATATTGCCAAGAGGAGTGACTGAATGTATATATGATCATACTTAAATTGAAGTAAATGTTAGGGTAGATTTGAGTTTGAGAGGGAAGGGTGGAAATATAGTTTTAATTATATATAGAAAATGGATGAACCATGGCTAGGGTTTAGAGAAACGAAGGAGGAAGGTCCAGATGGGATTCTTATAATTTTTTGATGGGGTCATGTAGTCAGCAGGGAGTGTCTCTGGGGATATGGTAGGAAATGAAAAAAATCACAGTATTATTTATATTCATTATATTATTTTTGATTAGAAAACTCAAAACCGAGTTACATGCGATGAACTGTTTTCTTTGTAGAAAAAGTATAATTAATCAAAGTTTATATTTATCTTTAAATTGGATGGCCATAACTTACAGATTGTTTTGATATTATTATTATTATTATTATTATTATTATTATTATCATTATTATTATTATTATTATTATCATTATTATTATTATTATCAAGATATTCATGGGAAAGTAGCTTGTAACTAATAGAATGCCCAGGAATAAAAAAAAAATACATATATATATATATATATATATATATATATATTAAAAAAATTATGTAGAAGGGAATAGTTAACATACAGATAAATAAGAGCAAACATATATAAATAATATTTAATCACATCGATGTCTGTTCAGAATAGTAATGATTATCCAGAGTAATTTACAACAGCAATAAAGAGTTCATAAACTTATGAATATTATTAACCATCATAACATTGCTGTGTAAGGAGTGATAAAGGCTACAATATTTCATATTGTACCAGGAATATTATGGCTGCGATATTAGATAGATGCTTAAAGGTAAAGGTGTCTGGTTGAAATTCCAGCTTCATCCGAGTAGATACTCACCAGAACGTCAGCCGGGCAATCCCAGCCACAGCAGTATCTTCCCCAGTAGACAGCTTAAACTCACGATATCGGGGTGGGATCGATTTGATGCCATGCGAAAGCTAGGCAAACGAGTTACCACTGTACTAGCCAGCAGGCTGAAATGATCATGTAATGTTTCAATGGCGTTTATGAAATGACCATGAATAGGTACAAAATACAAGATATATTAAATGCAATGCCGGAGGGTACACTCGGGGACACTATTCTATCTCATTTCTCTTCTTCTTGTTTTGATGAAGTTTATGTAGAAAATATTTTAATGTTTTTATTGTTTTTGAAATATTTCTTTTTTCCTTGGGCTATTTTCTCTGTTGGGGTCCCTGGGCATATAACATCCTGCTTTTCCAAGTAGGGTTGTAGCTTAGCAAGTAATAATAATAATAATAATAATAATAATAATAATAATAATAATAATAATAATAATAATAATAATACCTCATAAATAAACTTCGATGTGATCGTCAGTGTATCATTAAAATGTTTTTTTTTTTTTTTTTTTTTTTTTTTTTTTTTTTTTTTTTTTTTTCAAATACTGTATAACTTTTGTATTGAAGAATCTTAACAGTTAGCTATCAAATTAATCTTCTTAATCTTGTGTAAAAAAAAAAAAAAAAGGAAAATAGAAGGGGAAAAAAATAAGCCTAATCTTATATCAAATGTTTGATAAAACGGTGAATAAATATTTATATTTCTAGATGTTGCCCTTTTGAAGAAATTGTCTGAAGATGCTCCTTGCTGAAGCGTAAACAATATTTAATAAAACGCCTCAAGAGTTTTGATATTAGAGTTCACGTCGGGAGACAGATGGCTTAAATAAAGTTGTCCTGCTTCACTTTCTATCTTGTTATTCACGTGTTTATTTATTTATTTATTTATTTATTCATTATGTATTTGGATTTTATTCACTACCTATCATGTTATTTATTTTTTATTTATTATCTATTTATTTATTCCTTATGTATTTTTATTTTCCTCACTTTCTATCATGTTATTCGTTTCTTTATTTATCTACCTATTTATTCATGCATTTTGTTTTTCTTCACTTCCTATCATGTTAGTTATCTGTTCATTTATTTATCCATTTATGCATTATGTATCTTGATTTTCTTCACTTCCTATCATGTTTTTTATTTGCGTATTTACTAATTTTTCTAGTTATTTATTTATTATGTATTTTGATTTTATTCACTTCCTATCATGTTATTTATATGTTTATTTATTTATCTATTTATTAATTATGTTTTTTGATTCTCCCTTAAGTATTATGTCTCTCCATTCATCCCCCTCATTTCCATATATCCAATTATAGTTTTTTTCTAGTCATCTGCATTTGAACCCTTCCGTTCGCCTTCTCTCTCTCTCTCTCTCTCTCTCTCTCTCTCTCTCTCTCTCTCTATCTATCTATGATAATATCATATTATCAATAAAGCTTAGAATGGGCAATGAGAGACAGCGCATAATCTTATACTTATGTTAATCTTCTCTCTCTCTCTCTCTCTCTCTCTCTCTCTCTCTATCTATGATAATATCATATTATCAATAAAGCTTAGAATGGGCAATGAGAGACAGCGCATAATCTTATACTTATGTTAATCTTCTCTCTCTCTCTCTCTCTCTCTCTCTCTCTCTCTCTCTCTCTATTCTTTACCTAAGCCTTGGCTGTCTCGTACCTTATAAAGATTACCAGCGCATTTCCCGGAGCTCGGTGATAATACCCTGTCTATCTTAGCGATAGAAGGGAAATGAGAAATTCTGGGAAATATCGTCGCTCTCAATATCTATCACTTTTTTTTTTTTTTTTTTTTTTTTTTTTTTACATTTTATCTCACCTTTGAAGATAAGAAATTTTCTGAATAGTGGTAAACGTGTAGATGCAATCTTGCGTTCGTTGAGATAATGGTTGATATACGATAATTGTACACAGCATAAGGTATAGATTAGAAATTATTAGAGGAACTGATGTGAATAGTTGGTGTTTCATTAACTCTTACTGAGTAAGTAAAGATGAATATTGATTACTTATGCATGTCTGTTATTATTATTATTATTATTATTATTATTATTATTATTATTATTATTATTATTATTAATGCTAATAATAATAATAATAATAATAATAATAATTAAAGATAATTAATAAGGATGGTTATGATGATAATGATGATGATGATGAGGATAATACTTTTGAGGAGGCAAAAATAAGAACCCTTCAAAGAGTGGATTATTTAAAAGTTTATCAGCATAGGTATCGTGAG
>NC_090730.1:9292930-9328305 GCF_036898095.1 Palaemon carinicauda
TTGAAGTCTTATTTTTTCCTTTGAAGTTATCTTTTTTTCCGAATTAGTTTATGCATTGTTCTTTTTACCTTTTACTTTTCATCCGTTCTCTTTGATCTCTTCTCAAGTCCTTTTACTTCCTTGAATTAGTTTATGCATTGTTCTTTTTACCTTTTAGTTTTCATCCGTTCTCTTTGATCTCCTCTTTTCAAGTCCTTTTACTTCCTTGAATTAGTTTATGCATTGTTCTTTTTACCTTTTGCTTTTCATCCGTTCTCTTTGATCTCCTCGTTTCAAGTCCTTTGACTTCCTTGAATTAGTTTATGCATTGTTCTTTTTACCTTTTACTTTTCATCCGTTCTCTTTGATCTCCTCGTTTCAAGTCCTTTTACTTCCTTGAATTAGTTTATGCATTGTTCTTTTTACCTTTTGCTTTTCATCCGTTCTCTTTGATCTCCTCTTTCCAAGTCCTTCTACTTCCTTGAATTAGTTTATGCATTGTTCTTTTTACCTTTTTACTTTTCATCCGTTCTCATGATCTCTTCTCAAGTCCTTTTACTTCCTTGAATTAGTTTATGCATTGTTCTTTTTACCTTTTACTTTTCATCCGTTCTCTTTGATCTCCTCGTTTCAAGTCCTTTTACTTCCTTGAATTAGTTTATGCATTGTTCTTTTTACCTTTTGCTTTTCATCCGTTCTCTTTGATCTCCTCGTTTCAAGTCCTTTTACTTCCTTGAATTAGTTTATGCATTGTTCTTTTTACCTTTTTACTTTTCATCCGTTCTCATGATCTCTTCTCAAGTCCTTTTACTTCCTTGAATTAGTTTATGCATTGTTCTTTTTACCTTTTAGTTTTCATCCGTTCTCTTTGATCTCCTCGTTTCAAGTCCTTTGACTTCCTTGAATTAGTTTATGCATTGTTCTTTTTACCTTTTACTTTTCATCCGTTCTCATGATCTCTTCTCAAGTCCTTTTACTTCCTTGAATTAGTTTATGCATTGTTCTTTTTACCTTTTAGTTTTCATCCGTTCTCTTTGATCTCCTCTTTTCAAGTCCTTTTACTTCCTTGAATTGGTTTATGCATTGTTCTTTTTACCTTTTACTTTTCATCCGTTCTCTTTGATCTCCTCGTTTCAAGTCCTTTTACTTCCTTGAATTAGTTTATGCATTGTTCTTTTTACCTTTTTACTTTTCATCCGTTCTCATGATCTCTTCTCAAGTCCTTTTACTTCCTTGAATTAGTTTATGCATTGTTCTTTTTACCTTTTAGTTTTCATCCGTTCTCTTTGATCTCCTCTTCTCAAGTCCTTTTACTTCCTTGAATTGGTTTATGCATTGTTCTTTTTACCTTTTAGTTTTCATCCGTTCTCTTTGATCTCCTCGTTTCAAGTCCTTTGACTTCCTTGAATTAGTTTATGCATTGTTCTTTTTACCTTTTTACTTTTCATCCGTTCTCATGATCTCTTCTCAAGTCCTTTTACTTCCTTGAATTAGTTTATGCATTGTACTTTTTACCTTTTACTTTTCATCCGTTCGTTTTGATCTCCTCTTTTCAAGTCCTTTTACTTCCTTGAATTAGTCTATGCATTGTTCTTTTTACCTTTTTACTTTTCATCCGTTCTCTTTGATCTCCTCTTTTCAAGTCCTTTTACTTCCTTGAATTAGTTTATGCATTGTTCTTTTTACCTTTTAGTTTTCATCCGTTCTCTTTGATCTCCTCGTTTCAAGTCCTTTGACTTCCTTGAATTAGTTTATGCATTGTTCTTTTTACCTTTTTACTTTTCATCCGTTCTCATGATCTCTTCTCAAGTCCTTTTACTTCCTTGAATTAGTTTATGCATTGTTCTTTTTACCTTTTTACTTTTCATCCGTTCTCATGATCTCTTCTCAAGTCCTTTTACTTCCTTGAATTGGTTTATGCATTGTTCTTTTTACCTTTTAGTTTTCATCCGTTCTCTTTGATCTCCTCTTTCAAGTCCTTTGACTTCCTTGAATTAGTTTATGCATTGTTCTTTTTACCTTTTAGTTTTCATCCGTTCTCTTTGATCTCCTCGTTTCAAGTCCTTTGACTTCCTTGAATTAGTTTATGCATTGTTCTTTTTACCTTTTTACTTTTCATCCGTTCTCATGATCTCTTCTCAAGTCCTTTTACTTCCTTGAATTAGTTTATGCATTGTACTTTTTACCTTTTACTTTTCATCCGTTCTCTTTGATCTCCTCTTCTCAAGTCCTTTTACTTCCTTGAATTGGTTTATGCATTGTACTTTTTACCTTTTACTTTTCATACGTTCTCTTTGATCTCCTTCGTTTCAAGTCCTTCTACTTCCTTGAATTAGTTTATGCATTGTTCTTTTTACCTTTTTACTTTTCATCCGTTCTCATGATCTCTTCTCAAGTCCTTTTACTTCCTTGAATTAGTTTATGCATTGTTCTTTTTACTTTTACTTTTCATCCGTTCTCTTTGATCTCCTCGTTTCAAGTCCTTCTACTTCCTTGAATTAGGTTATGCATTGTTATTTTTATCTTTTACTTTTCATCCGTTCGCTTTGATCTCCTCTTTTCAAGTCCTTTTACTTCCTTGAATTAGTTTATGCATTGTTCTTTTTACCTTTTTACTTTTCATCCGTTCTCATGATCTCTTCTCAAGTCCTTTTACTTCCTTGAATTAGTTTATGCATTGTTCTTTTTACCTTTTAGTTTTCATCCGTTCTCTTTGATCTCCTCGTTTCAAGTCCTTTTACTTCCTTGAATTAGTTTATGCATTGTTCTTTTTACCTTTTGCTTTTCATCCGTTCTCTTTGATCTCCTCGTTTCAAGTCCTTTTACTTCCTTGAATTAGTTTATGCATTGTTCTTTTTACCTTTTTACTTTTCATCCGTTCTCATGATCTCTTCTCAAGTCCTTTTACTTCCTTGAATTAGTTTATGCATTGTTCTTTTTACCTTTTAGTTTTCATCCGTTCTCTTTGATCTCCTCGTTTCAAGTCCTTTTACTTCCTTGAATTAGTTTATGCATTGTTCTTTTTACCTTTTGCTTTTCATCCGTTCTCTTTGATCTCCTCGTTTCAAGTCCTTTTACTTCCTTGAATTGGTTTATGCATTGTACTTTTTACCTTTTACTTTTCATCCGTTCTCTTTGATCTCCTCTTCTCAAGTCCTTTTACTTCCTTGAATTGGTTTATGCATTGTACTTTTTACCTTTTACTTTTCATACGTTCTCTTTGATCTCCTCGTTTCAAGTCCTTCTACTTCCTTGAATTAGGTTATGCATTGTTATTTTTATCTTTTACTTTTCATCCGTTCGCTTTGATCTCCTCTTTTCAAGTCCTTTTACTTCCTTGAATTAGTTTATGCATTGTTCTTTTTACCTTTTTACTTTTCATCCGTTCTCATGATCTCTTCTCAAGTCCTTTTACTTCCTTGAATTAGTTTATGCATTGTGCTTTTTACCTTTTTACTTTTCATCCGTTCTCTTGATCTCTTCTCAAGTCCTTTTACTTCCTTGAATTAGTTTATGCATTGTTCTTTTTACCTTTTTACTTTTCATACGTTCTCTTGATCTCTTCTCAAGTCCTTTTACTTCCTTGAATTAGTTTATGCATTGTTCTTTTTACCTTTTACTTTTCATCCGTTCGTTGATCTCCTCTTTTCAAGTCCTTTTACTTCCTTGAATTAGTTTATGCATTGTTCTTTTTACCTTTTTACTTTTCATCCGTTCTCATGATCTCTTCTCAAGTCCTTTTACTTCCTTGAATTAGTTTATGCATTGTTCTTTTTACCTTTTACTTTTCATCCGTTCGTTTTGATCTCCTCTTTTCAAGTCCTTTTACTTCCTTGAATTAGTCTATGCATTGTTCTTTTTACCTTTTACTTTTCATCCGTTCGTTTTGATCTCCTCTTTTCAAGTCCTTTTACTTCCTTGAATTAGTCTATGCATTGTTCTTTTTACCTTTTTACTTTTCATCCGTTCTCTTTGATCTCCTCTTTTCAAGTCCTTTTACTTCCTTAACTCTACATTGCTAATATTTCCCCTCTTGTTAAATAAATGTAAGCTTTTATTTTTTATAAACATTCCTTTTACAATCTCCATAGAATCATGAGAATCACATAATTTATTGAAAACAAAATACCTCATTAGGAAATAAAAAAACACATCGTACCGATACAATATTTATTTCTTTTAAGAACAGTTTTATTTTAAATATACAGTTATACAAAAATGTCATTCCCAAGAGTTCTGGTTTACATTGCTGATTTGAGGGTTGGAGTGGCCTATGCGGTAACGTCCCTGATTTGTGAACGCCAGACTGGGGGTTCAAGTCCCGCTCAAACTCGTTAGTTTCTTTGGTCGCTACAATCCCACCATCCTTATGATCTAAGGATGGTGTGCTTAGGGGAGCTTCTAGGTCTATCTGCTGAGTCCTCAACAGCCATTGCCGGGCCCTCCTTGGTCCTAACTTTGGTGGAGAGGGGGCTTAGGCGCTGATCATATGTATATATGGTCAGTCTCTAGGGCATTGTCCTGCTTGATAGGGCAGTGTCAATGTCCCTTACCTCTGCCATTTATGAGCGGCCTTTTTTAACCTTTAGATATGAAAAATCCCTTCTTTTCATGACATTTCATGATCTGTACACCTTAGTTTGAATGTCTTTGAGTGGCTATAAAAGCAATATTTATTACTCTTCCAAGTCGAAGCAAATCGTTTTCTTACATCATTTTGGTCCTAAACAAAGTTGTACTAATAAGTCACATAATGTAATATTAAAACAAATGTAAATTTATTTCATTTGGGTTAACCCCTACAATGTTTTCGATTAAAAGACAGGCAGCTCATCGACTTTCAAATTCAGAGGATGAAAGTAAACTTATATACATTATGGATGATTATGCATATTATTTTATTTATAGTCTTTTCCAATAAAAACTTTCTAAAAAAGATTAAAAACATTTTTTATGCTTCAACGTTAGTTAATATTCAATTCGTTACTTCAGCATAATGTTAATGAATATTATATTAATGGAACAGGAATATGACTTGCATTACTTGTCTGCTGAAATATAAAAAATATATCCTTACGGTAAAGAATATAAAGACGATATAATGTATTTGTTGGGCATAAGTATTTTGACTTGATTTTTAAGAATATATCCTTAAAGTATTTCATTCTTACGGTAAAGAATATAAAGACGAAAAAAAAAATATGTTTGACGTATGTAAAAGAAATTAAGTTCACCCACTTTAAATATAAATCCTTAAAGCATTTTATCCTTACGGTAAAGAATACAAAGACGAAATAATGTATCTGTTGGGCATAAATATTTTGACTAAACTTAAAATAATTTTGGCACGACTTCCGTTTGTGGCAGTGCATACGCTTAAACAAATATCATTCGAAATTGCCATTCTTTCAGTAAAGATCTTATCTATATATATGAAAAAAGATCCATGATATTCCATTGAGTTGTACATTGGCGCTTTATGCGTATGTTCAGTCATACAATTAGAATACTTGTACGAAATTAGCTATTTTTTGTTTATGAAACTATTGCTCTGTGATATCTTTATCATAATATTGAAATATCTCTCTCTCTCTCTCTCTCTCTCTCTCTCTCTCTCTCTCTCTCTCTCTCTCTCTCTCTCTCTCTCTCAAATAATAATTTCATTAAACCAATAAGAGTGAATGATCTTTGCCATCTCTCTCTCTCTCTCTCTCTCTCTCTCTCTCTCTCTCTCTCTCTCTCTCTCTGCTCCAACAATTATTCATTTTATTAAACTATTGAAAGTGAAAGACCTTTAATGTTTTGCTAGAATCTTTTACACTTTTTCCTCTCCAATCGACACCAATCCTTAACACTTACTACATTCTTAAATTTACCAATTATTACAACAACGGAAAAGGCATTACTTGACAGTAAGAGTCTACTATATGTACAAAATTACTAATCCATCAGAGATTTGGAACAATATAATTCCAGTAATAGAAATCTGTGTGATATATCCACCATATTGAAATTTTATCTTACCAAATTCGCTTAATGGTTGTTATTTGTGAATATTATCTCTTAAACAGCTCTCTTTCTAAAGGGGAACCGGTAGTTGATGTAAATGGTATTAATTGTTTTCCTTTATATATATATATATATATATATATATATATATATATATATATATATATATATATATATATATATATATATATTGTGTGTATTTATTTGTGTGTTTGAGTTTGTTCATATAAGCCATAAATACCTCTTGATATCGAATTCACTCTACCTCGGGGTCAGAGACCCAATTGGGGGAATTAACTTGATGATAATAGCTTCTGCTCTGCCAAGGATTCGAACCCAGACTAAGTCTAAACTGAGATTACAGCCGACGCTTTTACCATCAGACCCCAGATGGTAAATGGGTCGACTGTAACCTCAGTTTCGACTTTGTCCAGGTTCGAATCCTTGGCTGAGCAGAAACCATTATCATAAAGTTAATTCCCCCTATTTGGGTCCCTGATCCCGAAGCAGAGTCAATTTGATATTAAGAGGTATTTATAGCTTATATGAATAAATTAAAATCACAAGTAAATTTGATAAGTTATCTTGTATGTATGTATTTAATTATGTATATTTTTATTCTTATATAAAATGTTCATATGTGTATGTTATTAAGTATAAATGCATACGAGATACTAAATCCTCTGAAGAATTTAGCTTAATAGCTAATTTAAAAGTGAGTAAAAGATAGTTTTGGTCTTGCTCGTCCACAGAATATCAAATGATATGGATGTTACCAAACTGTCACAATTGATAATCAGCTCAATGAGTCATGGATGTTCTAATTACGAACAGCATCAGCTGTTAATTTATTGAGTTTTGTGATTCTTTGATTTTGCCCTTTGGGTGTTTTGTTCGTTATTGGGGATTTAAAACAGTAAATGTTTGATCTGAGTAATGGGGTCAGGGCATGACCTAAGAGGTCTTTGTGCGGTGGTACATTTTTATCTCAGCCTAATTTTTACCTCGACTTGATTTTTACCTCAACTTGATTTTTACCTCAACTCCATTATTATTACCTCAACTTAATTTTTACCTCGACTTAAGTTTTACCCCAACGTTATTCCTACCACAGTTTTATTTTTCACTCAACCCCATTTTTACCTCAACCGTTTTTCACCTCAAGTTAATTTTTACTTCAACTTTATTTTTACTCTAACTTCATTTTACCTCAACCTTATTTTCAACTCAACTTGATTTATTCCTAAACTTTCCTTTTTACCTCAACTTTATTTTTTACCTCAACTTTACTTTTACCTCAACCTTATTTTCACCTCAACTTAATTCATACCTAAACTTTCCTTTTTACTTCAACCTTATTTTCACCTCAACTTAACTTATACTTAAACTTCATTTTTACCTCAACCTTATTTTCACCTCAACTTAATTTTTACCTAAACTTCATTGTTACCTCAACCTTATTTTCACCTCAACTTAATTTATACCTGAACTTTCCTTTTTACCTCAACCTCCTACGAATGGCTTAACTAGATGAATTTCGTTTTAAAAAGCAGTGGATTTTAGTAGTTAAAAGAATTATGTTATTATTAAAGAAAAGGAGAGAGACAAACATCATCAAATTATCTTAACACCTTTATGTCTCAATATATTTCTTGCCATTTTATTTATATCGTATTGAGTAGCTTTATCTCCAGACATGTTTATTCTCCGTAGTCAAATAGAATAAATTTTTGAAGTTTGGAATTTTTAAAATTTTCTGTGAGGTATAAGGGTCTCAAAATATCCATGAACATTTCAGGTGATTATTAAAATTGAAATTATTTATTTCTAGTGAAATATACTAAACATACTCCCAACATTCAAGCTGTACCACCGACGTCAACCTTATTAACTTGAAAATTAACCCAAATGTTAAACGTTGGAAATATTGTAAAAAAAAGTATGGCATCATCTTAATTTCCTGTGGCTGTAGCTACGTCATACAACAGCTTGGTCCTTTCGTGTCATTTAGGAAGAAATCTATGCGTTTGACTAAATTTTACAATTTATAACAGCAAATGTCACAGTAATGGTAAATTTCAGTTTCATATTAAAAAAAAAAAAAAAAAACTTTATAAGTAAAAAATAAGTATCCCTACCTAAACAAAAGTGAATAACAGTGTTTTGTTCCTAGAACGTTATTTGTTTGTGCTTAAAGCCGGATTTTCACGGTCGAACGTGGTTCGACAGACAAGTATTTGAAATGATGTTCGAACATGTGAACAGGGTATTTGGTTGTCGAACACGTTCGTCGAACGGTTCGAAGAAAGTCTGTTCTCGCCTGACTTTTATGGGAGGGCTTCATTGTCCACAAACCTTATGCATTTGTAGCTGACTCCACCTCTTCGAACCGTTTAACAAGCAGGTTCGACAACCGTGTTCGGCGAACCTTTCGACAGTGCAAACTCCGCTCAATGTTTCTTTTGTGTCCTGGAGTTATTTCAATAAACATATTATGTGAATTAGTAACACTCGTGGACGAAAGGGTAATAAATCTTTGAATAATAACCAGCCCCACTTAGAAAGGAGTGCTGAGAGAGGTTATGCAAACATAGTTTCGCACAGGTCTTGAAATAAACCGTACATATTTAATTTTGATAGCTAATAATTTTTTTTCAATAGTTGTATTGGAAGCGAATATTTTTTTCTCTTTGTCAGGTAAGAGTCCCATAATGGGCTAGATACACTAGTGGATAGTCATTAAAGAATTGATTATGTTTTACATATCCCGTTTACCCCATTTCTTAAAATGATTATTCTACTGTTGATCAATAGACTGTTTATGTCACCTGACGAAAAAGACTCATCCTCAACAGAACTGGAAACTGCTTTCTGCAGTGGCTATATTCAGCTCATTTAATTAGATTGTCAAAAAGCACGGTTTTCTAACATTTCTTAAGTAGAAAAGTTCATCTCTTACTAATATTGATCGGCATCAAACTGCCGTGTTGAGATATCCACAATACCCCTACTACTCTACAATTCTGTATTTATGACTACTGTATTCCATAAATACAATCAGTATTGTCACATGAAGCAGCCTTCAAAATCCAACGACTCTCTCCTGAAGCGATTTAAAGACTCACAGTAACCGCTATTGGGAGCCCTTGGCGATAGCATCCGTAGCCGGAATCATGGAAATAAACATCTCATTTTCATCTGTAGGTGATGAAAGAGAGAAAGAGATAACACAGGCACCATGAGATTCCTTTAAGGAAGCTTAAGCCCTTCTTCGAAGAGGCTAGTAGACAAAAAGCGGCTGCAGACATGACACTGGAGATCATATTAGGGTGGGCTTTGGGAGATCCATTGCTCGTGGTCTTCATGGCTTCTGGAGTCTCGCCTGCAAATGGAAAGAAGAAGAGTTTATTTGATAAGTAGACGATGTGGATTGATAGGAAAATAATCAATATTATTCTCTGTTCAACGTGATCAAATAGGACAGTGCTAGTAACAATGAGAATTATTAATATAGAATAGCAAGAACTATTGGAGGAATACTGAAATATGTATGAGTGTTTTTAGAACATTAATGGTATATTCATGATGGCGTTTTGAAATTTTAAGCTTTTAAGATTTCGCTTGAAAAAACATGTAACCATTTAAAGATTTTTAAAGGTTTTAAAGATCGCTCATGAATGGCAGAGGCAAGGGACAGTGACATTTCCCTAGCAATCAGGACAATACCCTAGAGACTGTCTATTTATTATATGATTAGCGCCCAAGCCTCCTCCCCACCCAAGCTATGACCAGAGAGGGCCAGGCAGTGGCTGCTGATGACTCAGCAGATAGACCTATAGGATCCACCAAACCCCCCAACCTTAGCTCACAAGGAGAGTAAGGTTGCAGACACTAATGGCACTAACGAGTCTGAGCGGGACTCGAACCCCCGACTGGCAAACACCAGGCAGAGACGTTACCTATCAGGCCACAACAACTCGTGTAAGAGTTGTGCATTTAGCAGTTTTTATAATCATTATAATACTTCATCACAAATCTGAACTCAGGGTTGAAATTTCACATTCAAGTACAGGATTTCTAACCATAAAGGTTCGTCTTGGGCGTAAGGCATAAGAAATTTAAGCCTACCAGATATACGCCAGAGTTAGAGCTTCCATTGACACTTGGAGGATTCGTTTTATAATCGTTAAAAAGTATGTATTCGATTCTTATCGTTTTATGGGAGGTTTCGTGTGTTAATTAAGGCTTTAATAGTATCGAAACTAAATTTATGATTAATTCTGCAAATTGATCTTAGCATAAATGATAATAATCGTGAAAAAATTCTGTTTGTTGAAGCCTCCCCTATATACTAAAGAGCAGTTGTCTGGCTATATATATGTATATATATATTTCATATATATATATATATATATATATATATATATATATATATATATATATATATATATATATATATATATATATATATTTATCCGTCCACGCTCAATGGCATTGCCAGACATATAACTACTTGATATTTCCCCATCCATCGGGTAGTGGGGAGAGAGGGAGTAGTCATACCTTAGCAAGTGTGGGATGCGTGTGTTTGAGCACATGTATCTAAATCTTTTTCGTCATTTTTCACGGGTTGCGCACACCAGTTATAGAAGAATTGCTCTTTTGCCATGCTAAGGGTGGCCTGGTGATAGCGTCCTTGCCTGGTGATTGCCCGACTGGGGTTCGAGTCCCGCTCAAACTCGTTAAGTTCATCTGGTCGTTGCAACTTCACCACACTTGTGAACTAAGGATGGGGGATTTTTAGGAATCTATAGGTCTATCTGCTGAGTCATCAGCAGCCATTGCGTGGCCCTCCTTGGTCCTAGCTTGGGTGGAGAAGGGGCTTGGGAGCTTATCATATGTAATATGGTCAGTCTCCAGCGCATTGCCCTGCTTGATAGGTCAATGTCACTGTCCCTTGCCTCTGCCATTCATGATCAGCTTTAAACCTTTAAAAAGAATAAGGAAACAAAGCCACAGTATATATCTTACTTTCCAGCACATGTACCATGACCGAGACGATTTTGGCATTGGCTGGCTTGCAGGAATATCTGCCAGAGTCTTGCAACCTCGCCTTGTGAACCAGAAGAGAGGACCTGGTGAGTTCCCCCCGGTGTTCAGTGTCCACCTGGATTTCACGTCCTCCTTTCTTTCCGTAATTTACCAGCTGAAAAGAAGATATGTTTACAAGTTAAAAGGATGATTGATATCTCAGTTGAGAAAAAGATTGATAACAGTTGAAGAAAAGATTGATTTACCAGTTTGAAAAAGATGATTGGTTTACTAATGGAAAAAAGATTTATTTACCAGTTAAAAAAAACATTCATTCACCAGCTGAAAAGAAGATATATTTACAAGTTAAAAGGATGATTGATATCTCAGTTGAGAAAAAGATTGATAACAGTTGAAGAAAAGATTGATTTACCAGTTTGAAAAAGATGATTGGTTTACTAATGGAAAAAAGATTTATTTACCAGTTAAAAAAAACATTCATTCACCAGCTGAAAAGAAGATTGATTTACCAGTTAAAAGGATGATTGATTTCTCAGTAGAAAAAAATATTGATAACAGTTGAAGAAAAGATTGATTTACCAGTTTGAAAAAGATGATTGGTTTACTCATGGAAAACAGATTTATTTACCAGTTAAAAAAAGATTCATTCACCAGCTGAAAAAAAAAGATTGATTTGCCAATTGGAAACGATGATTGGTTTACGAGTTGAAAAAAAAAGATTGATTTAACAGGTTAAGAAAAGATTGATTAACCAGCTGAAAAAAGATTGATTTACCAGCCGAGAAGAAAATAGCTTCATTTACAAGCTTGAAAAAAATATGTATGGCAATATACTGGAAAAAAAAGTATAGAAAAGATAGAAGCCTATCAGATCTATGGTACCCAAATTGAAGGACTTAATTTTAAACCATTTGATACTAAAAATTAACAAATAACTCGCAAAATCGATAGATGAACAATGAATGTATTAGATACATGCAAAAAATAAAAGAATAAATAAATAAACAAATAAGTAGATATAAAACTAAATGAAATATTTCCTATATTTCCGGTTGGAAACAGACTGCAAAACCTATTGTGTAAAAGACGGATATTGAACTTGATATCTTTTGTAACCAGTTGCTAAAGAAATAAAAACGATCGCTAAACCTATAAAATTCAATGAGAAAAATAGATCAGGTCAATCATTCAAATGATGGCCACGCGTGTTAGTAAGAAACCCATGATTTACATATATGACTTAATTAAATATGCATACACACACACACACACACACATATATATATATATATATATATATATATATATATATATATATATATATATATATATAAATAAATAAATATATGTGTTGGTATGTACTATATTTAATATATGTATATTAATTAACTCATCTGTTATGTTTATTTGATTTCTCACTTTTTTATCACATATCTATAATCTAAATAATTTGGTCACTAGCAATAACGAGGATAATGAAAATAAGTGATCATAATGATAATAATATTGGTAATGGAGGCAATGATAATAATAAACCTAACAAATGATAAAAACATATTCAAGTAATTTCAAACCGACAGTGTCCTTACCTTATCTCTGTGATACCACAGAATGAATTCGGGTGGGGTGGGACTGAAGTGGACCACGCAAGTGAGGTTCAAGGTGCTGCCCTTGTCCAGGTAGACGCTGTCGGCACCCAAGAGTTCTGCCTGAGGAACTGGTTGGTGGGAAGGAAAGGGAGAGACGTTGAATAGAATATGACCTTTTGAAAATTGCAAGATGCAAGATTATTCATACGCAAATCCTCCTGAACTCACCCGCATACGCTTTAACGTGAGCTTCTACAGACACACACACACACACACACACACACACACACACACACACACACACACACACATATATATATATATATATATATATATATATATATATATATATATATATATATATATGCATATATATATATCCCTTGCAGATTGGGGATACCTTAACGTTGGGAAAGGGTTTGTGTATCGCAATGATCAGCAAAATTTTACTAGCCTTGGCCACCTATACTAGGTTGGTCTGTTGTGATGGATCAGACTAAAAACTCTCAACATCACCAATATGCAGTGGTCAGCCTGGTGATGAAAATTTATCAAATTCCATACGTGACTAAGGACAAGTGTGAGGCCCTTGTCCTGCAGTGAACTAGAAACGGCTGTATTTGTTGTTGTTGTATATATATATATATATATATATATATATATATATATATATATATATATATATATATATATATATATACATTTGTGTCGTAGCTCAATTATCCTTAATTGCTACTTCCTATACGGCATCCGAGTTTAATCCCCCTCTCAGGTTTGGTATAATTCACTGAAACATGACCATACCATCCATGTTAGAGAGGGATTTGGATGCCCCAGGGTGGGTGGGGGTGGGGGGGGGGTAGATGAGCGTCTTGGACAAGTGGCTCAGTACTCAAGGCACTGATTCCTGGGGCTGTTTGCGATTTCAGACATTTGTTTACGGGGTAAAGGCCTTATGGGTAGCATACGCACTGAAATCCTACAAGAGGAAAAGGTATACTTATATATATATATATATATATATATATATATATATATATATATATATATATATATATATATATATATATATATATATAAGTCTATATATATATGCATATATATACATGTATAAATATATATGTGTGTATATATATATATATATACATTTATACATATTCATATGCTTATGTATATATACCTATATGTATACATATATAAGTATTTGTATATTTGTATAATATTCGAACATGCAGTATATATGTATTGTGTATGTATATATATATATATATATATATATATATATATATATATATATATATATATATATATATATATATATATATATATATAAGTAATAACATTATGCCTTTTTTATTTCCCAAAGATTATGTAATATAACTGACATTTAAACGTATAAAGTGCTATGAAAATAAAATAAAAACGACTCTTCTAAATAACGAGAGTTTTCTATCACGCTGTGATTTTGCATCACAATGCAAGCGTTAAATTAACTCCAGCTTTTTTTTTTTTCTTTTTTTTTTCAGTGAAAAATCGAAACATTACGAACCGACTGTAATCTAATGAGTGGCAATTACCGAGATCAAAGAGAGCGAACTCTGTTTTCGAATAGATAATTATTTCGACTTTTTTCTTTATACCTGTGGGAAAATGAACAAATTTTAATCTGCTTTGATTTTAAGTGTGAATGAACTTTATTTCAGGTCAGAGTCTGATGAATAGACAGTTGGAAAGATGTTATAAAAGGGTTTAATTATAGGTATTAAATGTAAAAGGTTGTTACAATTCGTAATAAAAGATGATAATTAATACGTCATAATCAGAGACTTGTTTTTATCGCATGATTGAAAGTAGTTCGGTGATCAGTCTGTGAAAGATCTTTCTTAATGGAAAGTACTGAAGAGAAGAAGGCTAACGGGAAACTAAGGATAGATGTCTGTGAATTAAACGTTGAGAGTTTTGGAAGAAATATGTTTCAAAATGTAAGTTTATTCCGTATATAAAACTGAATATATGTATATATATATATATATATATATATATATATATATATATATATATATATACACACACACACATATATATATATATATATATATATATATATATATATATATATATATATATATATATATATATACATGGGTGTGTGTGTAATGTGTGTGTGTGTGTATATATATATATATATATATATATATATATATATATATATATATATATATATATATATATATAGAGAGAGAGAGAGAGAGAGAGAGAGAGAGAGAGAGAGAGAGAGAGAGAGAGAGAGAGAGAGAGAGAGAGATGCTGTACATACATCCGTATATGATAAAATGTAAACATAATATGGTAATGACAACATTTTTTGTAATTGTAAATTTGTAACTGCTTAATAATAATAATAATAATAATAATAATAATAATAATAATAATAATAATAATAATAATAATAATAAAATCAGATAGGGAAAAGAATGGAAAGTTTGTCTTAATGTTAAGCAAGTAATTTAAGATAAATTAATAAAATCAGAATATATTTTACAACGATCTATATAAAGTATGAATAGGTGAAGAGATCCAGATAATGTTAGAATTTATTAGATATGCTGGTATGTCCAGGTAGTAGTTATATCATATACACAATACTACAAGTATTATAGAAGCTGTATTCCAGATGCGACCAGATAGTGGAATGTACTTCTTATCCTGGCGGTTGAATCGGTAGAACTTCAGAAGTTCAAACTTTTTGTGTATTTATTTCTGTTGAACAGGTTGACATAAGATTTGTTTTATAGTTTATGTATGACTGATTTATTTCAACATTCAACTCTTGTACATAGTTTATTTGGTATTTCCCTATTCCCTTTTCTCACTGGGCTACTTACTCTGTTGGAGTCCTTGGGCTTGTAGCATTCTACTTTTCAAACCAGGGTTGTAGCTTGACTATTAAAAATGATAATAATGATAATTAGAGGGGCCCCTCAATAGAGCGCAGACCTCCGCCACGGCAGCTTATTTCTCGACCTTGACCGCGAACTTTGACCTTAACATGTATTAATTGGCGTGGATTTTCCTATACTCAAATATGAACTAAGTTTGACGTCTCTGTGTCAATGATGTCCAAATTTATGGCTGATTACGTGAATTAGACATTTTGCTTTACCGTGACTTTGACATTTGACTTTGACTTTCCAAAATTTAATCATTTTCAGCTTTTCTAACATAACAGTTAATCCCTGCAAGTTTCATTACTCTACGATGAAAGTTGTGGCCAGAAAGCTGTTCACAAACACGCACATACACAAACACACAAACATGGACGAAAACATAACCTCCCTCCAACTTCGTTGGCGGAGGTAATAATTGAAAATAACATTATTTTTAAGGAGTATTTATGAATTAAACCAGATAAGAAAGAAGAAAATGAAAGACAAAATCGTCATTCTATTTGCTTGGATGATTATTTCTCTAACAAACGACGCGAAATAGCAAAGAAACCAGAATCTTGTTAAAGGAAAAAAAAGATTAACACGGAATATTCATATCAAATACGTTGTGTTAATGAGACCTGTCAGTTTGTAAGGAAATATTAGGCAGTCTCGTAATTATGGTTTTATCCATTTTTTTTTTTTTTGGAGGAGGTATAAAACTGGTGGGTGTTTTTTCAAATAAAAGTTTTATGCAATTTGTGTGTTGAATTTTGAAAAGTGATAGATGGAAAGATAAAAAGCTGTTATAACAACTAACAACTAATTTCCCTTTTTATGGAGAAATGAGATTTTTTTTTGTTTATTTATTTATTTTTTTTTTTTAATAAAACTTCTGTGGAATTGTATGTTAGATTACGAAAAGAGATATAGAAAGATAAAAAGCTGTTACAAGAGTTAACAAGTAATTTCCATTTTTATGAAGAAATGGTGATTTTTCTTTTTTAAATAAAAGTTAGATGCAATGTGCATGTTAAATTCCAAAAAGAGAGAGATAGAAAGATAAAACGTTGTTATAACGTAGTTAGCTATTTTCCCTTTTTGTAAAGATTTTTTTTTTTTTTATAATAAAAGTTTTGTGAAATGAGTGTGTTGAATTGCGAAAAGAGATAGAGAGATTAAAAATTGCTAATAAATGTCCATGTTAAATTGCGAAAAGAGATAGAGAGAAAAATAAAATATTGCTAATGAATGTGCATGTTAAATTGCGAATAGAGTTAACAAGATGAGAAGTTTCTAGTTAATGTACATGTTAAAGATAAAAAGTTGCTGATAAATATACATGTTAAATTCCGAAAAAGTTAGAAAGATAAGAAATTGCTAATATATGTACATGTTAAATTCCGAATAGTTTGATGGAAAGAGAAAACGTTGCTAATATATATACATGTTAAGTTCCGAAAAGAGTGAAATCGAAAGATAAAATATTACTATAACATGGTTAAAAACTACCTCTCCTTTTATTCTGCATGGAAAAACAAATCATTGATCGTCATCAAGGGGTAAACACCGTTTATGGAATATGAAAAAGCTGCAAATATAAATTGCCAATGGAATACAAACACGTATCGAACTGGTTTATACATTTCGCAATCATGGAATGTTTATGTCCAGAATTAGCGTTATCTATTATTCAAGGTTCATCTGTGTTCCTGCGTTGGAGCTAAATATGATGTATTTTCAAAGTTCACCTTTGCGCTGATTTCGATACGTGCGAAATTGATTTGATTTTACAGCTTTAATTCATGGTAATTCGAGATAGCTCACGCTCGTGTTTTCACATATAATTACAGTTAGGTATACAAATTTTCGTTTTGTTGTATACATACAGAAACGAACACACGCGCATATATATTTGTGTGTGCGTGCATATATGTATATATATATATATATATATATATATATATATATATATATATATATATATATATATATATATATGTGTGTGTGTATATATATATATATATATATATATATATATATATATATATATATATATATATATAGATATGTATATATATAGATATAGATATATATATATATATATATATATATATATATATATATATATATATATATATATATGTGTGTGTGTGTGTGTGTGTGTGTGTGTGTGTGTGTGTCTGTGCGTGTTCGTGTGTGTGTGTACACATAAACTGTTAATCCAAGGATGAACCACCTATACAGAAGAATTTTAAATACGAACAGTTTTATACGCCCACACTGAAAGCTTATCAGCATACACTGGGCCATTCTTCTTTATATTTTATATGCATTGCCCTCTACCCGTTCCTTTCCCACGACGTAATCAATATTTCTAGTCTTTTCTATCATCCTCTTTCCCAATTCTTCCAAACATTACACTCATTTCATTATTCTATCTTCCTTTTATATTCTCTAGCACAAAGATTCTTTACAACCTCAGAGGCATTAGCACCAAATTCTCACTTTAACAAAAAGAAATATATATTCATCTTTCATGGTCAAAGACTAAAGAATAAGAAAGCCAAAAACGAAAGTAAAAATCCCTTCTGAAGTAACACTCACCAACAACTTCTAGTTTGACGCTAACAGCTGTCACTGGCTTCGTCGAAATGGAACACTCGTAGAATCCTGAGTCCGTTGGCTGTGGGTGTCTGAGGACAAGGACCCAGTCGCCCGAGGAAGGATCTCTGTGGGCTGAGAATCTGTCGTCGTTTGTGAACGTAAAGGATCCAACCGTAAGGACGTGTAGGTCCTTGTGCCGTATCCAGGATACCTGGGAAAGTAGAGACGTTATTATTATTTCACTGTAGTTCAACCAGATCATTTTCACATTTCTGAATTCATAAGGTTTTTATAAGTTACTGGAGAACTTTGGGACCCACCGATTTGGCTCTTAGATTTCTAGCTTTGCTGGGAATTAAGGGGAGTTATTTTTAAATTTTTGAATTCATAAGGTTTTATAAGTTACTGGAGAACTATGATACCTACGGATCTGGCTCTTAGATTTCTAGCCTTGCAAGGGATGAGAGACTCATTTTACATTTCTGAATTTATAAGGTTTCATACATTTCTGGATAACTATACCTACTGACTTGGCCCCTAGATTACTAGTTTTGCAAAGGATGAGTGGGCTCATTTTCACTTTTCTGAATTCATAAGGTTTTATAAATTTCTGTAGTACTTTGATACCTACCGATTTGGCTCCTAGGTTTCTAGCTTTGCAAGGGAGGAGGGCGGGGGCTCCAACAGCTGCCAGGACCGAAGTGGGCGTGTTCTTGGCAAAATGAGGCCCTCTGGGAGGGAGGGCGTCATCATTTCCCCAGATCCCCGCATTATCCATTGAATCAACTTTGTTTCGATTGGGTTTTCCACGAATCTTGCTATCGACGACTAACATATCAGCTGGGAAAGAGATAAGAATGTAATTGGTTATAATCGTAGCAAAATTAATATTTTTAGTGAAATTTTGATGTGAAAGGCGGCCCTGAAGTAATTACGCAAGAATATATTTTGTAAGATTTAATAAAAATTATCTGAATCTCAAGACAAAACCGATAGAAATTAAAGAATAAATTGATTGTCGAATGAAGAAAAAGATAGAACTGTCCCTTTAAAAAGGGCAGCTTGTGCTTGTACGATAAAAAAGAAAGGTAATATGAATTTTAAGATCTTTTGAAAAAGAGTAAACCAACCTAACAATATATGCATTATAGGTAATTTTATGCTGATAGCACACCTGACTTACTGCTAACTAACCGGCATTAGATATGATATCTGGAACTGTTAGTGAAAGGAACTGTAAATTTTTGTTTCTTTCGAGTACAAATTGCCTCTTTTGACTTGAGAATTGAATATGTGCCTGGTCGGTAGTGGACTGATGGGAATCGCGAAATTAATTATGGAGCCGGAAAGAAAGATGAGAGAGTTTTTGATTCTCTCAAAACTTCAGCAGTACTGAAAGCCCTTCAAAGACAAGGCATAGATGCATGTTAGGTTAAAACACTTGAAGGCTCATTTATATCTTTCATTTGCAGTTCATACAGAAAACTATTCCTCTACTTCTACTACTACTACTACTACTACTACTACTACTACTACTACTACTACTACTATGAACGGAAGATACTTAACTATGATAAAGCCAATTTAAAAGAAGTTTTTCCCTAAGAAAAGTGTTCAGTGTCCCGTCAATATCTCCCAAACAGGATATGCTTTACTCTCTCTCTCTCTCTCTCTCTCTCTCTCTCTCTCTCTCTCTCTCTCTCTCTCTCTCTCTCTCTCTCTCTCTCTCTCTCTCTCTCTCAATTACTCCTATATTCATATATAAGCTTTTTCCGTATCAGTCCCATAAATCCTCGATTTGATAACATAATTGCTGCTAAGTTCTCCTGACTGCAAGAAAATATCGTTTCAACTGTAATATGAGAGAAACAGCCTATTAAGGACTAATGGATATTGCATCCACTAAGAGTAAAAAAAATTTCGTGGTATTAACCTGCTATGTATTTGATCTTATATACACAGTATACCTGTGTGCATATATATATATATATATATATATATATATATATATATATATATATGTATATATACATATATATATATATGTATATATATATGTGTATACTGTATACGTGTGTATGTGTACATGATTATATGTATGTAAATACCTATATTATCTCACACATACACACATACCCATATGTATATATATATATATATATATATATATATATATATATATATATATATATATATATGTTTGTATATATGTTTGTATATATAGATGTACAGTATATATTTGTATGTAAATATATTTATTTATTTACAGTATATATATATATATATATATATATATATATATATATATATATATATATATATATATATATATATATATATATATATATATATACACCGATACTTTTATACACACATATATATATATATACATTGACGTGGTGAAAGGGATTATCTATTGCCATGATCAACATTGTTGTACTACCCAGTGCCGTCCATACTAGGTTGGTTTGCAGTGAGTGATCGGACGAAAATCTCCCACCATCACCACAGTTGGCAGCCTCACCATCCTTGTGAACTAAGGATGTGGGTTTAGGAGAACGTATAGGTCTACCTGCTGATCATCAGCAGCCATTGCTTTGCCCTCCCTGGTCCTAGCTTGGGTGGAGAGTGGTCTTAGGCTCTGATCATATGTATATATGGTCAGTCTCTATGGCATTGTCCTTGCCTTTTGCCGACTCAGCAGATAGACCTATAGGCTCCCCCAAACCCCCCATCCTTAGCTCACAAGGATGGTGAGGTTGCATTGAGAAGGAGGAAGAGAGAGAGAGAGAGAGAGAGAGAGAGAGAGAGAGAGAGAGAGAGAGAGAGAGAGAGAGAGAGAGGGGAGCTCTTCTATTCATGAGCGAGCATTAACCCTTTAATTGATAACGTAGCGTTTTGTTGGTTATAAATTTTCTAGTTATATAATATTTATAAAATAATGATTTAGTAAAACAAGAGCTCTGTTGATTGAACTATGTTCTTTCCTGGTAGTGCTAAAGTAAAGAGAGGAGAAAGAATAGAGGAGAGGAAGTTTTGATGGGGGGGGGGATGAAAGAAGAAATTCCAGGAAACTCATTTGTTAATTGTTCCTTGCTCCGAGTTATGAAGCAATAATGTTCGGAATGTGAAGAGAGGGGAAGAGAGATGGCGATATTAATTGTGGGAAAAAATAA
Source organism: Palaemon carinicauda (assembly GCF_036898095.1). Lineage (NCBI taxonomy): Eukaryota > Metazoa > Arthropoda > Malacostraca > Decapoda > Palaemonidae > Palaemon > Palaemon carinicauda. The sequence continues at coordinate 9,314,270 of NC_090730.1, forward strand.
AGTTAATGAGGAACTTGAAGATGTCTTTGGTTATATGGAAGTACCATTAATGCCACTATTAATTAGATTCCTTAAACGTTATAAGCATTTCTTCTGTTACCTCCAAACCATTCTCTCTCTCTCTCTCTCTCTCTCTCTCTCTCTCTCTCTCTCTCTCTCTCTCTCTCTCTCTCTCTCTCTCTCTCTCCTTACGAAAAGGAAATTGGAAATGTCACTGTCTAACGTCCTGCTGGACGGGAGATCGAGTCCCGCTGAAACTATGGCTCTTCCTGCAGTCATTGGTAGCCATTGCCTGACCCGCCCTGGTCCTATCTTGGATGGAGATGGGGCTTGGGCGTTTATCATATAGACATATTGGTCAGTCTCTAGGGCATTTTCCTGCTAGCTAGGGCAATGTCACTGACTCTTGCCTCTGCCATTCATGAGTGGCTTTTAAACCTTTAAATACGTATCACTGATTATCCCCAATACCCAGTTAAATATTATGGCTAACTAAAACGGTTAAGTATTATGGTTTACTGGAACATTTTCATTGATAATTAATGTTTGATTAAAAATGATTTCTAGATATTGATTATCTAGATGTGATTTTTCTTACCTCACTGTCTCATAAAGCTCCATCGTTACAATAATAATTAGTGACAATAAATCTGGTTAGTAATGTAATTGAACTTGTAATTTGAGATACGGGAATCTTGAAATTAATTAAGTCTTTCGTATATATTGTCGTAATGAATTATTTTGGGCTGAAATAACTACCGTGCGTATTGCCTTTGGTCTAAAGTATCTACACCTATTGTTTTCATAATAAAGCAATTTTTCTGATAAAATAATAATGAAATATTCCAGGAAGTTCCTCGAAATTCTCTTTGGTATGTGTTGTTTGATGAAATTGTGAATTCAGCCAATGCCCCTTTTTTAGATCATATTTAATCATACTTATCATCTTGTTTGTTGGGATTGAGGTCACTGGCATTGAATTAAAATTCCAAACATGTTTGTTGAGAGTTGCTAGGTTAATTTCTAGGAAAATGGAAAATGTGTGAGAGATTTTAAACAAAAAACACTGCGTTGAAAGCTGTCAAAATAAATCTCCATAAAAAAAAAAAACATTGTGCTGCTAATGGTAAAGTGTAATCCCTATATATTATTTCAACATTTGCACATTTTTGGGGTAGGTTTTTAATTCATATCAAGAGCTAAAATAATTATTATTAAATTTGTAAGCCTTGTCTAAACTTTTAGAAATCGTAATTATGACATTTTTCATTTTCATCTTTTCTCAGCAATGAAGTTATTTTCCCTAATAAGAGTTGGCTATAAAGAAAAAGCAAACAACATTCATTGCCGCATTCATAATTGAATTGACATACCAAGGATGAATAACTCTTGAAATAGAACTTCCTCAGAACAAGTCACTTGATACGCCTACTGTCATCCTTGCTCTTTCTGGATATTAAGAAGGTTCCTTTTAAATAATTATTTCAATGCATCCTGCAAAACCTTTTTTTATTTTTCCAAGAACTTCTGAAATATTCAGTCTTTTCAGTCAAGTACAATTGTTTGTAACTACCTCCCAGAACTCCTGAAATAGCCTATACAATCTCTTCAGTTGAATACAATTCTCCATTCTTTTCACATGACTGAACCACCTCAAAGTAATCTGATCCATTCTATTACCTACACTAAACTTTAAAACAATTGCTCTACGTATATTTCTTATGAATTCAGGTGTTCTTGAACCTTGTGTAATTTGGAAACAGTTCATTTCGGTAGCTGTATAATTTTACCTTTTGTTACTAATCAGCATCAACATTGGTTTCCATAATGGAAAGTTGGTTCACTTTTCCCTTCATCCAATTTTTGCATTTACATAAATGTCCTTCAACTTTTCTATGAATCAACGCTTCTCTCATACTGGCATTCTCCATTATATTTATGCACCCAAAAATTATGTATGAATAACCCACTATTATTTTACTTCCATCTACAATATCATTAATTGGTAATTCTTCCCAGGTTATATTTTTCTCTATTACCTTCCTTTTACCATCTTTGCACTCAACAGTCTCCTCTTGCAAACTCTTCCAAGTGATTTTACTCACCTCTGCAATTTCTACTCACTGTTTCCTTTAACAGAGTATCATCTGCAAACTTTACCCACACTGCAACCTATTTGAAAACCCCCTTTTTACCCATTACTTTGCACCTACATCTGCAACCTATTTGATAACCCCTTTTAACCCATTACTCTGCATCGACATCTGCAACCTATTTGAAAACCCCCTTTTTTACCCATTACTTTGCACCTACATCTGTAACCTATTTGAAAACCTCCTTTTTACCCATTACTTTGCACCTACATCTGCAACCTATTTGATAACCCCTTTTAACCCATTACTCTGCATCGACATCTGCAACCTATTTGAAAACCCCCTTTTTTACCCATTACTTTGCACCTACATCTGTAACCTATTTGAAAACCTCCTTTTTACCCATTACTTTGCACCTACATCTGCAACCTATTTGAAAACCCCTTTTAACCCATTACTCTGCACCGACATCTGCAACCTATTTGAAAACCCCCTTTTTTACCCATTACTTTGCACCTATATCTGTAACCTATTTGAAAACCTCCTTTTTACCCATTACTTTGCACCTACATCTGCAACCTATTTGAAAACCTCTTTTTTACCCATTACTCTGCACCTACATCTGCAACCTATTTGAAAACCCCCTTTTAACCCATTACTTTGCACCTACATCTGAAACCTATTTGAAAACCCCCTTTTAACCCATTACTTTGCACCTACATCTGCAACCTATTTGAAAACCCCCTTTTAACCCATTACTCTGCACCGACATCTGCAACCTATTTGAAAACCCCCTTTTTAACCCATTACTTTGCACCGACATCTGCAACCTATTTGAAAACCCCCTTTTTACCCATTACTTTGCACCTACATCTGCAACCTATTTGAAAACCCCCTTTTTACCCATTACTCTGCACCTACATCTGCAACCTATTTGAAAACCCCCTTTTTTACCCATTACTTTGCACCTACATCTGCAACCTATTTGAAAACCCCCTTTTTACGCATTACTTTGCACCTACATCTGCAACCTATTTGAAAACCCCCTTTTTAACCCATTACTTTCCACCTACAACTGCAACCTATTTGAAAACCCCCTTTTAACCCATTACTCTGCACCGACATCTGCAACCTATTTGAAAACCCCCTTTTTTACCCATTATTTTGCACCTATATCTGCAACCTATGTGATAACCTCCTTTTAACCCATTACTTTACACCTACATCTGCAACCTGTTTGAAAACCCCCTTTTTAACCCATTACTTTGCACCTACATCTGCAACCTATTTGAAAACCCCCTTTTAACCCATTACTTTGCACCTACATCTACTGTGCTTTCTCTGATCTCTTGTATCACTCCATCCATAATGATGTAGAGCAGCTTTGGATACACAATACATCCTTGGCTCAGACCCACTTTCAAACCAAACCAGTCATTCTCCTAACTACTTACTCTCACACATAGGTTATGCCATATATTACCAACACCATCCACATTGCCTGTCCATCGATTTTATCATAACTTGTTTCTAGATCCACGTATGCTGCCTACAGCTTTTCCTTCGCTCTCAAACGTCCCTCATGAGTATTTCATGAGAGGCACTTAGTCCAATTATCTTTTTCCTTACTTTAACACAAACGGGTTCCTTCCTATCAGTCCTTTTGTTACCAGTTGCTTTCTTAATCAAAGTCCCAAAATAAACCTTCCCTAGTATACTGAGTAACGTTATGTCCCTATAAGTCTTACATGGTTTTTGTGATGAACAGGTTGACTTAAGACTCTCTTCATAGTTTATATCAGATTCATTTTAACGTTACCACTGATCATGAGATATTTCTCATCTATGGTTTATTTGTTTCTTTATTTCCTTTCCTCATAGGGTTATTTTTCCTTTTGCAGCCTATGGGCTTATAGCATCCTACTTTTCCAACTAGGGTTGTAGCTTATGATAATAATAATGATAATAATAATAATAATAATAATAATAATAATGACAACAGCAACATCATCTATAATAATGATAATAATATATTTTTATTTATTGCCTCTCAAGTATAGTTTATTTATGTCCTTATTTCCTTTCCTAACTGGGCTATTTCCCCTGCTATTGCCATTGCGTTTGTAGCATCCTGCTTTTCCAAATAGGATTAAACGCTAGCTAGTAACAATTAATAATAAGAATTGCCTTAATCTCCTTAACGTTCTATGCTTCATCTTAACATGGTGAGTTAGTAAGTAGTATGTATTTCTTTTTATCTAATTTTCTATTCAGTAAATTTCAAGTTAGAAAAGAATTCTCAAAGCTTACCTGAGAAGAGGATTAGAAAAACGGTTTGGAGAATCTTTGAGCTCAACATGATGGTAGAGATTAGCTTCAGGTTGGCTAGAAATGTCTCCTACGGTCTTCTTGTTCTTGTTGCTCACCGTCAAGTTGCCTGCAAATTAGAAGGAAAAGAAATATGTATTAAGAAATGGTGTTTTGCATTCTCTTAAAATTTGGTTTCTATAAAATCACTAGATTTAATGATTTCAAAAGATTTATTTTCTCTTAAAAACAAACATTTTAAGGATAGTAAGAGAGATATGTGATGTGTTTTGATAAAAAAAAAACATGCCAGAATAAATTGCCTCTTGGTTGGATATATATATATATATATATATATATATATATATATATATATATATATATATATATATATATATGCTTGTACGATTGCATGATGTTCACTTGTTCTTAGAATATATAAAACAACGTGTAAATGTATAGAGCATTTTGATGAATTATGAATAATTTTATGATAACTAATTTTTTTTTTTCAATTGCCGATGACATCCTTTAAGCAAAACGTTCCTTGTAAAATAGAACTTAATCTTTAGATACTTGATTATAGATAAATCACCATTTTCATGGAACTTTTATAGCATATGAATCTTCATATAAAAACAGTTGGTTATGTTTAGAAAATATTATATATTTGGTATGTGTCTAATGATTGCTAGATATTTTTCATACAATTTTAGAGTTATTTATTTGTAGTAAAATGAGGCTTCAATTCTTTGATAAAAAATGATTATGTTTAGAATATATGTATTTAGTGTGTTTCCAATGATTGCCACATATTTGTCATACAATTTTTAGAATTTGTAGAAACACGAGGCCTCAAAATTTGATAAAGTTATAGATTTGAATTATATAGAATATTTATACTGAAAATATATACAATTCGACAATAAGGAAACCCCTTTCCTGTGAAAATATGGGAATAAATGGATTGTTGTGGTCTATTGGAAACATTCCTGCCTGGCATTCTGTTGGATGGGGGTTCTAGACCCTCTCAAGCTCGATAGTGTCTTGTTGAGTCCGCAACCTCATCATCCTTGTGAGCTAGGGATGTGGGGTTTAGGGGAGCCTATAGGTCTACCTGCTGAGTCACCAGGAGCCATTGCCAGGCCCTCCCTGGTCTTGGCTTGGGTGGAGTAGTTGTTTGAGGGTTGATCATATGTATATGTGGTCATTTTCTAAGATATTGTCACTGTCACTTGCCTCTGCCATTCATGAGCGACCTTTAAACATTAAACTTTTAGGTTGGGGGGGGGGGGGAACAGAAGTTGTGGCAATGTTTAAGTTTCCATCGGTATAACTTCAGTTCAAACTTACCATTGTTTTCTTTCGATTAAGTTGAGATGTGTCTCCTTTCATAGTTTATATGTTATTCATATGACTTATATTGTTCCTGTATTTATCATATTTTTGTCCTTTACTTTTATTTACGTTTAATTTGTTTTTCTTTACTAGTATGCTTTCCTTATTGTGGACTTTGGAATTGTAACGTCCTGCTTTTCTAGCTGAGCTGTTATTGTAATTTAACGACTACTACTACTACTACTACTTCTACTACTACTACTACTACTACTACTACTACTACTACTACTACTACTGCAGCTGCTGCTGCTGCTGCTAGCACAGTTTCCTCCTCAAGTTTACTTGCAGTAAAAGGACATTATGATAGTATTGACAATGTTAATAATAATGATAATAATAATAATAATAATAATTATTATTATTATTACTATTATTATTATTATTATTATTATTATTATTATTATTATTATTATTATTATTATTATAATATTGGTCGTAAAATAATAGCTTCTACCAACACACTTCCCTTTTGCTTTTCCTAAGGACTCATAAACTCAAAAACAACAACATAACGACAACAACAATTTTTGGAAAATATGAATGGACCAGATTAATACAATCCACAACCAAAATGGATGTAATTGCAATAAGAAGAAAAAGAAAATTGTAGTTTTAAAAGAGGAAAATAAGAGTATCTCAGTAAAAATCAGGTATTGGAAGAAGAGGAAAAATAAATATATTTGGGGAGACTTGATTGAATTTATATCATACGGAGCCTGACAAAAAATAAACTTGAAAAGACGATTAGAATTGAAAATAAGTGTAAAGGGAGAAGATATGAAAAGGTTAAGTCAATTCTGAAGAGTAATTTAGTGGCGTATGAAAAGTGGAAGAAGAAAGTTTATAAAGAAAGAAGGTGAAAGATGGAGTACAGAGAAGATGGAAGAAAAACACGATTCAAAAAGTAAGAAAAGAGAAACTAGACTTGGGGAAATTTATTGAGAAACGATGAGAGATGAAACATCAAGACGAACGAGTAAGGAATTCAGAAAATAAAACACATAACACAATTGACCGAGAAAGAGAAAAAATGGAACAAACTCAGTGCAAGACTAGAAAAGCACTCAGAGAGTGTAAACCTCCGCCACGGCAGGTTATTTCTCGACCTGCTCGACCTTGACCTTGGCCTTTGACATAGGTCTTTCAAAATTGAGTAACTTCCACGTCTCAACATAACCATTAATCCCTGAAAGTTAAACTACTCTATGAGTAAAATTGTTTTCTCTCCCACGGCAACTTATTTCCCGACCTTGACCTTTGACCCAGGACTTTCAAAATAAAAGTACTTCCACGTCTCAATATGACAATTAATCCAAGAAAGTTTCACTACTCTATGAGTAAAATTGTGACCTCTTCTACAGCAATTTATTTCTCGACCTTTTGCTTGACCTTGACCTTTGACCTAGGAGTTTCAAAAATTGAACCATTTCCATGTCTTAACATAACCATTAATCCCTGAAAGTTTCACTACTCAATGTGTAAAATTGTGACCTCTGCTACAGCAAATTATTTCTTGACCTTGACCTTTGACCGATGGCTTTCAAAACTGAATCACTTCCACGACTCAAAACAACAATTTATCCCTGAAAGTTTGACTACTCTTCGAGTAAAATTGTGGCCAGGAAGTTGTTCATAAACATACAAACGGACGAACAGACAAACAGGTGTGAAAACGTAACCTCCTTCCAACTTCGTTGGCGGAGGTAAAAATGATGGACTCTATTAGCAATAGAGAAGCTTATGCGTGTCTTCTTCCTCCTTTATCACAAGGCAACACTTAACCGAATTTATGACCTCTGGGAGCCCAATGGAAATGGATGGTGAAAAGAGAGGTGAACATGAACTGCCTGAACGAAAAGCAGTTGTTGGTTGGGTGGTAGTAATAGGAGCAGTAGTAGTAACAGTAGTAATAGTATAGCTAATATCTGCGAAGGAGAATGTGAATTGCATGAACGAAAAGCAGTAGTGGGTTAGGTGGTAGTAGTAGCAGCAGTAATAGTAACATCAGTAGTAATATTATAAATGGTATCTGCGAAGGAGAACATTTACTGCCTGAACGAAAAGCAGTTGTTGGTTAGGTGGTAGTCGTACCAAAAGTAGTAATAGTATAGATAGTATCTGTGAAGGAGAACGTAAACTGCTTGAACGACAAGCAGTAGTTGGTTTGGTAGTAGTAGCAGTTGTAAGTTTGGTAGTAGTAGCAACAAGAGTAGTAATAGTATTAACCCTGGATAGGTACGGTGGGTCGTTTGCGACCCCGAGCGTCAAAAAAAAACAGGTTTTTCTCACGTGACTCACCCCCGTGACTGAATTTGTGGGTGATCGACCTGCAGGAGGTGTCTCCCCTACACGCTCTAGTAGTGTCCAGATGTGCATTGCTGTAGCTGTACTCCTTCCCCGATTTCTGAGACGCATCGGGGTCGTTCGCGTCCGAGTTTACCCTTCTAGGGTAGTTTGCATAATTATCAAAGTTATTACGTATTATGAAATTGTCGTAGAATGGTGCAACTTGTATAGGTTATCAGTTGTGGAAAGTCTTGGTGGATTGTTTGGCTACCATGTGCATGTTTTTTTTTTTTAGTTAAAATGTCGTTCATCACCACGAGGACCATTTTACCGCGAGTGCCCCTTTTTCATTTTTTTTCATTTTTTTGCCAAGTCATTTTTCCGTAAGATATTGCCAAATAGTGTCGTAAAACTTTTGCTTGTTTAGTGTTGGAAAGTGTGTCTAGATGATCTGGCTACCCATGCATGACTTTGTTTTTGTCAGATACGACGTAGTTATTGGTATATTGGGTATTTAACTGCGGTTACCAATTTCTGTTTTTTTTCAATATTTGTAAAAATTACTACGTAGTAAGGAATTGCCGTATATTATTCATTTTTTTTTCATGTTTATGTGTTAGAAAGTGTGCCTTGATGGTTGGGCTAACACGTGCATGTCTTTTTTTTTATCTGAGATGTCGTATATTAGAATGTCGGGCATTTTACCGCGAGTGTCCCTTTTTCATTTTTTTTCATTTTTTTGCCAAGTCATTTTTCCGTAAGATATTGCGAAATAGTGTCGTAAAACTTTTGCTTTTTTAGTGTTGGAAAGTGTGTCTAGATGATCTGGCTACCCATGCGTGATTTTGTTTTTGTCAGATACGACGTAGTTATTGGTATATTGGGTATTTAACTGCGGTTGCCAATTTCTGTTTTTTTTCAATATTTGTAAAAATTTACTACGTAGTAAGGAATTGCCGTATATTATTGATTTTTTTTTCATGTTTATGTGTTAGAAAGTGTGCCTTGATGGTTGGGCTAACACGTGCATGTCTTTTTTTTTATCTGAGATGTCGTATATTAGAATGTTGGGCAATTTTCCGCGAGTGCCCCTTATTATTTGTTTTGCATTTTTTTGCTTAGTCATGTTACCGTAAGGAATTGGCAAGTAGTGTCGCAAAACTTATATTTTTATAGTGTTGGAAAGTGTTCTAGATGATCTGGCTACCCATGCCTATTTTTTTTTTAGCCAGATATGGCGTATATATAAGTAATGTGTTCGATTTTCCTGTGATTGCCATTTTTTCGTTTTTTTCCCATTTCTTTCAAAATTACTACTACTAAGGAACTATCACAGAGTAATATTTCATTTTATATGTTTATTTGTCGGAAAATATGCCTTGATGGTTTGCCTAGCACGTGGCTGAAATTTTTTTTTCTGAAATGCCGTATATTAGAATGGCCATTTTTCCACGAGTGCCCCTTTTTATTTGTTTTGCATTTTTTTGCTTAGTCATGTTACCGTAAGGAATTGGCAAGTAGTGTCGCAAAACTTATAATTTTATAGTGTTGGAAAGTGTTTCTAAATGATCTGGCTACCCATGCCTATCTTCTTTTTTTAGCCAGATATGGCGTATATATAGGTATGTGTTCGATTTTTCCTGTGATTGCCATTTTTTTCGTTTTTTCCCATTCTTTCAAAATTACTACGTACTAAGGAACTATCACAGAGTAATTATTCATTTAGATGTTTATTTGTCGGAAAATGTGCCTTGATGGTTTGCCTAGCACGTGGCTGAATTTTTTTTTTCTGAATGCCGTATATTAGAATGTTAGCCATTTTTCCCTCGAGTGCCCCTTTTTATTTGTTTTGCATTTTTTTGCTTAGTCATGTTACCGTAAGGAATTGGCAAGTAGTGTCGCAGAACTTATATTTTTATAGTGTTGGAAAGTGTTTCTAGATGATCTGGCTACCCATGCCTATCTTTTTTTTAGCCAGATATGGCGTATATATAGGTATGTGTTCGATTTTCCGGTGATTGCCATTTTTTCGTTTTTTTTTCCCAATTCTTTCAAAATTACTATGTACTAAGGAACTATCACAGAGTAATGATTCCTCTAGATGTTTATTTGTCGGAAAATTTTGTTTACTTTTTTTTTGATTGAATATCATCAAATTTTTTTAGCTAAAATATTGTTTTACATTTTTTTTTTTCGATTTTATTTCCCTTCAAAAAAATTTTTTTGGGTCAGAATTTTAATTTTATAGTCGTAAAATAATCGACAATTATCCAGCCAACCCACCATACAATTTTTATGCATATCCAATAATAATTTTAGATTAGTAAATAACACCTTGAAATTGACATATACCCTTCCTACATTTCAAGTGGCAGATTAGGGAGTCTGAGTCAGTGGTGGTTGGCGGCCATTTTGTGGACATATCCGAAGCGTAAGCTGCCCTATCTATATATATTCTTGTTCCCTATAGAAATTTGTGATATTTTGGTATATTTTTACCTGCATAAATATCATATTATATATTAAATATATGTATTTTTTTACGGGAATTTATAAGTACTCAAAAAATTACCTTTAGATATGGCCCCTGATATAAATGTAATTTACAAAATAATGAAGATTTTTTTACATATTTCTATTTTAGGATAACATATGTTTATTCCCTAAAAAAATTAGCCACTTCCTATTTCATTTGGGTACCCAAAAAAATTCATGAAATTTGGACAAATTTTTTTGGCCAAAAAAAGTTACCCTTTTTTTCTCATTTCAGATCTTCACCTCCATGGGTCTGACTTCATCCAAAATACATCAAGATGTGTCCTAAACATTCAAGAATCAATTCCTAAAAGGATTTGTGTATATATGTATAAACTTTTTTTTTATGAATTTTTATGTCAGGTCTTTTTTTTTTTCTACTTAATTTTTTAAAATATTTATAATAAATAGTTTTTCTGCAGATGAGTAGTATTTATCTATACAGTTGTTTTAAGCATTCATTGAAGTTTTTTTTGGCAAAAGAAAAAAGGAGGTTACTGCAAAAACTGATTTTTCAAGAATTTTTTTTGGCGTCGGGGTCGTTCGCGTCCGAGTATACCCTTAAAGGGGTGTCCGAGGACCGTACCTATCCAGGGTTAAAAAGTATATGTGAAAAGAATGTTACCGAGCTTAAAAAGGGGTGAAAAAGGAAGGATTATATAAATAATAGTTTTATAGAAAAACCTTGAAAGATAATACAATAAAAAAGGGTTTAAAGTAGATTGCTACGTATTAAGGAAGCAATAGTAGTGAAAAGATTGCTGCTGAGGTTAAGAGGAGGTAGAAAAATGGAGGAGTCATTTTATGGAAATTGTGTAGAAAAAACTTGAAAGATAATACAATAAAAAGAGGTTATTGTTGATATGCTAGGAGTTAAGGAAAAGTAGTAGTAGTACTACTACTAGTAGTAGTAGTAGTAGTAGGGGAAAGAATACTGCTGAGGTTAAGAATAGGTGGAAAAATGAAGGATTGATTTAATGGAAATTGTTTAGGGAAAAACTTGATAGATGATGCAGTAAAAAAGTTAAAATTGATAGTCTAGGAATTAGGGAAAAGTATTTAGAGATGATACAATATTAAAGAATCAGACCATTGTAATTGTAAGGACTAATTTGACAGGATACAGAGTTTATATATGACATATATATATATATATATATATATATGTATTATATATCTGTTTTGATGTTATTACTGTTTTTTAAAATATTTTGTTCCTCATTTTTTCTCATATCGTTTATTTATTTCCTTATTTTCTTTCCTCACTGGGTTATTTTTCTCTAGTGGAGCCCTTGAGCTTATATCATCTTGCTTTTCCAACTAGGGTTGTAGCTTAGCTAATAATAACGATAATAATAATAATAATAATAATAATAATAATAATAATAATAATAATAATAATAATAATAATAATAATAAATAGTAATAATAATAATAATGATAATAATAATAATGATAATAATAATAATAATAATAATAATAATAATAATAATAATGATAATAATAATTAATAATAATGATAATAATAATAATAATAATAAAAATAAAAGAAAGACATATGTTAGACCCTCAACCCATTTTATCGTAAACTAATAAATAAAAAAATTCAACTAGAATTAGACAATAAAATACACCGGAAGATTTATAGACTATTTCGCAGCTCATGAAGAGTTATTGCGTGATACATACGATGATGAAGTAGGTGTTATTTCGTATAGCATTTCTTTCGTTTTCAAAATTGGTTGTGCTCTGAATATGCTTTTCAGACATATTTATTCGAAGATAATTCACACCTTGGCGTTCGATATTGTACTTGAAGTTCTCTTGCTTATTTCATAATTTCCTTTCTTCACTGGGCTATTTTTTCCATGTTGGAGTCCTTGGGATTATAGCGTCCTACTTTTCAAGTTAGGGGTGTAGCTTAGCTAGTAATAATAATAATAATAATAATAATAATAATAATAATAATAATAATAATAGTAATAATATTGATGATGAAAAAGATAATAATAATGAAAATAATAATAATATTGATGATGATAATGATAATACTAATAATAGCAATAATAGTATTGATAAAAATGATAAAGATGATAATAATAACGATAATAATAATGATAATAATAATAATTCAAAGTGTTTTATTTTGTCGTTGAAAGTTTAAAGCTTTTGTTTATTGTTTTTGCTTGAGAAAAAGAGTCTTAAAATCGTTAACAAATATTTTATGAGGAAAACAATGAACATTTTGATGCAACTTTTTCAATTTCTATTTTGTTATTAAGGTTTGCCTGTCTATCATTCAAAGTATTATAGAAGGATTTAAAGGTTTTCTGTGGAGTGAAGGTCATTCCATTTATTGAGAGAGAGAGAGAGAGAGAGAGAGAGAGAGAGAGAGGGGGGGGAGTGCATGGTGATTGTCGGTTGAATTATAAGCAAGGAAGAATGAAGGTGTAAGAAACAGACCAGATTAGTTATATGAAGAAGAAATTAAAATACTATATTTGAGAGAGAGAGAGAGAGAGAGAGAGAGAGAGAGAGAGAGGAAAAGGGATAGAAAATTTAGAATACAAGAATTTCAAAAGAATGGAACTTGCAAAAAACTGGACAGATAAAACGAAACTAAACAATAATGTATTGGAAACGAGTAAGGGAACAACGAAAGCTTGGAAAGGAGGGAATGAAGGAAATACGGAATAAACCAGGGACAGGATAAAGAGGTCAAACTGAGTAAGAGAAAGGGGACAGGTGTGAATGAATAAATCAAGAAAGGGAAATCACGAAGTAAAAATTAAGATTTAGAAGGGGGAGAGGTAATCAAAGCTAATAGTGTGGGAGGAACAATCGAAAGAAGAATACGAAATAAAGAAAAATGGATAAATTATGAATAATGAATAGAATAAGATACTATTTTTGGAAAAAGGAGGAAATAACCGGTGAGATATATATATATATATATATATATGTATATATATATATATATATATATATGTATATATATATATATATATACACACACATATATATCAGACGGAAAGAAAGGTTAAACTTGAATAAAGAAAGACCAATGTTGATATGATAACTGAAGTAAAGTCAGATAAAGAAAATATTTATTTGATCTATCGCAAAGACTCATATACGAATTACGTGTTTCTTTACAAATATTGATTAATTAGTGTACGCGACCCGTCAAAACTGACATCTTAATATTTAGATAGATATGCACAGGCGCTCCCCTCTTACCAGAGTGTGACTATTCCCTCTCTCCCTTACCCGAGGGACGGGGAGAGATCGAGTAGTTATAAGTCTGAGCATGACTCGAAAAAAGTATATATATATATATATATATATATATATTATTCAGACACTAGGTCTCTATTACATAGGGGAAGTGACCCTTGATTTTCATTCCTCATTTTT
>NC_090730.1:9328805-9338805 GCF_036898095.1 Palaemon carinicauda
TTTTTTTAGCCAGATATGGCGTATATATAGGTATGTGTTCGATTTTCCTGTGATTGCCATTTTTTCGGTTTTTTCCCATTCTTTCAAAATTACTACGTACTAAGGAACTATCACAGAGTAATTATTCATTTAGATGTTTATTTGTCGGAAAATGTGCCTTGATGGTTTGCCTAGCACGTGGCTGAATTTTTTTTTTCTGAAATGCCGTATATTAGAATGTTAGCCATTTTTCCTCGAGTGCCCCTTTTTATTTGTTTTGCATTTTTTTGCTTAGTCATGTTACCGTAAGGAATTGGCAAGTAGTGTCGCAGAACTTATATTTTTATAGTGTTGGAAAGTGTTTCTAGATGATCTGGCTACCCATGCCTATCTTTTTTTTAGCCAGATATGGCGTATATATAGGTATGTGTTCGATTTTCCGGTGATTGCCATTTTTTCGTTTTTTCCCAATTCTTTCAAAATTACTATGTACTAAGGAACTATCACAGAGTAATGATTCCTCTAGATGTTTATTTGTCGGAAAATTTTGTTTACTTTTTTTTTGATTGAATATCATCAAATTTTTTTAGCTAAAATATTGTTTTACATTTTTTTTTTCGATTTTATTTCCCTTCAAAAAAATTTTTTTGGGTCAGAATTTTAATTTTATAGTCGTAAAATAATCGACAATTATCCAGCAACCCACCATACAATTTTTATGCATATCCAATAATAATTAGATTAGTAAATAACACCTTGAAATTGACATACCCTTCCTACATTTCAAGTGGCAGATTAGGGAGTCTGAGTCAGTGTGGTTGGCGGCCATTTTGTGGACATATCCGAAGCGTAAGCTGCCCTATCTATATATATTCTTGTTCCCTATAGAATTTGTGATATTTTGGTATATTTTTACCTGCATAAATATCATATTATATATTAAATATATGTATTTTTTTACGGAATTTATAAGTACTCAAAAAATTACCTTTAGATATGGCCCCTGATATAAATGTAATTTACAAAATAATGAAGATTTTTTTACATATTTCTATTTTAGGATAACATATGTTTATTCCCTAAAAAAATTAGCCACTTCCTATTTCATTTGGGTACCCAAAAAAATTCATGAAATTTGGACAAATTTTTTTGGCCAAAAAAAGTTACCCTTTTTTTCTCATTTCAGATCTTCACCTCCATGGGTCTGACTTCATCCAAAATACATCAAGATGTGTCCTAAACATTCAAGAATCAATTCCTAAAAGGATTTGTGTATATATGTATAAACTTTTTTTTTATGAATTTTTATGTCAGGTCTTTTTTTTTTTCTACTTAATTTTTTAAAATATTTATAATAAATAGTTTTTCTGCAGATGAGTAGTATTTATCTATACAGTTGTTTTAAGCATTCATTGAAGTTTTTTTTGGCAAAAGAAAAAAGGAGGTTACTGCAAAAACTGATTTTTCAAGAATTTTTTTTGGCGTCGGGGTCGTTCGCGTCCGAGTATACCCTTAAAGGGGTGTCCGAGGACCGTACCTATCCAGGGTTAAAAAGTATATGTGAAAAGAATGTTACCGAGCTTAAAAAGGGGTGAAAAAGGAAGGATTATATAAATAATAGTTTTATAGAAAAACCTTGAAAGATAATACAATAAAAAAGGGTTTAAAGTAGATTGCTACGTATTAAGGAAGCAATAGTAGTGAAAAGATTGCTGCTGAGGTTAAGAGGAGGTAGAAAAATGGAGGAGTCATTTTATGGAAATTGTGTAGAAAAAACTTGAAAGATAATACAATAAAAAGAGGTTATTGTTGATATGCTAGGAGTTAAGGAAAAGTAGTAGTAGTACTACTACTAGTAGTAGTAGTAGTAGTAGGGGAAAGAATACTGCTGAGGTTAAGAATAGGTGGAAAAATGAAGGATTGATTTAATGGAAATTGTTTAGGGAAAAACTTGATAGATGATGCAGTAAAAAAGTTAAAATTGATAGTCTAGGAATTAGGGAAAAGTATTTAGAGATGATACAATATTAAAGAATCAGACCATTGTAATTGTAAGGACTAATTTGACAGGATACAGAGTTTATATATGACATATATATATATATATATATATATATATATATATATATATATATATATATATATATATATATATATATATATATATATATATATATATATGTATTATATATCTGTTTTGATGTTATTACTGTTTTTTAAAATATTTTGTTCCTCATTTTTTCTCATATCGTTTATTTATTTCCTTATTTTCTTTCCTCACTGGGTTATTTTTCTCTAGTGGAGCCCTTGAGCTTATATCATCTTGCTTTTCCAACTAGGGTTGTAGCTTAGCTAATAATAACGATAATAATAATAATAATAATAATAATAATAATAATAATAATAATAATAATAATAATAATAATAATAATAAATAGTAATAATAATAATAATGATAATAATAATAATGATAATAATAATAATAATAATAATAATAATAATAATAATAATGATAATAATAATTAATAATAATGATAATAATAATAATAATAATAAAAATAAAAGAAAGACATATGTTAGACCCTCAACCCATTTTATCGTAAACTAATAAATAAAAAAATTCAACTAGAATTAGACAATAAAATACACCGGAAGATTTATAGACTATTTCGCAGCTCATGAAGAGTTATTGCGTGATACATACGATGATGAAGTAGGTGTTATTTCGTATAGCATTTCTTTCGTTTTCAAAATTGGTTGTGCTCTGAATATGCTTTTCAGACATATTTATTCGAAGATAATTCACACCTTGGCGTTCGATATTGTACTTGAAGTTCTCTTGCTTATTTCATAATTTCCTTTCTTCACTGGGCTATTTTTTCCATGTTGGAGTCCTTGGGATTATAGCGTCCTACTTTTCAAGTTAGGGGTGTAGCTTAGCTAGTAATAATAATAATAATAATAATAATAATAATAATAATAATAATAATAATAGTAATAATATTGATGATGAAAAAGATAATAATAATGAAAATAATAATAATATTGATGATGATAATGATAATACTAATAATAGCAATAATAGTATTGATAAAAATGATAAAGATGATAATAATAACGATAATAATAATGATAATAATAATAATTCAAAGTGTTTTATTTTGTCGTTGAAAGTTTAAAGCTTTTGTTTATTGTTTTTGCTTGAGAAAAAGAGTCTTAAAATCGTTAACAAATATTTTATGAGGAAAACAATGAACATTTTGATGCAACTTTTTCAATTTCTATTTTGTTATTAAGGTTTGCCTGTCTATCATTCAAAGTATTATAGAAGGATTTAAAGGTTTTCTGTGGAGTGAAGGTCATTCCATTTATTGAGAGAGAGAGAGAGAGAGAGAGAGAGAGAGAGAGAGAGAGAGAGAGAGAGAGAGAGAGAGAGAGAGAGAGAGGGGGGGGAGTGCATGGTGATTGTCGGTTGAATTATAAGCAAGGAAGAATGAAGGTGTAAGAAACAGACCAGATTAGTTATATGAAGAAGAAATTAAAATACTATATTTGAGAGAGAGAGAGAGAGAGAGAGAGAGAGAGAGAGAGAGAGAGAGAGAGAGAGAGAGAGAGAGAGAGAGAGAGGAAAAGGGATAGAAAATTTAGAATACAAGAATTTCAAAAGAATGGAACTTGCAAAAAACTGGACAGATAAAACGAAACTAAACAATAATGTATTGGAAACGAGTAAGGGAACAACGAAAGCTTGGAAAGGAGGGAATGAAGGAAATACGGAATAAACCAGGGACAGGATAAAGAGGTCAAACTGAGTAAGAGAAAGGGGACAGGTGTGAATGAATAAATCAAGAAAGGGAAATCACGAAGTAAAAATTAAGATTTAGAAGGGGGAGAGGTAATCAAAGCTAATAGTGTGGGAGGAACAATCGAAAGAAGAATACGAAATAAAGAAAAATGGATAAATTATGAATAATGAATAGAATAAGATACTATTTTTGGAAAAAGGAGGAAATAACCGGTGAGATATATATATATATATATATATATATATATATATATATATATATATATATATATATATATATATATATATATATGTATATATATATATATATATATATATATATATATATATATGTATATATATATATATATATATATATATATATATATATATATATATATATATATATATATATATATATATATATATATATATATATATACACACACATATATATCAGACGGAAAGAAAGGTTAAACTTGAATAAAGAAAGACCAATGTTGATATGATAACTGAAGTAAAGTCAGATAAAGAAAATATTTATTTGATCTATCGCAAAGACTCATATACGAATTACGTGTTTCTTTACAAATATTGATTAATTAGTGTACGCGACCCGTCAAAACTGACATCTTAATATTTAGATAGATATGCACAGGCGCTCCCCTCTTACCAGAGTGTGACTATTCCCTCTCTCCCTTACCCGAGGGACGGGGAGAGATCGAGTAGTTATAAGTCTGAGCATGACTCGAAAAAAGTATATATATATATATTATATATATATATATATATATATATATATATATATATATATATATATATATATATATATATATATATATATATATATATATATTCAGACACTAGGTCTCTATTACATAGGGGAAGTGACCCTTGATTTTCATTCCTCATTTTACTCATGAAATTTAGAAAACGAATTCTGGCAATATTCAAATTACATGAAATAATTCGGCTGCATTCGAAAGAAATCCGTCAACCAAGCTATCTATTTATCTATCTGTATATATATCTATCTATCTATCTAGAAACTCTCATTACACATTAGAGAGAGGGAAGTTCGTGGTCGATCAAATGTCTTAAAAGGAAAGTTATTGACAATAGAGGGAAGGAAATGAGAGCGTTGTAATAAGAGGAATTAAGAGAGATTTGATATTGAGGGGATAGGAAAGTGAGAGATGAGAGATTGAGAAATGATGCTTGGGAAAAGGTGAGAGAGAGAGAGAGAGAGAGAGAGAGAGAGAGAGAGAGAGAGAGAGAGAGAGAGAGAGAGAGAGAGAGAGAGAGAGAGAGAGAGAGAGAAATACTGGAGGTTCATTATGGCATTACAAGGGTAAAATCATTCATCTGCTCTCTCTCTCTCTCTCTCTCTCTCTCTCTCTCTCTCTCTCTCTCTCTCTCTCTCTCTCTCTCTCTCTCTCTCCTGTCATTACATAGAATCATTTATATTTTAGTTTTCCAAGTCGGTGTAAAATTGCTGTCACACAAATACTTTTCATATTATGCATGGTATTTACCTTTTGCTAACCTACAAATTTAGTAACATTAATTTGGTGAAATTTGGGTTTTGTGATGTCGATATTCATGCAGTCTTACGTTATTTTTTTTCTTGAATATTGCGATGCAACGTATATTTCCCAATGGATTTCTTTCTCTAATCTTTTTTTTTATATCTAGCTCAATTTTTTAAAAATGTAATCCGTTGAAAAATGTCTTTTGCAGTTAATATATTTCTGAAATTCTATTGTAATTTTATTTTGTTTTTCATCACGTTGATAGCTGTGGAATATACCTATATAGGTAACAATCTCGTTCCTTTGATAAATGCTGAGGACAGTAGAATAATAGTCACTATATTCGATTTAAATGGAGGGATGACTGTAGAATTAAACGACATGACCCACATAATCTTATGGATTTAAACCCCCCCCCATGAATGTCAGAGGCAAGGGACAGTGATAGTTCCCCAAAGACTGACCATAAATACATATAATATGCCCCTAAGCCGCATTTCCACCTAAGCTAGGACCACGGACGGCCAGGCAAAGGCTGCTGATGACTCAGCAGGTAGACCCACAGGCTCCCCAAACCCCCCAACTCCTTAGCTCATACAGTTGGTGAGGCACCAGACACTAAAGGAACTAACGATTTTGTGCGGGGCTCGAATCCCAGTTTGGCAATCACCAGACCGGGACGTTACCAATAAGCCACAACAAACTTGGGTTGAGGTAGAGTCGGATAAGCTTAAGTCCTGTGTGATTTTTTTCTGCAGAATAACTGATTTTTTTTGGCAAAACAGAATCGTTGGAGAACCAACTTCTTCAGATATTTAGATACTAGTGTGCACGACCCGTCAAAAAGAACGGCTAGATATTTAGATTATTATGCACACACGCACGCACACTCATCCCCCTCTCCTCCCTACCCAAGAGTTGAACATGACCGGAAAGAAATTGTTCAAAGGTTTAAAGGCCATTCATGAATGGCAGGGAGCAAGGATCAATGATATTGCCTTATCGAGCAGGGCAATACCTTAGAGACTGACCATGTAGACATATGACTACCGCCCAAGCCCCCTCTCCACCTAAGCTAAGACCAAGGAGGGCCAGGTAATGGCTGCTGAAGACTCAGCAGATAGACCTTTCTATTTATCTATCTATCTATCTATCTATATATATGTGTATATATATAAATATATATATATATATATATATATATATATATATATATATGTATATATATATATATATATATATATATATATATATATATATATATATATATATATATCCTGCCATGTAGTAAATTTCAAAAAGATGAATTTTCAAGGTGTTGATGTATATAGGAATGTGAGTGACTGATTTGATGACAAACTGAGTATTAGGCAAAAGTGTGGTATGTCTCCATGAGGTTATTGTGGTATAAATTATATGGTCCTGGAAAAAATAAATGATAAATATGGAAATCTGTAGAAATGGTATTAGTCATTTGGAAAACGAGGAACATATCAAGTTAGTTAAATTTTTGGAGGTTTTTGGAGCTATGAGGAGAGATAATTAATATATATATATATATATATATATATATATATATATATATATATATATATATATATGTATATGTATATATATATATGTATATATATATATATATATATATATATATATATATATATATATATATATATATATATATATATATACATACACACACACACACACACATATATATATATATATATATATATATATATATATATATATATATATATATATATATATATATATATATATATATGTATATAAAAATTTTAATATGCATGTATGAGAGAACATTTATGAATGCATACATACACACATACTGTATATATATATATATATATATATATATATATATATATATATATATATACATACATACATACATACATACATACATACATATATAAATGCAAACATGTAAATACATATGTAAGAGCATATGCATGAATACAGATTAAATTTAAAAGTGGTAGACTGCACTTAACCCAGATGTCATCAAAACAAGTAAAAATAAAATATTTGTTGTGTAATATATCGCATTTGTTTCGTTACGCAAATCTCTTCTTACACAGAACACAAAATATTTTTGTTAGCGATTAAAATATTTTTGGGGGCAGAGAATTACCTGCAGCTTTTGTTATTCGTTCGAGATAAAAAAAAAAAGACGTAGAAGATAATTCACCTGGTGGACTATAAGCCCAAAACGTTAAAAAATATGTATACTCTTTTTCAGCGCGGGGAAATGAAGTGATGGAAATTTATTTTTCTAAAGTGTAGTTTGATATTCGGATTTTATTTTTTTTTTCATTTTGGACTCTTTTTCATTTTGAATTTCGATTTAGTCTATGAAAATAACAAAAGCTTTATCTTTTAATTACTGGTATGTTTTTTTGCTCTGAAATAGCTAGGACAATGACAATTGGGGAAAAAAATACTGATGCAGCTTAAAATTTTACTTTTAAATAAATATTGAAAAACAAAAAATGTTATATGATAAAAAAATGTTATTTGAATCAGATAATTGAAGTTGAAAGTATATTAAAAAAATATTTTTACAACAATTATTTTCCCCTTAGTAACTCTGCACCCTTTCGTTTAGTATTCTAAATGGTAGAGTAAATCAGGAATGATATTATATGAACAATTTTGTTTAAGGAATTTAGTAATCATAGATAAGTCGTTATGGTGTATTTGGTACTCTGAAATAGCTAGGACAATGACAATGAGGAAAAAAAGTACTGCTGCAGCTTATAATTAAAATATCGATGCTGCTTAAAATTTTGTTTTTGTTTTGGAATAAATATTTAACAACTAAATATTTTATGTGGTGAAAATGTCAACTTATTGGAATCAGATAATTGAAGTTTAAAATATTAAAAAAAAAAAAAAAAAAAACAAAGATTAATTACAAAATCGACTTATCCTTTAGTAATTCAATGAGAAAAAAATTCGATAATGCTTACAATTTTTCTTTTGCTTTAGAATACATATTTAAAAACTAGATACGTTATGGGATGAAAACGTGAACTTATTTGAATCAGATAATTGAAGTTTGAAATATATTAAAAATAAAGATAATTTATCATAACTATATATCCCTTAGTAATTCTGCACTCTTTCTTATCATACTACTCTAAAGTGAAGAGTAAATCAGTAAAGAACAGTTCTGTTTTAGGAACTTAAGTCATCATAAATGGTTTCTGGAACTTAGTCATCATAAGTTGTTTTTGGAACTTTGCTTTCATTAATTGTTTTAGGAAGTTATTCATCATAAATCAGTAATATGATGAAGGTTGAATAAATGTTGAATGGGTGAAACCAAGGAAAGAAACAGTTATTCTGTCGTTTGTATTAACCGTGCTGTTTCTGAATATAAGACGGAGGACACACACACCCATATGTATATTCATAGTTAATTATATATAAATACATGTATAGTATGCTTTTATATATATATATATATATATATATATATATATATATATATATATATATATATATATATATATATATATATGTGTGTGTGTGTGTGTGTGTGTGTATAGAAATATGTATAAACATGTACATTTATATACATACTGTATGTATGTATGTATGTATGTATGCATTTATACAGATATACATATATATATATATATATATATATATATATATATATATATATATATATATATATATATATATATATATATACACATACATACATACACGCATGCATGTGTTGAACTTCAGATAAGGAGAAATGAAAAACCCAAGAACGGAGTTTTGCCTGTGATTGTTATAAATTTTCAGGGTACACATTTATTTACGATTGCTTAATCATTTATGGGATTTGATAACGTGAATTTAAAGTATTTAATAAAACAGATAATAGACATTTTCCCTATGGAATATAGCGGTTGTATGATAAATCATGATCAGGTTAATTGAGAAGTATTTATAAACTAATACGGATTATTGTTACTGCTTTTAAAATATTTTATTAATTGTTAATTATTTCTCATATCGTTTATTTATCTCCTTATTTCCTTTCCTCACTGGGCTGTTTTTTCCCTCTTGGAGTCCTTGGGCTTCTAGCTTCATGCTTTTCCAACTAGGATTGCAGCTTAGCTAATAATAATAATAATAATAATAATAATAATAATAATAATAATAATACTGACACCTTTGTCGTAGCTCTTTCTGAGTGGGGATACCTTAACGTGATGAAATGATTTCTTTATGGCTATGATTAACAAAGCTGTACTATTCTTGTCCACCCATACTAGGTTGCTGTGTTGTAAGCGATCAGATTAAAGTCTCCCACCATCACCAATCAGGAGTTTTCCAGCGTGGGGATGAAAACTGGCCAAACCCCAGACATGAGTAGGTAGTAGGTTGGCCAGGGCACCAGCCATCCGTTGAGATACTACTGCTTATGGATCTTATTCTATGTTTGGGTTCCCCCAGGTCCCTCAGTGTGAGGCACCTCGTATATCCACCAGAGAGTTGCTAATGCATCTTCCGGTGTATTTTGCCTCTTCCAGTCTTGGATGGTCTGGGATACATCTTAGGTATTTATCGAGCTTATTCTTAAACACATCTACGCTCACTCCTGATATGTTTCTTGGATGAGCTGGCAGCACATTAAATAGTCGCTGCGTTATCGATGCTGGTGCGTAGTGGATTAATGTCCTGT
>NC_090730.1:9343805-9361305 GCF_036898095.1 Palaemon carinicauda
TATTGGGGTAGGAATTTGGGGTTTACGGTTGAAAACCTCACTCAAAATTAATAGCAGAAAGATTGAAGGACTGTCTCCCACCCCCTGAGAATATCTCGTAAAATGTGAATAAAAGCCGAGACTGGTTTTGGTAAACGTAATCTATTATTTACTAGTGTACTCGAGCCGTCAAAAATGACATCTAGATATTTAGATAGATATACTCGTACTCCCATACGCACTCACAGATTCAAGCCTTCCCACCCTTCCCCCTTTCCTTAACTGTAACTGCTGGTTTGGCAATTTGTGGGAGAGGGGTTTTCGAGTGTACCTCTCGAGCAGCCCCCTCTCTTTCCAAGGTATGTCTACTCCCCCTCCCCTGAGTGATAGGAAAGAAATGTATATATATATATATATATATATATATATATATATATATATATATATATATATATATATATATATATATATATATATATATAAATTTATATACTGTACATATACATACATACATACATACATACATACATACATACTTATATACATACAGACACTTGCTCTTTATCATACAGGGGAGATTTATATATTTGTCTATTTAGGTAAATAGATAGGGAAATAATCAATAAATCGATCAAACCAAATAACACATAAAATAATTTCAAAATGAACTGGCAGTAAAGAATGAAAGAGGAGAAACTAAAAGATGAAAGTTGCTTAATTCTTTAGGGCTTGAGCCAATATTGTTTAGCGGCTGTCAGCATCTTACGCAATAAGGCAGGATGTGTCTGTCTTAAATAGGACTTGAAATTGAATTTGAGCCTTTTTATTAAAGAAATGCTACAACAACTTCTCATACAGAAAGTTTATATTACTTTAGGTTTTTAATAGAACTTAGAAATATAGATACGTTGTTATTCAGTATTCTTATACTGGTGTATGTGATCCGTCAAAAATGTTTATTTATTTCTTTATTTCCTTTCCTCACTGGGCTCTTTTCCCTGCGGGAGCCGTTGGGCTTATAACATTCTGCTTTTTCAGTTAGGATTGTGTTTGGCTAGTAGTGGTAGTAATAACAATGATAATAATAATAATGATGATGATGATGATAATAATAATAATAATGGATGTGAATATTCACTTCGATATAAATTTACGGTAAAATCTCTCTACGTTGTTTGTATTCACACACACACACACATATACACACACACGCGCGCGCGCGCAAGCTAAGGGTGTTTAGTTATCTAAAATTATTTCAGAGCGTCAAGCTACGGAATAAAAAGAAATTCACAATTTCACAAGTCGTCTCAATTTTAATCCTTATCATTTCGTAATGTGTCTCCCGATAAGGAAGCCAAACAGTTACTTCACCTAACAGGTCCTGCGATGATTCAGATGCAAATGTTCCTCCAGGGAGCGTGAAGCTCTCCTAATACTATCTGAAACCATATCCATATTTAAAGCTGATATGCTGCTAAAGCCTTGAGAGAGAGAGAGAGAGAGAGAGAGAGAGAGAGAGAGAGAGAGAGAGAGAGAGAGAGAGAGAGAGAGAGAGAGAGAGAGATGCAAATTATTTTTCAGCTTTTGAAGAATGTTATATTTAGATTTTTGATGGAGAGAAAAACATATGCAAATTATTTTGAGCCTTTGAAGAATTTTATGTTTAGTTTTTTTTTTTAGAGAGAGAGAGAGAGAGAGAGAGAGAGAGAGAGAGAGAGAGAGAGAGAGAGAGAGGAGAGAGAGAGAGAGAGAGAGAGAGAGAGAGAGAGAGAGAGATATGATGCAAGTTTTAAATGGAAGAAGCAGATTATACCGTTATACTCTTTATGATCAACAAAACTTCCTTTATTTTGAGGGATAGCTTCTTCCTGTCTAGTGGCAAGGAATTAGAGAAATACATACACTCATACATACATACACACATGTATATATATATATATATATATATATATATATATATATATATATATATATATATATATATATATATATATATATATATATATATATATATTGCAGTTCATCTTTAGACTATTTTTTGAGCCAGACTTTGCCATTTTTGGTTGAAAATTATTTTTGAAATATAGCATTGAGTGACACCATTTCTTCACAATTCAGTAATTAAATCCTTCTGAGATATTTGTGGCGTATTACATAAACTTGAAGAATATTATCTATAAATATTATTTCTATAGCCTTCTAATTCAAGAAAAAAATATATTTAATTAAGTTTTCCATGATGTGTTACCGTCCTCATTAATAATTTGGAGCGTCCTGTCTTAATATCATTATATTATTTTGAACAAAAATATTTTTTTTTCTGATCTCTTTCATATATGATTGTAGTTGCGTAAGATGTTATGAGTTCTCTCTCTCTCCTCTCTCTCTCTCTCTCTCTCTCTCTCTCTCTCTCTCTCTCTCTCTCTCTCTCTCTCTCTCTCTCTCTCCAAAGGAAGAAACAATGAAACCAGTACGGTCATCTATCAAAATTCCCAATCCGGAGGAAGCTTGTCTGAGAGCTATTGGCCCTTAGAGATTAGCCTATGGTCAGTCCCAAAAATAGTTAGAACTAGAAGTGTGAAAACCTAATAGTTAGGCTAATCAAGAGTTTCTTCGCGGAATAGTTTTTGGAATCGAAACATCATCAGTCCTGTGACATTTACCACGAGAACAACTAGTACCAGAAGTTTTCACTAATGGAGACAGTAGGCCCTAAAGTAACTTGGCTCTTAGACACTCTTCACCAGAGAGGCAAATTAGCTCTGAGACACTTTACCAGAGGCAAATTGGCTCCAAGGCACTTTTAAGGTAAATTTGCTCCGAGACACACTTTACCAGATATATAATGGCTCTGAGGCACTTTATCAGAGAGGCAAAATGGCTCTGAGACTATTTATCAGAGGTAAAATGGTTCTGAGACACACTTTACCAAATAGGCAAACTGGCTCTGAGACACTCTTTACTGGGCAAACTCGCTCTGAGACACTTCCATGGAGAGGCAATTTGCATCGCATAGCTACTGTCACAGTTAGGCTTCATCTCAGAGAGAAATGGTTCCAGTGGTGCTTGTTCCAGAGCTTGGCCTCAGAAGCCCTCTCTTTAAGAGGTATTACCCATCTATGATGCTGGACTCAAAATATATTCTGCCTCAGACAATCCCAGCCACTGAAAAGTCTCAGAAGCATTACAGGTGCTGAGTCCTAAGTCATCTCACGTAATCTGAAGTTAAGAGATATTATAATCCAAAAGAAAGGCCACAAGAGAGATATCAGACATGAGGTACTATGATTAATAGGTAGTCAGAAAAGGACAATATCGGCTCAACTACTGACACCTCTCTTGAGTAATAAATGTACTTTCTTGTTTTCATCTGACTCCATTCTTTTAGGAGTTTGTAATATTTTCATCCTAAGCAGTTCTTTAATAACGAAAGATATTTCAGACGTTTTCATGTAATAGTCGCCTTAAAGTCAATATCTTACAGAGTTTTTTAAAAGGTTTGATTGATAGGTAGGTATTACCGAATCGCACATACATATCTTTCCCCCCTGAAGGGTTGTAAGTAGCACTATATACTAATTTCTTTATTTGTGTGACACGTCCACGACGGCGCAAGGCAGCTCATGTCATTGACAGTAATCTCGGTAATCTCATCATAAAACTTTTCACCCCAATAAATAAACATTAAGGTAAATTATACCAATATCAATCCTGTGATACCATTTAAGCCTAGATAATTTATGTTTTGGTTCGCCGTCAAGACTTTCTAATAGATATGAGTCAGTCCATTAGGATAATTTCTTTGTGTTTCTTGCCTGATCTATGGCCAGACATTTGCCCCAAACTGGTGATTCGTTTTGCCATTTAGATGGGACATAATCAGATTTGTTGAACAATTATGAAAATATAAAGATACGTTAGACATTGTTATTTTGCGACAGGCATAGTTTTTATTTTTTTATTTATTTATTAATTTTTTATTGCCAGTGATTTGATTTGTCGGCTTGTGTTTACTTTAAGCTGGTTTCTCGGAGGTACCTGGAAGCGTTATCGGGGTCTATTCATCTTATCTAAAATTTTTGAACGTCTTTTGGCAAAACGTCTAAATAGGTTTCCCTAGTTTGCAATTTGGCTTTCGTAAAGGCCTTGGAGCATGTGATGCCCTTCTTATAATCTCCAATGCTGTGCAGAAATCACTTGTTTTTTTATTAGTTTTCATATAGTTTATTTCCTTATTTCTTTTCTTCACTGGCCTATTTTTCCCTACTGGAGCCCTTGGGATTATAGCATCTTGCTTTTCCAGCAAGGGCTATAGTTTAGCTACTACTACTACTACTACTACTAATAATAATAATGATGTTATTAGCAGAACTTGGCAGGCGACATCAAATCTTCTTATGGCCCTGTCTAGTGATATCCATCCTTAGAGCATTTGCAATATGAATTGGAATTTTGATTTCAGATAAACTTCAAACAAATGCACTGACAAAAATATAGAAATATCTGGTCAAAAACCTTGAGGGTAACAAACCAATACCACCATTCACCTCAGAGTCTCGGGACATTTATAAGGTGGTGGTCTCAAGGAGGTGTCGCCAAAAAGGTTTTAGCGACAGTTCAAATCTTCTATTTCCATTCAGAGTATTGGAAGCTTCTTGGTCCATTCCGAAGTCCAGCGAGGAAAGCTCGAGTGCTCGCCATGAAATAGACCAATTTTTACGTTCTTTAAGAAAGTAAATAGATGCCTTGCTTGAGTGAGATCTGCAGGCGAAATCGGTTGTGCTCCATTGATGTGCAATCTAAAGAGCTTGTCCTTATATACGTGTACTGTAGTTTTTTTTTTTTTTTTTTTTTTTTTGCCCTGTTTGTCATTCATCTATTCAATTCAGGATAGTGAAGACGGATGAATAAAATCGTATTCATACGTCAGAGTAAGTGGCAAGTTCATATACTTCTTATTTACACTTGACCATCACCCTGGGTCCACTTTCTTCAGCTGTATTTTGAAATGAAGTTCAGAAATGGGTTTTGCCTGACCTTTGACATCTAACAATCCTTATCTGTTCCTTCGTTAGTTATTCGTCCATCTACTCAACATTACATTATTCTAACATTAACCTCTTTTATTCTCAGTTGAGAGGTTGGCAGTCTGTAAATATCTCGTTTAAAGGTTTACAGGCTGCTCATGAATGGCAGAGGCAAAGAACAGTGACATTGCCCTATCGAGTAGACATTTCCATAGAGACTGACCATATATACATATGATCAACGCCTAAGCCCCCTCTCCACCCAAGCTAGGACCAACGAGGGTCAGGCAATGAGTACTGATGTCTCAGTTGATAGACCTATAGGCTCCCCCCAACTCCCATCCTTAGCTCACAAGGATAGTAAGGTTGCGGTGACCAAAGAAATTAACGAGTTTGAGCGGGACTCGAACCCCAGACTGGCACTCACCAGTCAGGGATGTTCCCACATCGGACACCACAACCCTAATAATTGTAACAACAATAATAACCTGTTCTCATTCCGACCTATAAAGACATTTAGTGCAGTGTCCTCGTGAAACCTCCCTTAATATGACCATGCCGTTCCCTAATAAAGGTGGTGTTATTAAGGCCACTTGTTGTCGTTAGTCGCTGTAATAGGATCTTCCTTTTTATTTGCTTGTCAGGAGCTTCTTATCAAACACAGCTATTGTTCATATAAAGGATATGTGCATTTTAGTGACTGTATCATCTAAAGATATTACATTTTATTGTCTACCACAGAAGTAATGAGGATTTTCGCTAAAAAAAAGTAAAATGGTTTTAATAGGCTATTGGAAACGTCCCAAGCTTGATAGTTTCTTGTAGTGTCTGTAACTTTACTATGT
Source organism: Palaemon carinicauda (assembly GCF_036898095.1). Taxonomy (NCBI): domain Eukaryota; kingdom Metazoa; phylum Arthropoda; class Malacostraca; order Decapoda; family Palaemonidae; genus Palaemon; species Palaemon carinicauda. The sequence continues at coordinate 9,349,657 of NC_090730.1, forward strand.
GAGCTGAGGATGGGGGATTTGTGAGAGAGTATGGGTCTACTTGCTGAATCATCAAAGCCATTGCCTGGCCCTTCCTGGTCCTAGCTTGGGTGGAGAGGGGCCTTGTGTGCTGATCATATGTATTGCCCTGCTTGGACGTTATCTAAGATGGGTAATGACCAAAAGGTCTCTTTTGCCTTTTTAACTTTATATTGAAATCAGATATAACCAATTTTTTTTTTGCTAGATAATATTGATATAATTTGTTTTATAGTACATTTATTCAAGATTCCCACATATCCAAAAGAGGATATTGTAATTATTTGTTCACGTTATCTTAGAGGTGGATTTTAATGCTATATAAAAGGCTGTTTGTTGTATATACCATATATCCAGCTTCTAAAGTATCTTTTTCATACATAGGGTAATGGATAATTAATTGAAATGCTCATACATAGGTCAAGAATCTAAAACTTTAAGAGTTTTCTAAAGAACTAAAGATATGTGTTATTTATATTTGTGTTTGAGCTGGGATTGTAACATATCTTCACTGTTTATGGATAAATATCATGAAAAGATATTTCGTCGGAGACAAAGGTTTTCTTAACCACATAAAGTGTAAAATAGAAGTCGAAAGTGTTCTCTTCATAATCAGATGAATAAAATGTGAAATTGAAGAGGATTAATCAAAGAAATATTATAAAAATAAAAACAATATTGACTTGTGGCGGCTTTTTGTATGTATGAATGATTTAGTAATCGTTATTAAAACGCATCAGTCTAAAGAAATTAAGAATATTTTTGCAAATATGCAAATAATATGTTGGCACAATGTGATATATCAGTGATTAATTACTGAAATGACGCATGGTATTTTAAATAGAATAATTGATAGTGGTTTTTTTTTTTAAATTACTGGTAAAAAGAACATTGATTTTAAAAAGAGAAATAAAATAGAATGATGGTGATATATTTTCTTTCTGAATATGCAGAACGGTTTTTACGCCTACTTGCATTTTGTGAATACATAATGAATAAAATTATAAAGTCATGACACACTCTCTCTCTCTCTCTCTCTCTCTCTCTCTCTCTCTCTCTCTCTCTCTCTCTCTGGCATGTTTTCAAGTCAGGCTTTTCTTATCATATTACATTTCACATGAATAAAATGGTAATCTGTTTCAGCAAAATAGGTTATGACGTTATTAATATTTATAACACATCACCAAAACCTATTTGATCATTTGCATGATGGCACTAACTAATTATAACAAAGGGAAAGTGGAAGTTTTTATTTTGCATTTCACAGGGACCATTAAGGAAATTTCTGCTACTCAGGGAGAGTAGACATTATTGTTTTATAAATACGTTCCGGTTCTAATTTTACGATTCAGTATATTTCGGCTGGATACTAATCTCTCTCTCTCCCTCTCCTCTCTCTCTCTCTCTCTCTCTCTCTCTCTCCTCTCTCTCTCTCTCTCTCTCTCTCACAATGAGGTACCTAAATCTCTGCTTAGTTCAGCATAATTACGCAGAATATTTCAAGCAAATTGCTTTCATTTTTTTTATTTCTCTGTTCCCGCCTGGGGATCGAACACGGTTTCCTCGGTTGTAACCCGAACGACGTATCAATCTTTACGAGGATCTGAGAGAGAGAGAGAGAGAGAGAGAGAGAGAGAGAGAGAGAGAGAGAGAGAGAGAGAGAGAGAGAGAGAGAGAGAGGAAAAAAATTGTTATAACTAAATTTGTGTGGAATTTTTATTTTCAAAATCTGTATGTACAGTTGGACACAGGCATTCCTGGCACACCTGGCTGTGAGGAAGTCCACCCATCCACACCCTTACTGTGCTGCGAGTTCCTCTCCCATCTCTTTTTATGCTATCTGTTTGGTTACTCGCCGCAAAGTAAGGGTGCCACACGGTGCACTTCTACGGAGCGATATTTACCAGGTATTCTTGTGTCCAACTGTACATTGATGAAGGAATAATTCCCTAAAGACTTATTTTCACCTTATATTTATTCTGCTTGTAAATAATCTCTCAATATTTTGTACCATTTGTCATTAGCTGATATCGGGCCAAAGTCATTGCAGTCAGGCTTGGTCTGATGGAGCGAATAATGAGAGGGAGATAATGATGATGATGATGATGGAACCCATATGAGGCCTTTATTGTAAATGTTGGCTCTTCATTAACTGTAGAATGACTGCTGACGTAGAATGAATTACGTGTTTTTATAATGAATGAAAAAAACATTGTGTATTTACAAGAATAGCCTACTGGTCATCATCATTTGGAAATTGTTATTTTTCATTTTGAATTAAGGGAAGCATCATGGTTTTTTTTTTTTTTTTTTTTTTTTTTTTTTGCCTGATAATCCCGGATTTGGCTGTAAAATTGAAACGTATATTTCTATGATGCCGGAGAGCAATACTATTTTTATTAAAGCACATTATTATTATTATTATTATTATTATTATTATTATTATTATTATTATTATTATTATTATTATCATTATTATTATTATTATTATTTTAGCTTGATAAGCTACAAACCTACTTGGAAAATCAGGATGCTATAAGCCCAGAGGCTGCAACAGGAAAAATAGCCCAGTGAGGAAAGGAAAAAAGTAAAATAATATATTTTAAGAAGAGTAACAACATTAAAATTAATATTTCTTATATTAACTATAAGAGCATTAACAAAATAAAGAGTTTATAATCATATTGTTATTCTTTTTATATAAAATGTTGACTAGTCGCGTAATGTTTTATATTATATCCAAACTGAAGATAACTAAGTAATTTTATAATCAAATAACCTCTAAATTCAAACCTGTTCCGATAAGAAATTATTTTATAATCATATTGTTATTCTTTTGATATAAACTGTTGACCAGTCGTGTAATATTTTATATCCAAACCCAAGATAACAAAATAATTTTATAATCAAATAACCTCTAAATTCAAACCTGTTCCGATTACCATGAATTAAATCTTTTTCTCATATAAAGGGTAGAATTAATATCCTGTTCCCATTGAATTCATAGTAGATTATTTCATTAAAGTGACAACCGTTGAGATTGTAATTTGCTATCAGGCGAGATCCAACTCAATTAACATAAATCTAAAATGATTTAGAATAATAATTTCATTAACAATATGTTTTTTCTTACTAAATCTATGTAGAAAAACTAAAATGGACACTGAATGCGTCAAATATGAAATTGGATTGGAATAATAATTAGAATAATTAAAATGATAATGCTAAGAATAATCAAAATAATTGAAATGATAATACTAATGCTAATGATAATAAAAATAATTAGAATAATAGTAATAATCAAGATAATTAAAATAATTAACAAAATAATAATAATAATAATAATAATAATAGAATAATAGTAATAATAATAATAATAAAATAATAATAATAATAATTGTCTACGAAAAAGGGTTCTATAAAATCATGACTAAAACTATTATGATTTTCCAAAGATACAAATATAGAAATAAAATACACTTATACAAGGATTTTATATACAATATAACCTGCAACTTGAGTAAATGCTGTGTCACAAACTATATATATATATATATATATATATATATATTTATATGTATATATGTATATATATATTATATATATATGTATAGAGAGCGAGAGAGAGAGAGAGAGAGAGAGAGAGAGAGAGAGAGAGAGAGAGAGTTGTGATTATCAGGATATACAACCATGAACTTATTGGCAGCTAAATCGTCCACTTTTCAAAATCAAGTCAAAGTTACAGCTATGTCAAAGGAGCTTTTCAATTCTCCTTTTATGTTTTCAAGAATGGAAAGTTGCATCTTTTTAAAAAAAAACCTGATAAATAGAAAATAGAACTAATAGTTACCGGAGACATTGCCATTTCCAATGAATTCTCTTCCCGTTCAATAACAATGTCAATATTTAGTTTGGTTGCGGGCAGTAAGGCCTTTATTGGATCTCTCTCTCTCTCTCTCTCTCTCTCTCTCTCTCTCTCTCTCTCTCTGAAAATAAAAATAGGATTGTCCAAAATATTTGGACCCAATCTCATTGTAACCTGAAGGGGAATGACCAAGCAGATTAATTAACAAAGAAAATGTGAAGAAAATGTTGACGACAATTTCCAACTCTCATATGAAAGTTAAAAAAAAAAATAAAAAAATAAAACTATTTGATCAACGTCATCAATATATATAATATCTAAACGGAGTAATACCTGGAGAATACCTTGTCCCTAAATTATGTGGATATCACTACGAGGTCAGATCAGAATTACATAAAGAGTTGTTTACATACAAGAAAACAGCAAACAAGCTATAGCAGATTTTGTTTAGGATATAAGTACTTGTGGGAAGTGACAAATGATAGAAATTCCAACATAAGAAACTGTCGTTTGTGTAAGTTATCTGAGGGTCATAGTTTGTATCATTATTTTAAAGAATACAATGAAATTGATCGTTTTAAAAGATAAATTCAAAACCTTGTTATTTCGTGCTATTTTCGTCCATTTCTTGGATCTTGGGGTGTTTTTGGAAGTTAAGAAATGGTACCAGTATTTTGTAAATGCTTCTTAGCTTGCCGTATTATTATTATTATTATTATTATTATTATTATTATTATTATTATTATTATTATTATTATTATCGTTGTTGTTGTTGTTGTTATTATTATCATTGCTGTAATTGTTATTATTATTATTATTATTATTATTATTATTATTATTAATATAATTGTTGTTATTACTTTTCCTTAAGTAAAGGGAATAATATTTATTAAGGCAAACTTTCCAATGCAAGCCTGCTAGTGGGTGCATCATTTGTTTTCTACTGTATATCAGTTCTTGTGTACAAATTGTATGTATGTATGATATTGAATACAAAAAAATTGTTAAATCTCTCTCTCTCTCTCTCTCTCTCTCTCTCTCTCTCTCTCTCTCTCTCTCGTTTCTTAAAATAGAGACCAAGGTATCCAAGAGGAGCTAAGGCACCACTTTGTTGTTTAAGATATTTTGATATAAAAGATAAATAAAGTTTGTTTCACTGATTTCGTAAATTTTCCGAACTACACATACTCATATATATATATATATATATATATATGTGTGTGTGTGTGTGTGTGTGTGTGTGTGTGTGTAAAAATTATTAGTACTTTCCATAAAATATATACAGTATGAACCTGTAATAGCCACAATCCACTTTCATTTTCTCAATTTCTCACATATTTTGGCTACGCCATTTACCACGATAAGCACGTTAGGCCTATCCCATCATTAGCCAAATATATTTAAATTCATCTGATATTTGTATGTGTGACAGGAAATATTGTAATATCGTTCGTAGATTCCGAAGCTTTTAGAAGATAGTACGATGAGAGATGATAATCACATTATAGGTGAACCAAGAAAGGTAGCTGGGTATTGGCAAGAGATTTGTATGATCTTGCGTGTCTGTAGAAGCTATTTTGTCAAGAAATACAGGGATTGCTGGTCAAACCGTCTGTTATATAGGTATGTTAAGGAGTAATGAATAATCAAATTTCTTGAGAAGTATTGATAGGGTAAGAAATAGGGAGATACCATTAGTGGCAAGAGGTTTAATGTAATGGTGTTGGTGGCCGATGTGGTAACGTCCCTGACTGGTGAATGCCAGAATGGTGTTCGAGTCCCGCTCAAACTCGTTAGTTTCTCTGGTCGGTGTAACCTCACCATCCTTGTGAGCTAAGGCTGGGGGATTTGGGGGAGCCTATAGGTATATCTGTTGAGTCATCAGCAGCCATTGCCTGACCCTTCTTGGTCCTAGCTAGGGCGGAGAGGGGCCTTTGGGCTCTGATCATATGTATATATGGTCAGTCTCTAGGGCATTGTCCTGTTTGATATGGCAATGTCACTGTCCCTTGCCTCTGCCATTTATGAGTGGCCTTTGAGCTTTTAAAAAGGGAAAAGAGGAAAAAGTTCAATAAATCAGTGAAAAGAGTATTTTGGAAACGTTTAAAGAAGAGAAATAAAGAGGAAAATTGGAACTGACTCCGTGCAAGGTTGTGCTTGGAACTTACAGAGGATTATGAGCTTGTAATTGTGAGAGCTATCCACGTTTTATGCACAGTGATTTCATCCGTGATTCAACCGTAGAAAGTAGGGTTGTAGGTATGATTACTATTTTTTAATAAACGGGAATTTAAGACATTGAATAGTATACCCGACCTGTCAAAAATGGCTGCTAAATATTTAGATAGATGTGTGGACACACACGCATATACTCACGAAGGTATGGCTACTCCTTTTCTCCCTATCAGAGGGACGAGGAGAGACCTAGTATTAAAGTAATCTTAAAGTGGTTGCAAAAAAATGTATTTTCTATTTGGAGAGAGAGAGAGAGAGAGAGAGAGAGAGAGAGAGAGAGAGAGAGAGAGAGAGAGTTTGTTGACGAAATCAGGTATGAGCAATAATTGCAGAAACCTATAGAATTTTAACATTTAATTAATAATTTCCCAATATCTCCCATCTTGTCGGAGCAGCTGTATGTCTGAAGATGACCTGTTGCAATCGTACCTTACCTTGGGCCCAGAATATTGAGAGCAGCTTCAGTGCGGGATATTGCATTCAATTTGTAATAAGTCAGCTTAGCTTCTGAGCCACGACATATGAACTTGCGCTGGTCTAATACGTTTGAGAGACGTAAAGTGGTTTACTAAGATTGGTTTGGGTGATATCCACTAAGATTTTCGAGGAATCCTTATATATATATATATATATATATATATACATATACATATACATATACATATACATATACATATACATATACATATACATACACACACGGTATACACATGACTGAGGACTATGAAATGTGAAGTAGGAGATAATGAATGGAGTAGTATTGAATTAAATGCTCAAGATAAGAGACGACTGATGAAATCTAACCGAGGCTCTTTGCGTCAGTAGGTGTGGGAGGAGATGATGATGATATACATATCTATCTATCTATCTATCTATCTATCTATATATATATATATATATATATATATATATATATATATATATGTATATGTATACATATATACTGTATATATATACATATACTATATATATATATATATATATATATATATTGATTGATTGATTTATATAATATGATGTCGCAAGATTTAATTTCATGGCTGCTACCAATATGAAAATGTAATATCCAATTCCTCTCATATTAAGAATTTCACTTTATGAAAAGATATCACATCTCTTCCAAAACTTGAAAATACTTTACTTTCTTTACTAACCAACAGTAAAATAATAATTAATAAAGTAGATAAGTATTATATAATAAAATGAAACGCGGAAATCTATGAGTTTCCAAGTACTAGCAAAGGATAATAAAAAAAGAAAAGATGAGAATGGGAAAACGCGCAGCTGAACTGAAGAGCCCCTCTTCCTAGCGATCTGTTGACAGGGATGGTTCACTACACTCAATTAGTGGCGTAACTGGGGTCGCTCCTTTGAAATTGACGATGCTCACTGCCCGATGTGATGAGGCGTGGTAGCAAACACTACCGTTAAAAAGCGATTAGTGATAATGAACCTGGTACTGATATAATGGCGAGAGGGGGTTTGTGTATTAATTTCTATGTCTTTTTGAAAGGATGTGGGATATTCTGCGTTTATAGTCGTTGTTTACTGTTCAGGAATGATAGGGAATTAAATGGAATAGGTAATTGAGTGGTAGACACATTCATTTTTAACATGCACAGTTGCAAGTTTGTTAAAGTACTAATGGAAATTGTAATCTAGAATGAAATGCAGCACTAGAAAATTAAATGGTTCTCTTTTTAAATTAAATACATAATTAGGATATTCAGTTTGTATAATTAGGATATTCAATTTTTAATTAACATTTTGATAAGAGGAAACTTGTTCAATAGAGAGAAAACATGTTTAAGAAATACTGTTTTGATTGAATAAAACTATCTTAACATAATTTCTTAACATTTGTTTTTTTTATTAGGTACGCAAATATGGATTCTGTCTTTCTAAAAAGTCCATTAGATAAATCACTCATGCTAAATAGTGCAAAGTGATTAGCATTATTGTAACATTAGTAATAATCAAATCATTATTACATGTAATGGGAAATATGCGTGTGTGTGTGATTGAGTGAGCGTGTGTATGTTTGTGTGTGTGTGTGTATGCGATAGGAATCATCAATAAAAGTTATAATTTAAAACTGCTATGTGACTATGAACACAGAATACATTCTATTTTTCTAACATTGATATTGCAATATAGTAAATATTCCTTTTTTCAAGCTCCCCTCAATATCAGTTGTAGCGCATATATCAGTTCGTTAACTTTGGCTGAATATTCGCATCCCATCTGAATCATTTATAATTGATGTTGATCAGTGCAGTGATGAAATAAACATCGATTTCGAAAATGTCAAACGTTTTTCCAAGGCTAATGATTGTAATTTGTGATCGATATGAAGAGCTTTACATTATGGTTTTGGATGTGATTTTATTTTCATAAAGCGAATGAATTAATGATTTGAAGTCCTCTGGCATCCTGACATTTCAACAAGCAAATTATTCATTTAATCATATATATATATATATATATATATATATATATATATATATATATATATATATATATATATATATATATGTGTGTGTGTGTGTGTGTGTGTGTATGTATAAATATATATATATATATATATATATATATATATATATATATATATATATATATATATATATATATATATATATATATATATATAATATCATGATCATCAGCATCTCCTCTCGGCGTCGATGACCTTCGATGTCAGGATGCCAGAGAACTTCAAATCAATCAATCAATCGATCAGCATCTCCTCCTACGCCTATTGATGCAAAGGGCTTCGGTTAGATTTCGCCCATCGCCTCTATCTTGAGCTTTTAAATCAATACTTCTCCGTTCAACATCTCCTACTTCACGTTTCATAGTCCTCAGCCATGTAGGCCTGGGTCTTCCAACTCCTCTAGTGCCTTGTGGAGCCCAGATGAAAGTTTGGTGAACTAATCTCTCTTGGAGAGTGCGAAGAGCATGCCCAAACCATCTCCATCTACCACTCATCATGATCTCATCCACATGACACTTCAGTACACCACTGATAGTTTATTTCTAATCTTGTCCTGCCATTCAACTCCCAAAAATTCTATTGAGGGCTTTGTTCTCAAATGTACAGAATCTATTGAATATTGTTTCATTGCCATACCGTGACTCATGTCCATACAGTAACACAGATCTCACTAAACTGTTATATAGCTTGATTTTTATATGTAATTTCAGACGATTTGTTTTCCAAATGTTACTTAACCTAACCATTGTCTGATTTGATTTTTCAATCTTTCATCAAACTAAACTAATTATAAAGATCCTGTTTTAGAGATCATAGTTCCTAAATATTTAAATGATTTCATCTCGTTGATCTTTTCTCCTTCCAATGTTACTTCATCTTCTATTGCATATTCCGTTCTCATCATCTCTGTCTTTCTTCTATTTATCTTTAACCCAACCTCGTGTGATATTTCATGCATTCTGGTAAGCAGGCTTTGCAATTCCTGTGGTGTTCTGCTAATAAGGACAACGTCATCAGCATACTCTAGGTCAGCTAATTTCCTGTCACCTATCCAGTTCAATCCTTCTCCACTATCTTCAACTGTTCTACACATTACAAAATCCATGAGGAGGATAATCAACATAGGCGACAACACATTCCCTTGGAGTACTTCACTGTTCACTGGAAATTCATTTGATAAGACTCCACTAACATTAACTTTGCACTTGCTATGCTCATGAACAGACATAAAATCAAATTTACATATTTAAGAGGAATTCCATAATAACGGAGGACTCCCAAATATTGGCCGTTGAACACTATCCGAGGTTTTTTCGAAGTCCAAAAATACCATCAAAAGTGATTTCTATATTCTACACATTGCTGTACCACAAGATCTAAAAATGAAAATTTGGTCATTACAACTTTTACATTTTCTAAATCCCGTTTGTTCATCTCTCAGCTTTTCATCAGTCTTTCTAGTCTCTTTAGAATGAGCATCCTATTTATTTTCATGACAACTGACGTAAGTGTGATGCCTCTGTAAGTATTGCAATCAGTCAGGTTTTTTTTTTTTTTTTTTTTTTTTTTTTTTTTTTTTTTTTTTTTTTTTTTTTTTTTTTTGCCATGTTAACCAAAAATCCTAGCTCCCATTTATCAGGTTTTGCCTCTTCATGCCACATTTTACAAAATAATCTTGTAAGTATTCTGGGAGTTATTTCATTTTCTGCTAATATCATCTCAGAAGTTAGTCAATCGTATCCAAGGGCTTTTCATTTCTTTAGTTTTTTAAAATAGGTTCGACTTCAATTACACTAAATTCATTCATGGGCACATCAAGGTCTTCCTTAGTTTCAATATTTTTAAAAAAATAGATAAATTATGGAGGTTATATGATTTTCATCTTTAAATAAAACTAATAAATACAATTTATGATTAAAATATACCTGTATCTCTATGGGTGAGAGTCCGATTTTTTTAATTCAGTATTTTTTTGATCCGTCGAATTTGGAGATTACATGATTTTCATCTTTAAGAAAATCTAATTAATACAATTTATGCTTAAAATATACATATATCCCTGTTATGGGTGAGAGAGTCCAAAAAAATGTTTTCGAATTCAGTATTCTTTTTTTATACGTCGAATTTGGTAAACTACAAAAACTAACACAAAAAGGAAACCTCCACATCCATTTTGCAATATCCGTATTTCATAGCAGAATCACAATTTCAAAATCCCTTTTTGTTAGAAAGAAAATTGGTTTTGATGTTCGTTAAGCCCAACAAAACTAACTGACAGAACATTCTGAATTTGAATGGATCCAGAAATAGAAAGTTTGATGGGAGTTCTGTAGTACAGAATAGTTATTCTCTATGGTTGATGAAATAAGTTATGGCCCCCATATTAAAAAAGATAAAAAGGTAATATAACTATATTGGAAACAGTTAACACAGAGATATTTAATCAACCCTCTTGGTTTGGAAAGAAATTATTTATTTGGGAAATATATCCTCTTTACTTCGTTTTGTTTCAATGGATCGTTGTATGAAAGCACCTTATAATGATTCTTTGTTTTTAAACTACCAGGAATTAAATTTAAATGATCTGAATTTTTTTGGAAACTACCAGTTTTAAATTGCTACTACTACTACTACTAATATAGTGTTCTGCCTTATATATGTGTGTATATATATATATATATATATATATATATATATATATATATATATATATATATATATATATATATATATATATATATATATATATATATATATATATATATATATATATATATATATATATATATATATATAAATATAAATTTCTACCTCATACTTTTTTATTTTTTTTATTTATTTATTTTTTTTTATTTATTTTTATTTTTTTTTTTTTGCAGCTTGCAGCTTCTCCTGCTCCTTCTCCTCCACTCTAAGCTGCTTTTGCAGTTTTATTCTTTTTTTTTTTTTACTTTTTTTATTTTTTATTCTTTTTTTATTTTATTTTTTTTTGCAGCTTGCAGCTTCTCCTGCTCCTTCTCCTCCACTCTAAGCTGCT
>NC_090730.1:9366305-9369594 GCF_036898095.1 Palaemon carinicauda
ATTCATCTGATTCATCTTCATCCAACCATTCTTGCATCTTTGGATTTTCGAAAAGTTTATCTGCAAAATCTTTGACAAATTTTCTTACATCATTGTATTCCTCCCTCTTCTCTTTATCAGTTAAAAGATCTTTTGCGTAGTTGATATGTTGCATGATCTCATGTACTTCCCGTTGGTCTTTGTCAGACCCATGGCACTTATCAGGATGGTACTGGAGTGCCATTTTCCTGTAGGCTTTTTCTATTTCCTTCTGGGAAGCGTCTGTTTTAACACCTATTATTTGGAAAGGACATCCATGAATTTCCATTCTTTCCAGTGCCTCGGCATAATAAACCAAGTCTTCTTCCAGTTCTTCTTCTTGGTCCAGTTGCTCAAATAGAGCAATTGTATCTCTGTATTTTCCATCCAATAAGTAGCATAGACCGAGTCTTAATCTAATTTCGGGATCTGTCTCGTCAATAGCAAGAGCACTCAGGAAACATTCGCGAGCTTCTTCCAGCCGTCGAAGCTTGCACAAGATATTCCCTTTCAATTGAAGCAGTTCTGCGCGAGCCCAGGGGAAGAAGGACTCTAGCTTCTGACAGCGCGAAATTGTTTTCATGACAGCATCAAACTCAGAGTTATCTATCATCGAGGGAATCGTATTCCATAATATCTGCCGCTGCAGGAACTCCCGTGCTTTGAGTGCCCCAGGGTGATTTGGGCATTTCTTCAGAACTTCGTCCAAATTTTTTTCAGCCTCCTCAAAGTCACAGTGACTTGCACAAAATATGGCAGATTCCACTTTTACATACGAGTTTTCTTTGTGTTCATCGGGCAGCTCATCTAAAACGTTCTGGGCCTCATCCCATCTGCCCAATGCCATCAAACATCTGAGCTCCTTCACACGGCATTCCACGTCGTCAAAATCTTCAAGGACAACTCTTAAGAAAACTAACGCCGAATCAAATTTTTCATTGTGTATACAACGATCCATCTCAGATTCCAGGACGTTTCGACGAGTTACTGGTCTTTCCTCTTCTGCTTCTTCCATTCGTTCTTCCAGTTTTTTTGATAAATCGTTGGATTCTCGATTTTTCAGATTTTCGAATTCATTGAATTCCTCCTCTTCCTCTTCCTCCTCCTCTTCCTCTTCCTCTTCCTCTTCCTCTTCCTCATCATCATCATCTAATTCCTCCTCCTCCTCATCATCATCATCATCTAATTCCTCCTCCTCCTCATCATCATCATCTTGGAACACTCCTTCAGCTGGAAGATTGATTTCCTCTTCAATTTCATCCTGGAGCACTCCAGCAGGAAGATCAATTTCATCTTCTAGTGCATCATGGAATACTCCTTCAGCAATAAGATCGATTTCATCTTCCAGTTCATCCTGGAAAGTTTCTTCAGCTGGAAGAAATTCACCATCTTCCAGCTCTTCTTGGACCTCTTCTTCAGCAGGAAGATCGATTTCATCTTCCAGTTCATCCTGGAAAGTTCCTTCAGCTGGAAGAAATTCACCCTCTTCCAGCTCTTCCTGGAACATTCCTTCAGCTGGAAGAAACTCACCCTCTACCAGCTCTTCCTGGAACATTCCTTCAGCTGGAAGAAACTCACCCTCTTCCAGCTCTTCCTGGAACATTCCTTCAGCTGGAAGAAAGTCACCCTCTTCCAGTTCATCCTGGAAAGCTCCTTCAGCTGGAAGAAATTCACCCTCTTCCAGCTCTTCCTGGAACATTCCTTCAGCTGGAAGAAACTCACCCTCTTCCAGCTCTTCCTGGAACATTCCTTCAGCTGAAAGAAACTCACCCTCTTCCAGCTCTTCCTGGAACATTCCTTCAGCTGGAAGAAACTCACCCTCTTCCAGCTCTTCCTGGAACATTCCTTCAGCTGGAAGAAACTCACCCTCTTCCAGCTCTTCCTGGAACATTCCTTCAGCTGGAAGAAACTCACCCTCTTCCAGTTCATCCTGGAAAGCTCCTTCAGCTGGTAGAAATTCACCCTCTTCCAGCTCTTCCTGGAACATTCCTTCAGCTGGAAGAAACTCACCCTCTTCCAGCTCTTCCTGGAACATTCCTTCAGCTGGAAGAAAGTCACCCTCTTCCAGTTCATCCTGGAAAGCTCCTTCAGCAGGAAGAAATTCACCCTCTTCCAGCTCTTCCTGGAACATTCCTTCAGCTGGAAGAAACTCACCCTCTTCCAGCTCTTCCTGGAACATTCCTTCAGCTGGAAGAAACTCACCCTCTTCCAGCTCTTCCTGGAACATTCCTTCAGCTGGAAGAAAGTCACCCTCTTCCAGTTCATCCTGGAAAGCTCCTTCATCTGGAAGAAATTCACCCTCTTCCAGCTCTTCCTGGAACATTCCTTCAGCTGGAAGAAACTCACCCTCTTCCAGCTCTTCCTGGAACATTCCTTCAGCTGGAAGAAACTCCACCCTCTTCCTGGGTAGTTTCTCCGATTTGCTCGAGAAGATTCTGCAAAAGCTCTTCATCTCTCACAGTCTCTCCTCCTTTTCCGTTTCTTCCACACAGGTACCTGAAAAAGAAAAATGCTCCGACGGCAGCAGTGCCAAAGGCAACTGTGCCCAAGAGCAAGGCCATCTTCGGCCAAAGGACATGTTGATCGACCAAACGGAGAATCTCATCCTTCTTCGCTGCTTCGCCGCCGACAATGTCCCTCGCCAGGCCCACCAGAGTTCCGTCGCAGGGGGAAAGGTTCGGTTCCTCGTACCTAACCAGGTTCGATAAACCGATGTACCCAAGGGCAGAATGCAGACGCCCCCACATCCTGTTTTGGGTCCTGTAATCCTGCAGGTTCCGACGCGCCGCGTCGCACAATTCTAGCTCTTCCTCCAGAGCTGATCGCCATTGCCATCCTCCGTTAAGAAGAATTTTTACTGCTTTCTTCATTGCCTCCATTTCGAAATTCACGCTAAATGCTTTCAAAACTTGAAAAAACCATATTTATGATTACCGAAACCTTTCCTGAATTCAGCATTAGTTTAAAAAAAAACGAGTTGGAGAGAGAGAGAGAGAGAGAGAGAGAGAGAGAGAGAGAGAGAGAGAGAGAGAGAGAGAGAGAGAGAGAGAGAGAATACAACAAATTCTCTTATGGCTTCAACTGGAGTTCAAATGTCTTCAGGTATGAAGGAGAGAGAGAGAGAGAGAGAGAGAGAGAGAGAGAGAGAGAGAGGGAGAGAGAGAGAGAATAGTGTATAACTTTCTTATACTTATACATACATACATACATAAACGAACAGAACGACAGAGAACCCAGAACTTTGAGGCAAATCTAACCCTCTGAAGACCGT
>NC_090730.1:9380094-9385094 GCF_036898095.1 Palaemon carinicauda
ATATATATATATATATATGTTATATATATTTATATGTATATATATACAGTATATATATATATATATATATATATATATATATATATATATATATATATATATATATATATATATATATATATGTGTGTGTGTGTGTGCGTGTGTGTGTGTTTGGGGGGGGGGGTGAAATAACAACAAATGCAGCCGTTTCTATTCCCTTCTGATACAAAGACCTGAAACGTAATCGTGTCGGGAATTTGGCCATTTTCATGACCATACTGACAACTGCAGAGTTGTGATGGTGGGAGACTAATCTGATATATAAAATTTCATATTCACATTATTCTCATTTTATGAAATTGAAATTGTACCCTATAAAGAGGTTTTAAAATCCATAAAATCAATTGTTTTTAAATGTTTATATCAGACATCTTCCTTTTACTGCTAAAACGTTCAGGTTATTTCCCAACTCAGGAATCAGTTAATGACGAAATGACCGAATAAAGAGGAAAGAAGAAGAGTCTTAATACCAACCCTTCGAAATCAGTCGAGAAACTAGAGGGACACTCAGTAGAGCACAGACCTCCGCCGCGGCAGCTTATTTCTCGGCTTTTTACTCGAACTTGACCTTTGACCTTAACCTTTGACCTTAACATGTACTAATTGGCATAGATTTTTATACCAAGTTTGAAGTCTCTGTGACAACGATGTACAAACTTATGGCTGATTACGTGAATTGGACGTTTTGCTTGACCGTGACCTTGACCTTCCAATATTTAATCATTTCCAGCTTTTTTACATAACAGTTAATCCCTGCAAGTTTCATCACTCTACGATTAAAATTTTGGTCAGGAAGATGTTCACTAACAAACAAATACACACTTACACAAACAGGGGCGAAAACATAACCTCCTACCAACTTTGTTGGGGGAGGTAATTAAGCTCAGTGTACAGAGACGTGCGTTCCCAGCCCCTCCCAATTGAATGGATTCTTGCGTGATTGGTATCAAGGACTTAAAAGAACTCTCCCTACTCATAACGTAATGAGACACACCGTCCATTTGCGTCCGAGAAATTGAAGTCTTGACGATTGTCCATCAAATGCGAGGGAACTATGGATTCGGGACCCTTTAGCTAAGTGGGAATTGTACGGTTCCTTTATAATCTTCATCTTTAGTGATTTCTTATTTTCTAAATTGCGTAACAAGTTTAATTTTAACGTTAGCTTCAATGGGTTGATTTTTATTATAAACAGTATATAAATTTATGAATAACTATGTATATATAAATACTCATCATTATTATTATTATTTTTATTATTATTATTATTATTATTACAAGCTAAGCTACAACCCTAGTTGAAAAAGCAGGATGCTATAGGCCCTAGGGCTCCAACAGGGAAAAATAGCCCAGTGGAAAATGAAACAACGAAATAAATAAACTACAAGAGAAGAAAGTACGGAACAATCAAAACAAAAGATTTTAAAAATCCTACAACATTAATTTATACCTTTCATAAGGAAGAGAAATGAGATAGAATAGTGTGCCTGAGTGTACCCTCAAGCAAAGGAACTCTACTATAATGCTCTTCGGACACAGCCCTTCTCTTTGATACAATTTGCATTGAAGAAGATTTGCTTAGTGGCGTTCACGTGTTTCCTATATAAGTCTTTGTTTTTCTTCTGAAGAAACTACGAAAATGAGAGACTTCCTTTGGAAGCGTGTGGACGTCATTAAAGCAATTGCCATCGATGAAAATTGTAAATTACATCAGAAAGAAACTGCACCCAAAAGCGCCCGCGCGCAAACGCGCACACACAAACACACACACACACACACACACACACACATATATATATATATATATATATATATATATATATATATATATATATATATATGTATTTATTTATTTATTTATATATATATATACATATATAATATTTTGTGTGTACTTATATATATATATATATATATATATATATATATATATATATATATATATATATATATATATATATATATGTGTGTGTGTGTGTGTGTGTGTGTGTGTGTGTGTATGTGTGTGTGTGTGTGTTTGTGTGTGATTTGTGTTGGAGAGAGAGAGAGAGAGAGAGAGAGAGAGAGAGAGAGAGAGAGAGAGAGAGAGAGAGACCCCTAAACATTCTCAACGAAATTGTTTGTTTTGAAATTTCAATCGTACAGGAAAACAAGACATCGAAAAGTTTACTGTTTATCCAACTCAAGTCTTGATGAAAACAAAAGAAAGGTCTTCTGTGACTTAGTCGAATCCCAATGCTTATACTGTATTTATAAATTATCTGCTAGGTAATGTATTAATAAATACTTTGAATAAAGTTTAATATTGCTATTATATGTGGATATCAACTTAAGATGAAATTGTATTGATAGATTTATGTTTGATATTTTACGAGTTCAATTTTAATCGGGTTCTGGTGGCTTATGTGGTAGCGTCCTTGACTGTTGAACGCCAGACTGAGGTTCGAATCCTGCTCAAACTCGTTAGTTTCTTTGCTCTCTGCAACCTCACCATCCTTGTGAGCTAAGGTTGGGGGTGAGGTGGTATGTGTTTGTGGGACCCCGTATGTTTATCTGCTGAGTCATCAGCAGCAATTACCTGGCCCTCCCTGGTCCTAACTTGGGTGGAGAGAGCCTTGGACAGTCTCTAGAGCATTGTCCTGCTTGATAGTGCAATATCCATGTCCTTTGCCTCTGCCATTCCTGATAGGACTTTAAACCTCTAAACATTGAAATGTTGCTTTTTGTTTTTGCCTGTATTTAAAAATTTCAGTTTTGAATGTTGACATATTAGCACGAGTATAGGCGTATGGGTTCGAAACTTGTAATAGTAGCCTACGTTGAGTAATTGGGCTGCATCTGGGCACAGCAATAGTGATGAGCTATTTATTCCAGTTTTATATTGTGACTCAAATAAAGATTCTGCATGGGGCAACCTCCCATTAATAACTATCTAGGAAGTAATTGATTATGATATAAATAGAAAAATACAATCAAAATCTTTATGAGGAAAATGAAGACAGCGAGTTGTTTTGTCTCACTATAATTTATTGCCCACAGGTAATGGAAATTTATTTGATATATCGGGTTACAATCAGGAGCAAATGTATGTTTTGGGTGAGAATGGTATAATATTTCACAAACTATCTAGATAGGTATCTAGAAAAAATTGAATGAATAAAAGCATATTTCTTTCGAACAGGATCCTGCATTTGCTCTTGGGTAGAATAACATAGTTTCTTTAGAGAGTTTTTATGATCTTGTCTAACTTTTTCTTGAATTCGTTTACGGTGTTACGTATTTGCTGTTTTCTTTGTAAAGAAATCACCATATTGAGAGGTGTTGTATCTTTTCAATTCCAGTTTGTATCCGTTACCTCTGGATATATATGTATATGTATATATATATATATATATATATATATATATATATATATATATATATATATATATATATATATATATATATATATATAATGTGTGTGTATGTATATGTATACACACACACACACACACACACATATATATATATATATATATATATATATATATATATATATATATATGTGTGTGTGTGTGTGTATGTGTACATATATACATATATATATATATATATATATATATATATATATATATATATATATATATATATATATATATATATATATATATATATATATATTTATATATATACATATTGGAGTAGGGAGACGCGTTCTGTTTTTTTTCATTCATTTATTTGCGCCGACGTTTCGTATCAGCTGATACGAAACGTCGGCGCAAATAAATGAATGAAAAAAAACAGAACGCGTCTCCCTACTCCAATATGTTTATGCTTGAGTAATTGTTCCTGTCTCCATACTTATACATATATATATATATATATATATATATATATATATATATATATATGTAATATAATTTATATATATATACATATACAAAAATGTATATATATATATATATATATATATATATATATATATATATATATATATATATATATATATATATATATATATATATATATATATGTATATGTATATATATATATATATATATATATGTAATATCATTTATATATATATATATATATATATATATATATATATATATATATATATATATATATATATATATATATTGCTTTATACTATAAATAATTGAGACTTTGGATCACGGAAATAATTTAAGTGACTCAATACCAAGTTAAAAGAAATTTTCAAAGGATATATCTTTAATCTCTTACCTTACCTGAGTTTCTTCCTTCAATTCTACAATATTATGTGATTACACCAAGTTCCACTACCCCCCCCCCCCCCCCCCCACCTGGTCCCACCAGCCAATCTCTATTTCTTATCGGGGCTTCTAACCTCAGCCGAGGTAACAAACGAAGATAGATTGGGAGGATTTGGAATTCCGGTTTTGGCGTCCGTAGATTTTCTCTGGGGGTAATATTCACGGGAATTATTCGATAGGAACGATTATTTTATTTGATTTTACGAGTGTTTGCAGTAAAGTTACATTTGGTTCTCTCTCTCTCTCTCTCTCTCTCTCTCTCTCTCTCTCTCTCTCTCTCTCTCTCTCTCTCTCTCTCTCTCTCTCTCTCTCTCTTCAGGCTTAGCAGAAATTTGTCCAGAAGTAACGGATACAAACTGGAATTGAGAAGATGCAACACCACTCATTGTAGTAATTTCTTTACATGCAAAATAGAAAATACATTGAGCAGACTTTAAGCAGTTACACTGTACAGTAACACGCTAAATAAATTCAAGAATAAGTTACACGAGATCACAAAAACTCATTCTCAGCGTTTAAACTAATTTGCTCTACCCAAGAGCAAATGGTGTGTCTGCGGTTGGATATGTCTTTGAGACACCAAAAATCGTAGTGCCCCCCCTTATCTCTCTCTCTCTCTCTCTCTCTCTCTCTCTCTCTCTCTCTCTCTCTCTCTCTCTCTCTCTCTCTCTCTCTCTCTCTCAT
>NC_090730.1:9390094-9425651 GCF_036898095.1 Palaemon carinicauda
TTATTATTATTATTATTATTATTATTATTGTTGTTATCATCACTTGCTAAACTACAACCTTAGTTGGAAAAGTTGGATGCTATAAGCCTAAGGGCTCCAACAGGAAAAATAGCCTATTGAGGAAAGGAAATAAGGAAATAAACTATAAAAAGGATATCTTGAACAATGATAACCTTATAGTAAATCCTTCCTATATAATCTATATTTAATCAAAAATTAAAATTTCTAGTCAGAATGTGAAAGTACAGTAAAGAGAATTTATTCTCAAAATGCTAAAAATAACTTCCGAGCAAAGACTTTAAGGATCCGGTACTTTGTATCCCCATCAAAGACTCTCAAAAGATCTGGTGCTTTGTATCCCCATCAAAGACTCTCAAAAGATCTGGTGCTTTGTATCCCCATCAAAGACTCTCAAAAGATCTGGTGCTTTGTATCCCCATCAAAGACTCTCAAAAGATCCGGTGCTTTGTATCCCCATCAAAGACTCTCAAAATATCCTATATTTTTTATCCCCTTCAAAGACTCTCAAAGGATCCGGTGCTTTGTATTCCCATCAAAGACTCTCAAAATATCCGGGGCTTTGTATCCCCATCAAAGACTCTCAAAAGATCCTGTGTTTTGTATCCCCGTCAAAGACTCTCAAAGGATCCGGTGCTTTGTATCCCCATCAAAGACTCTCAAAATATCCGGTGCTTTGTATCCCCATCAAAGACTCTCAAAAGATCCGGTGCTTTGTATCCCCATCAAAGACTCAAAAGATCCGGTGCTTTGTATCCCCATCAAAGACTCAAAAGATCCTGTGTTTTGTATCCCCGTCAAAGACTCTCAAGGATCCGGTGCTTTGTATCCCCATCAAAGACTCTCAACAGATCCGGTGCTTTGTATCCCCATCAAAGACTCTCAAAGGATCTGGTGCTTTGTATCACCATCAAAGACTCTCGAAAGATCCGGTGCTTTGTATCTCCATCAAAGACTCTCAAAAGATCCGGTGCTTTTTATCCCCATCAAAGACTCTCAAAAGATCCGGTGCTTTGTATCCCCATCAAAGAGACTCAAAAGATCCTGTATTTTGTATCCCCTTCAAAGACTCTCAAAGGATCCGGTGCTTTGTATTTCCATCAAAGACTCTCAAAATATCCGGAGCTTTGTATCCCCATCAAAGACTCTCAAAAGATCCGGTGCTTTGTATCCCCATCAAAGACTCTCAAAAGGTCAGGTGCTTTGTATCCCCATCAAAGACTCTCAAAAGGTCAGGTGCTTTGTATCCCCATCAAAGACTCTCAAAAGATCCGGTGCTTTGTATTCCCATCAAAGACTCAAAAGATCCAGTGCTTTTTATCCCCATCAAAGACTCTCAAAAGATCCTGTGTTTTGTATCCCCATCAAAGACTCTCAAAGGATCCGGTGCTTTGTATCCCCATCAAAGACTCAAAAGATCCAGTGCTTTGTATTCCCATCAAAGACACTCCAAGGATTCAGTGTTTTGCATCCCCAGCAAACACTCTCCAAGGATCCGGTGCTTTGTATCTCCAGAAAATACTCAAAGGATACAGTGTTTTGTATCCCCAGCAAGCTCTCAAAGGATCCGGTGCTTTGTATTCCCAGCAAAGACTCTCAAAGGATATGGTGCTTTGTATCCCCAGCAAAGACTCAAAGGATCCGGTGCTTTGTAACTCCATCAAAGACTCGAAGGATCTGGTGCTTTGTATCTCCATCAAAGACTCAAAGGGTCTGGTGCTTTGTATCTCCAGCAAAGACTCTCAAAGGATCCGGTGGTTCGTATCCACAGCAAAGACTCTAAAAGGATACGGTGCGTTGTATCCCCAGCAAAGACTCAAAAGATCTGGTGCTTTGTATCCCATCAAAGACTCAAAAGATTCGGTGCTTTGTATCCCCGTCAAACACTCTCAAAAGGTCAGGTGCTTTGCATCCCCATCAAAGACTCAAAAGATCCGGTGCTTTGTATCCCATCAAAGACTCAAAAGATTCGGTGCTTTGTATCCCCGTCAAACACTCTCAAAAGGTCAGGTGCTTTGCATCCCCATCAAAGACTCAAAAGATCCGGTGCTTTGTATCCCCATCAAAACCGGTATCATGCGTTTTTTGCACATCCACAGCGAGACCTTTTCCAGACCTCTCAAGACCCTCTCTGACTTCAAATAAGGCTGGTAAATAACGTCCATCATTTTTAAAGCTCTCGAAGGAAGTGCTTAACTCCTGGGAAATCAGGGAAATGTTCGCATCCTTTGCCTCTGACCTTTCTGAAAATAATTTCCCTTTCAGTACCTATGACCTTTATTGTGGTACATAATTATGCTTTTATGATGAATTTATTTAGGGTACGTTTCGCTCTTTGAATTCCACTTATTGGTAATGTGAATAACAACAGTACAATAACATTCTACGTGAGTGTGTGTGTGTGTGTGTGTGTGTGTTTCGACTCGATTACAAACTCGCTTTATTGTAGGATGTATAATCATATATGATAAGCTACAGTGAGAGTAGTTGGCATTTTGTTTAATGACAACTAATAATTGACATGTTTGGCACGCACAAACACAATTTTATGCATACACACGTATATACACATATGGACATTAAGAATGACAGAATGGGTCCCTAGCGATTGCAAAAGAAGTAGGGGAAGAAAGAGAAGACAAAGGATTAATGAGCTAAGAAAATGTGCTAATATAGACTGCCATAGAAAGACCTTAAACAGACGCGAGTGGAAGAACATGTGTGAGGCCTTTGTCTTGCCGTGGAATAGTTATGGCCAATGGTGAGTACACACACACACATACACACACACATACATACATATATATATATATATATATATATATATATATATATATATATATATATATATATCGGATATATATTGGTTAGATATAGACGAAGTTCCATAGACAAGGGCCTGATATATGATGAAATGCGTCAAATTGAGAGGCAAAAGTACGGTACCATCGTTACAAATCATCTTTTTGTATTAACAGGTGATGCTAAAAGACATTTCTTTATAGACAATATCCTTTATAGACCTTGTATTTGAGACGATATTATTTATAGACCTCACACATAATACAATATATAACAGACAAAGACCATATTTCAAAAACAAAGTCTGACAGACAAAACACTCCTCATTCAAAGATGTTTCAGCCTTGAACATCAGTTAGATGCTTTTATCGGATTAAAAGATCTTTCGAATAAAAGGCTTAAGTGAAATTCTCCTCCTCTAGAAGAGACTGAACTGATTTGTATTCAGTTAACGTTAGTCTTCCATCTTTGGGACATAGAATTTAATGGATTCTGTTTCATTATTATTTCATTCTGTAACATTTTAACGAATCGTGAAAATGGAAATTATTATAGATGGCATTTATTTGGTACCTATTTCTTGTGATTTTGATAGGAAAAAATAATCCTTGTGATAGAAGGCTTGATAGACAAAGAACAGTATGGGTTTGGATTAGGAAGGAATTGCATGGATCAAGTATTTTGATGAAAGTAGAAGCTCATAATAGAATCTATAGGTTGCAGGTTGGTGGAAGTGATAGGGTTGTTTGTGTAAGCGGAGAGTGACTAGTTTGTTGTAAAAGTGGGTTCAGGATAAGTTTGTGATATGACTCCATGGCTATTTAACATGCCCATGTACAGCAGTGGACGAGGTAAAAAAAAAAGGGTAGTGGCTATAGTATATAGGTGCTAAGTTGAGGGATAGAAGAAATGGAATGTGGAATGGCCAATGTTGGCTGATAGGACCAAGGAGGTTACATTTAACCTCCTTGGGTAGGAGTATGCTCGTTGTAACACTGAAGACAACTGATTTGTATTCAGGGAAAATCTTCCATCCTTTGGACGTAAAATAAAATGAATTGTCTTACAACATTTTTATCAATCCGTAAAATTTTCCTAATTGAATTTTGAAAATGGAAAATATTATAGATGGCATTTATTTAGTAACTATTTCATGGATAAAATTTAAATTTTGACTTCCAGGACGAAGCACATTTCGAATTCCATTAGAATAAATATAAAAAACGTTACCTGAAATAATTATGGTTGAATATTTATAAACATGCAAATTGCCTAGACTCACAGTTATATGTATATTTGTTGAAAGAATTTTCTTTTGTCATGATAATAATAATAATAATAATAATAATAATAATAATAATAATAATAATAATGATAATAATGATAATAATAATAATCTACACTATATGATCAAGAGAAAGTGTCTGGTTATTATTATTATTATATATATATATATATATATATATATATATATATATATATATATATATATATATATATATATATATATATATATATATATATATATATTACCGTTCACGTTCAGTGGCATTGCCAGACCTATAAATACTCGATCTCTTCCTGTCTCAAGAGTAGAGGGAGGGGGAGTAGTCATACCTTGTTGAGAGGGGCTATCCCGAGAGGAAAGGGGGAGGGGTGGAAAGGGTTGAATCTGTGAGTGTGTGTATGTATGTATATATCTATCTAATTATTTAGCCCTCATTTTTGACGGGTCGCATACCCTAGTAATACTACTACTACTACTACTACTACCACTACTACTACTACTACTACTACTACTACTGATAATAATAATAATAATAATAATAATAATAATAATAATAATAATAATAATTCGCTTTCTTTCTTTTGGAAAACTCATAAGATTTTTTAACCACCGTATTTTTATCAAAGGTTATTAAAAGCATATTGCACTCTTAAAAATGAATAAGAAAAGAAACATTTATTTTTCTTATTAGAAGTTTTCATTATGACCAAACTATGATATCTTGAATAAAAAGTAAATGAAAAAGTCTCAAGATTTTGTTACTTTTTAAGAGCTATGCCATATCCTCTGATTCTTACCCGAAAGTATTATTAGAGAAGTTAGGGACCATAGACCTGGCCCCCAGGTTGCCAGTTTGGCCTTTTTTTATCCCAACATACCTCAAATTTGGCCTTTTATAAAGAAATTGCTTGACCTTTAGTGATACGAAAAAAGGCGGGCTTTAAATACTATATATTTGGCCTTTTTCTACCAATGGGTTCGCCTTTTAGAGCTTCTGTTGATTAGAAATTGGCCTTTTCTCATATAGAAAACCTGGCAACCTGCTCCCCCTCTCTCTCTTCGCTGTTCGTTTGTTTGTTTGTTTCCGGGGCCTCTGTTTCCCTTTTCCGGGATGAAGAATTATAACGGATAAACCTTCCCGAGGGTTATGCTTTTCCATCCATAAAATAATGAGACAGGAAGGGAGTGGGCAGGGGGGGGGGGGGTGAGGGGGGGGGGAGAACATCCTACGCCTTTTTGGAAGTTTGAAAGAAACCGTACGGAATAAGTAAAGTTTATTCAGGAAGTTTCTAAAACTTTAGAACGGGATGTCTTTACCTTTTTTTTTTGGGGGGGGGGGGGTGGGCTGCCGTTTTCTCATATCGGATTTATTAGCATTTTAAATGTTTCTATTTTCTTGAACGTGGACAAACTACATTTTTTCTTACAATGGTTTACCCAACGTTATTTTAATCGGAAATTCCCTGTAAAAATATACTGTTGTCACTTGTACAATATTTCAGTAAAAGACAGGAGAACGTAATTTTACTCTGCTTTATTGTTATCTTTTACGGGTTGGTGATTGTAATATCACTCCTTTACGTCAATAAATCCATTTTTAAAATTAAATGCCTGGTAACATTTATGCCATGCTAGACAGTATGTATATATATATATATATATATATATATATATATATATATATATATATATATATATATATATATATATACTGTAATACAGTATATATATATATATATATATATATATATATATATATATATATATATATATATATATATATATATATATATATATATATTTATTTATTTCCACTCACGCTCAGTGGTGTTGCCAAACGTGTAACTACTCAGTCTCTCTCCATCTCTTGGGTAGGGGAGAGGAAGTATTCACATCCCGGTGAGAGAGGTTGTAGTTAGGAAAGGTGGAAGGAGTTGAAAGGGTTGTACCCGTGTGTGTATGTGCGTGCATAATCATCTAAATATTTAGCCCTCATTTTTGACGGGATACGTACGCTAGTAATATAGTATCAAAGCCTTAATGATTCAACAACCAAACACGTTTTTATCAAGTATTGAACTCGACATTCATATGTTAAATGCTTTCAGGAAAAATGGATTAATTTTAAAATCCTTCGTAACTGGCACATTCTCATATGCAAATGGAATCATTTGCATGTTGATTGTCCGTTCCATAGTAATACGATGACGTATGTATTGATGATGTGAAAATATGTAAATTGATATAAAGCATTGGATGTTGTATTTCAGGAAATATGAATCATTGTCGGCTGTCATTGAAACTTATGATTCATTTGAATAAATAGGTTGTAAATTAATGTCAAATTGTTTATTTCTGGGTAATGGTTTATTTATTCGATTTCAATTAATCTTGATTTAAACAATAACACTTTATATGGCTTGGGAGTAAATTTCATTATTATTATATGTAAAACCGGTGATGTATAGATAGGGCTCATATTCAGTTAGGAAGACAGAAATATACTTGTATATTGGCATATTCTGAGATCAAACGCACACGTTCATATATATATATATATATATATATATATATATATATATATATATATATATATATATATATATATATATATATATATATATATATTATTATTATTGTTATTATTATTATTATTATTATTATTTCTTGCTAAGCTACAACCCTATTTGGAAAAGCAATGCTATGGGCCCAGGGGCCCCAACAGGGAAAATAGCCCAGTGAGAAAAGGAAATAAGCAAAAATGAAATATTTTAAGAAGTTTAACATTAGAATAAATATTTCATATATAAACTATAAAACTTTAACAAAACAAGAGGAAGATAAATCAGATAGGATAGTGTGCCTGAGTGTACCCTCAAGCAAGAGAACTCTAACCCAAGACAGTGGAAGACCATGGTACAGAGGCTATGGCACTACTCAAGACTAGAGAACAATGGTTGGATTTTGGAGTGTCTTTCTCTTAGAAGAGATGCTTACCATAGCTAAAGAGTCTTTTCTACCCTTGCCAAGAGGAAAGTAGCCACTGAACAAATACAGTGCAGTAGTTAACCCCTTAAGAGAAGAAGAATTGTTTAGTAATCTCAGCGTTGTCAGGTGTATGAGGACAGAGGAGAATCTGTAAAGAATAGGCCAGACTATTTAGCGTATGTGCAGGCAAAGAGAAAGAACCGTAACCAGAGAGAAGGATCTAATGTAGTACTGTCTAGCCAGCCAAAGGACCCCGTAACTCTCTGGTGGTAGTATTTCAAGGGGCGGCTGGTGCCCTGGTCAACCTACTACCTACATACGTATGCATGTATGTATGCATATTCATAAATGCAGTATATATATATATATATATATATATATATATATATATATATATATATATATATATATATATATATATATACAGCTCTCTCTCTCTCTCTCTCTCTCTCTCTCTCTCTCTCTCTCTCTCTCTCTCTCTCTCTCTGGGATATATATATATATATATAAATATATATATATATATATATATATATATATATATATATATATATATATATATATATATATCATGTCATATATCATATCATATCTTGATCACCATAGTCATATTCATGCATTCTTAAACACGGCTATTGCTTATATGCGAGTCATGCGAAATTAATATTGAATTCAGTGACCTGAAATTGATAGTCGTATGAAATGGAATTTACAAATACTAATATATATGCATCAACCCATTGCCTCTTCCCTAAAACTCTAGCAAATAGCACTTCTCACTTTGGTTATTTTTTTTCTTTGGAATTGTTATTATTTGTAACAGGACTTCTTTCTAATAGATTATTTCCCCTAAAACTAGTTCCAAGACTATTGCATTATTGGTGTACGTGACCTGTCAAAAATCCCAGCTAAATATTTAGATATGCACACACACGGACATACACAGAGATTCAACCCTCCCCACCCCCACCCCCCTTTCTGGTACGACAATTTGTGGGAAAGTGTGGTTCCCGAGTGTAACTCTCTGGATACCCCTTTTCAATAGGGTGTGACTACTCTACCCCCTGAGCGTGACAGGATATTCCTAGAGATTGTAAAAGAAGCAGAGGAAGGAAGAGAATACGATGGATCGACGAACTAAGGAAGTTTGGTGGTGTAGACTGGCGCAGAAAGACCTTAAACAGACGCAAATAAAAGGACATGTCTGAGGCCTTTGTTCTGTAGTGGACTTGTAACGGCTAGTGATGATGATGATAATGATATATATATATATATATATATATATATATATATATATATATATATATATATATATATATATATATATATATATATATATATATATATATATATATATATATATCCAGACAATTGATCTTTATGGTATAGGGGACACAAAAAACAGTTTTATAGACCAAAAAGGAATAAACGCAAATATCAGTTAATTCTAAAATAGTAAGCACCTTAATTTACGTTTTAATTCCTCTTATGCATTTTTCCAGTAGAGTATTGTAGCCATAAAATGCAATTAATGAGAAGGAAGGAAGAAATATTGTATAACTAGTTTCACGCAGTATTATCTCGTCAAGGTTTTCTCATTTCAAGTATGATATCAGAGTTTGGGTTATTAGACCAAGGGAGAAACGGCGGTCTTAACATTAATGAAATGAAAGAACATACATACAAACTTACCAAGATTTCATGTAGATACCGGATTCTCCTGATTGTCTTTATTATAGTGCCAATTCTTTTTAAATAAATTTACTTTATTTTCATTTTTTATTTTATTCACTCGTATAAATCTATGCAAAATGTGGCATTCTTTTCATGTATAAAAACAATCTGAAAATTTCTTATATATTTTTTTCAATGGTATTTTCTTGAAACTGTTGTTAAATTGTTCAGTTCAAAAGTAGGTTTCTTAACTAGCACTCAAGTATTTCTGTCAAACATACAGCAGTTCCGAAGTGACGTCACTGTACTTGCCCTTCGTCTGTGTTACGCGTCAAAATGCCGGTCATTTGTCAGTGGAACTCGGCGAAGAATAGTAATATCATCACTACACAGTAATTTCTACGAACGAGTTTTCCTTGACTGTGCGTTTATTCACAAATAGTTCACTGAAGCTTTTAATCGTGTAATACGGTAAGTGGTATCCTATACTGAGTGAAGCAAAGTTTGTAGATAAATAAAATAACCCACAATGTATGAAAAATTAAGTTTATTTTAGCTTTCGAAGGGACCATCTCCCTTCCTCTTCTGGAAGGTAAATAAATTTCATTTTTCATGCATTGTGGGTTATTTTATCACAAATACACGGAAAATTGTGCATTTTAATGTAAAGTTTGTAGAAGTAGTATTTCATTTTAAATAGGCTTATATATGTTGTTAGAAAGTGCGTGTAGGACTTAATGTCAGGAACCCTGTTACTGGAAATGTGAAGTGTTAAAATATTGTTGATTTTAATTAAATGTCAATGTTCTACGGGAATATATGGCCGAAAACATGCACGTTGGAGCAGAGGGAAATGTACCTCATTGGAAAAAGGTGCACTGAGCAAGAGTAAAGAATATTTGAATATGTGACAGCCAAACTAATCAATTAGTTACCATAGGAACTCGAACGTGTAAACTTTTAAAGTAGAAAGTAAAGGCTGTTGAAATAGGAAATTTATAGCGTGAAAGAGAAAGTTAACGTAATGCAAATAAGTATGGCCGCCTGGACGAACTGCTCGTTAGTATGGAGCTATTTTCAGAGATAAGTATGTACCACCATAAGAACTCGAACGTGTAAAATTTTAAAGTAGAAAATAAAGGGTAATGTAATAAGAAATTTTTTAGCGTGAATGTTATTAACGTGATGCAAGTAACTAGGGCCACATGGACGAACTGCTCGTCAGCATGGAGTTCTTACGGGCTGCCCAGCGGCAAGAGCCCGTGTCTTACATATGGTAAGGCGATCTACACACACACACACACAGCATGGAGTTATTTTTTCAGAGATAAGTATGTACCACCATAAGAACTCGAACGTGTAATCTTTTAAAACTGGAAAATAAAGGGCAATTTAATAGGTAATTTATAGCGTGGAAGAAAGTTAAAGTAATGCAAAAATGTAGGGCCACTTGGACAAACTGCACGTTAGCCTGGAAGTTTTTCAAAGGTAGATAAATTTGGTAATGGTGATCTTGCCATTATCTGTTGCTTGGTTGGAGAAGAAAAAGTTTTCTCATTTTTTTTAGTGTGGCAGGCCAGGCCGATAAAGTGTGAATACTTACGGTTACCCCACGGTCCTGGGTTAGCTTGAAGGGGTAGGGTCAACTCGGACCATTTCCAACTCGGACCATTTTGAAATACCAACTCGGACCATTATCTCGACCATCTCGGACCGTCAAAAACTTTGGAAATGCCAAGTCGGACCATCATGTAAACCAACTCGGACCATCGAGCAAACACGCAATCTAAAGTTTACAGGATAATTGCATAATTACCACCAAAAGCTGTAACAACCATATTTATGAAAACAAAAGGAATTTGTCCTCTTTTAAAAGATGGGGAATTAAAGATTAAAACGGACTATATCCTTTTGAGAGAGAGAGAGAGAGAGAGAGAGAGAGAGAGAGAGAGAGAGAGAGAGAGAGAGAGAGAGAGAGCTTGTTTCTCAACGCATTATCTCTCTCTCTCCCTCTCTCTCTGTGTTTGTCTCAAGCTTGTTTTACAGGATAATTGCATAATTACCACCAAAAGCTGTAACAACCAAAATAAACAGAGTATGCCTAACCAAAATAAACAGTATGCCTAACAGCCAAAACAAACTGCACTCATACCCGTATCTGTACACAGCTGAAGGCGCAACCTACCATGGACAAGTGTTTGCTGTGCCTAAACACAGTGCGACCTCGACAGGTGCGATTTAAGAATTTAGCTAAATATTGTTAAATTAAATTATATATTGATATTATTAAATTGAATTATCTTAATCCTATTGACGATTGTAAATTTTGAGTTGCCATTACCAGATAATCATTTTATAAGAACGGAGAAATATAAATTGATATATCGACTAGAAAATCATCTGAGTACAAATTGTTGCAGGAGGCATTGCTGTGTGACGGATGCAATTTGTGGCAACACCGAACTTGGGGGACGGGCGTTACCAGGGAAGATTACAGAAAAGCAGTAAGAGAGGGGGTGGAAATTGATTGGAGGTGTGCCACATGCTCTTCCAAACTAGGCAACACTGCTGACTGTATCACTGACCATCCACCTGATGAAGCGTTGGTGGATAATCTTATCAACGAGGACTCTGTAAATAATGGTGAATGTTTAATCGAGGATCAGGCACAAGCATTGGTAGAATGTATTACTTATGAAAAAGTGTGTGCGTCATCACAAAGAGGAAAACAGAAACTTGTAGACAGTCAGGGTTATTCATATACATTCAAAAGAGAAACAACAGTTGGTGTTCATTGGCGTTGCGCAGTTAGGAATAAAAATGTTAAGTGTGGAATGATAATAAAGGAAGTGAATAATTCGTTTATCAGAGGGCCCAGTGAACATTCCCATCCACCGGAAACATGCCCTGCTACCACAAGTAAGGTTTCAAAATTAATTAAAGATAAAGCAATGGAGGATGTGTTTCGGCCCGCATTAGAAATCGTGGAGGAAGTAATCCTTGAAAACGTAGATCCAACAATGCCTACTGCTTCACTACCTGCCCCCATAAATCTCGCTCGTCAAGCAAACAGGAAGCGGCAAGCAAACAGACCTGCTGAACCCGTGGATTTGAGTTTTGAAATTAGTGAGGAACACATACCACCTAACTTTCTTAAATTTGATATACATGTAGGGGATAGACGTCACTTAGTATTTGCAACAGAAGGACAGTGTCAGTTACTTGCTAAAGCAAAAAGGTGGTATGTCGATGGGACATTCAAAGTTGTTAGGCAACCCTTCACACAACTTTTAGCATTCATGCATTCATGAAGTATGATGGGAATGTGAAACAAATGCCTCTTGTATTTGTTTTAATGTCAGGTAAGAGACGCAAAGATTACAAAAAGGTGTTTAGTAGAATTAAGGAAATCCTAGGTGAACAATTAAAAGTACAAGAAGTAATTCTAGATTTTGAGGCAAGTGTTTGGCGGGCTATCCCAGATGTGTTCCCAGATGTAGTTATGCGTGGTTGTGCGTTTCACTGGGGACAAGCAGTGTGGAGGAAGGCCCAAGAATTTGGCCTTCAGTCTGCATACACAAGTGACACCAAAACATATAAGTTTGTGAGACAACTTCTTTCTCTACCATACGTACCTGATGATCACATAGGACTATTTTTAAGATTTTATAGAAAAGCAGCTGGGTCACA
This sequence comes from Palaemon carinicauda, assembly GCF_036898095.1. Classification (NCBI taxonomy): domain Eukaryota; kingdom Metazoa; phylum Arthropoda; class Malacostraca; order Decapoda; family Palaemonidae; genus Palaemon; species Palaemon carinicauda. The sequence goes on from NC_090730.1 coordinate 9,402,555, forward strand.
ACAACTTTTAAATCTTTTAGAATACATTCACAATACTTGGATTTCCTCCGAAATGTGGCCACCCAAAGCGTGGTGTGTTTTTGGTAGGAGTGTCAGGACAAACACGACGTGGAAGGGTGGCACCACAAACTAAACAGAAAATCACGAAAAGGTCAACTTAATTTCTACATTCTCCTATCTCTTTTGTATAATGAAGCAAAGCTTGTGCCACTATATGTAAATTTCTTAAATGATGGAAAAGTGTTGCGCCACCAAAAGACAAAGTATGCTAAGCAACATGGAAGACTAGTCGTACTGTGGGAGGAGTTTTCTCTAGGTCATAGATCGGGTAAAAGCCTTCTAAAAGCTGTTTCCCATTTCATTGCTGTGAATGTATGATTATTAATTTGAATATGTTTTATTGAACATTTTACTTTGTCTTTTGCTTCTACATTTGCATGTTTTTAATAACTCTCCTAATAATAAATATGTGTGACTTTCACTGTTCTCAATTTATTTTTACCAATTGTTCTAATTTATAATCTTATCAACCTGGTCCGAGTTGGTTCACTACTGTGGTCCGAGGTGGTATATTGTGGTCCGAGTTGGTTATAATGGTCCGAGTTGGTGGAGGTACGGTCCGAGTTAGTAAGGGTCCGACTTGGCGATGGTCCGAGTTGGGGGTGAAGCAGCTTGAATGGTAGGAAAACTTGTACATGTTACCTGAAGTCCAATGACGAAGACTTCATTGAGTATAATCCGCTACTTTTAATTTGCTCTTGCATGTTTGTCCCAATCACTTGCTCGACATATATATTGTGCACGTGAGAGCTCGGGCATTTTGCCTGTGCGCTAACGTGAACGCTTGCTCTCTCTGGTCAAGGAGCCACTGTGTGTGCCCGTAACAAGGAGGCCTTGGCCCGTAATTATTATATCCTTATAGTTGGCACTGACAGCCTTTAGGACTGTGAATCGGGAGGTCGGAATGTTATCGCAGGAGACATTGTACTTTAGAATTTTGATACCATAACGAAACAAAGTGGGGTAGAAGTTTTCCCAATCTGTGATATAAGTAATTTAAAACTGCATGGTCCTCATGGTATCCCGAATGCAGTTTCTCTCCCTTTGAAAATTTTTGGAAAAGGTGTCAATCTTTCTTCACGGTTTTATGCATATTACATTTCAATTCAGTTCCTGATTTTACAAATTTTACTAGCTAGAGTTCATAGGGTTTTTGTTCCTGCGCAAGTAAAAATCTTCGTTCTTTACATATACTGTATAGGTAATTCAGAGCGAACTGGTTTGGCGATAAAAACTAACTCAAGGTATCGATGACCTCTATTTAGTGGGGTGGAGTAACGGGGTTAAACCAACCCTGCCGCTCACACACTCACCCAATAGATGAGTCCACTTTTGATAGGGCTGCGGTTGAGCGTAGATGTTCATATCTCTTCTCTCCCAGTTTATTTACCTATTAACTGGCCATCATAACTTTTTCATTTTTTTTTACGTGTGTGTTTGAAGTTTGAGCACTGTAATCATGTGGGTTTGCCCTGTCATATCAGTCCGTTCTTGTAAGCCTCACCCTTACGAGCTTAATGTGCCTTCTGGGTCCTACAGCAGACGCTCTCACTGCCGCAAATGGTTGTCCTCACTTGAGAGGTCTACCCCTAGAGCTGCTTGAGTCGCTAGCTCTCTGGAGCATTCTAGTGATTGTGTCTGATGGCTCTCCGGAGCCAAAAGAGCCTTAGCATGCCCCGGGGCACCATGAGTTCAGTGTTTTCAGCAAAACCAGCCTTACCCCTCTCTCTAGCATCCAAACATGCTCGTTCTCGTGAGGATGAGCATGAGGTACAGGCTGTTAGTGAACCCCCAGAGTGCAGTCTTGATTGTTCATGCGCCAGCGCATGGAGCTCAGGCTCGCGCACTTACTGTACATAATTAAGTAGCAGGTGTGCACGAGTCAGCGTGTAGAGTTCATGATCGCTCTCCTAGCTTGCGCTATACGTTTTCGAACGTTTCTGCTCCTGTAAGGGCCCCATTTATTCCTCCATCGGCACATTCCGCTACAGAGCCTTGTGCATGATCGTCATTGGATTCGCCAGAGGAGCAGTTGACTCGCACCCGTCAAGCGCACATTCCTCGGTAAAGAGTCCCTCATTTGTGGGAGTCTCGCCATGGTTCCAAGAACTTGTGAAAGTCATCATGCAGACTACAACCAGTCCCACGATGGCATGATTGCCAGACAGATCAAATGAACCCGTTAAGTTTCTTCTGACGGTGTCAGGGTCTCCAGAGAACCCTATTTGACCCTTGAATGCTAGGTATAGGAGCACGACTGCCACCTTTGTACTCCAGTTCCTCCTCCATCCCCTGTAGTTCCTTTGATGGTACTTATGCCACCTCCTGCCCGCAAGTCAGCTGCTCTAGTGTCTAGATATTAGCATTCCTAGCCATATTCCTTGTGCAAACAATTGCAAATTGTCTAAATTAGGGTGACCAAGAAAGAGGAAACCAGGACTGGTTATGCCTCCTCCAGGATATCTCCGAGATGTCTCATTTGTTAACAAGTATCAGGTGTTGCCTATTGAGTGAGTTGACAACGCTTTTACCATTCGGTTGGAGCCAGCTGCTGTTCAGAAGGAGGCTACTAGCCTTTTAGCTTCCTTAACTTATATGCCCCAAGGGTATAAGCCTTAGGGCAAAAGATCTGAATATCCATCCCAAGAACTGGACAACAAAAATTGTGGATGATCCTGTCCTTCAGAAGAGAATTCAGGAGGCAGTGGCTACCTTTTCGGTTCCCTCAACCTGGGATCCTCCTCTCAGGCCTCGATCTCCTGCTTGGGTGCAAGATGAGGACCTTGGCCCATCTCTGGCTCGTACAGGTATGACTCTAGAGTTGGAAGATACTTTGTATCTGATTCTGACGACTCCCAAGGTGTGCTGCCACCGCCAGCCAGCCACAAAGCTTCATCCACCGAGCAAGGAAAGTCTGATCATTCCTTTATGCTGGTCCTGTTATGTATTAAAATAGTTAATGGACTCTAGGAACCCGCGTACTTCACCCCAGCGGAGAGACCAGTACTGTATTAGATCTCTTTCGCTATGCCCCACTACCGCCTAAGATTAGTCTAGAGTTGCCCTGGTTGAAGATGGTGTCAGGGTCTTTTAACAAGGTGATTTCCTAAATGTAAAGGAGGCCTCCTTGAGGGCTAGTAACTCGTTCTGATTACTTCCTACTCCATTACTTATGCAGAGGAAGTACTATAGCATCTTGTATGATGAGCCTTCTCCTTTGCCTTTGGATCCGGCAGTGTCGGCCTTGCCTCAAGGCATGGCAGTTTGAATTTGGCAGGTCAACCAGTGGTCTTTTTGGACGCAGATGTGGCTTTCATGGAGAGATTGCGAAGGCCACTTTGCATGGCTTTTCCTGGTCCAACAAACTATATTATCTGGCTAACAATGAAGACCTGTTGGGCCCAAATAGGCGGAAAGCCTCTAAGAGCGTCTTGCTTTCAAGGGCCAGAACAATTGAGTTCTTAGCCTACAACTTTCCGAACCACTGGGCCAACTGGATCTTGAGGCAAGATGCTGTGATATCCCAAGTTCCAGAGGCAGGTTCACCAATTGCATACATGTCTCTGTTTAACACACAAGATATTGATGCAGTAGCAGAGATTTGGAGAAAGGCAAATCATGACTCCCTTCTCTACAGAGCCGTAACTTCCTATCCTTCCTCTTCTGAACTAAAAACATAACCTGTACGAAAGTAAATGCATAAATAGTCTAAGGAGTCTCCTTGTTATTCCACTGCCGAGAAGGCTCCTCTTGCCAGACAGCCTTTTCATGCCAAGAAGGAACTAGGAAGGGAAGGGAAAGCTGGAAAACGTGGACACTACCTTCACTATAGGGGCCATTCCCCTGCAATACCACTGTTGGGAGGGATGCCTGAAGCATAGGTGTCAGAGTTAGGAGAGCCATGGGGCCAAATTCTGGATGGTCAACGTCCTTCGGGCAGGTTATATCGTCCCGTTCATCAACTCTCCCCCTCCCCTGATTCGTCATTCAGTGCGATTATAGTCCTTCAAGAAGGGATCAATGAAAGACATCACCCTTCAGGACATGTTCAAGAAGGGCACTCACCAGGAGGTTGTCGACGGGTCTCCAGGCTTCTTCACTCGACTCACTGTTCTACGCAGCACTAAACAGCCGGTTTCATCACGCTACCTGTTGCCACCATGAATCTCTTAACTTTGTGCACCTGCTTCGAATAGTGTTTGAAGAAAACTCTAGGTGACCTCCAGCCTGTGAAGGATCGGAGGCTTTCAAAATCTATTCCTTGGAAAAAGTTCAGGGAAGAGGCGACTTTCCTAGGATCATGACCTGCGGGTGTACTGTCAGGATCCTATCTGCGAATAAAGGAGGTGATTTTTTGCTCTTAGTTGTTTTAGTGACAGGACATTACCTGAAGTTCTCCTTTAAAGAGTTGTCCTCCGCCAAAGTCTGAAGTTCTTTGAAGAAAGACCTTAAGACTCTCCACTGGGCATAGAGAGACATCTTCCTTCAGGGGGCAGATTCTCCAAGGGCCCAATCTTTTGGTGGGAAGTTAATTTTTAACGAGGAACGTGGGGTCAGGGAAGAGGGTAAGTTCCCCCGTGTCAGTGAACTGTATCTGGCCCTCTTCTCTTGATAATGCCACTATTTCACTGACTCAGGCTCCCGAGGCGAGACCAAAAAGGAAAATCACTGAGTTAAGTCTTTCAGAGGGCAAGATTTGTTGTCCAAGCTAGAGGCGAAATGGAGCACCTTATACAGGGACCAGGTGATGGGTCTCGGTAGAGGTGCTGGACGGAGTCTAGCACACGCCTTCGGGAGTTTATTGATGATTTCGTTGGATAAATCTATTTGGAAGGCGTACAGAAGTGGTCTAGTCAAGGCCGATTTGCAGGTGGAAATCGTATTGGCTGCCAAGTCTTGTCCATGAAGGAGAATAAAGAAGGACATGCAAAAATCTATGGAGATTTCCGTAGGGTTTTTTGCCTTGACGAAGGATACCCACTTCTTCCAGGATGATTCATATTGCCTTCTGGTAGACTTTGTTTTGTATTTCCTCTAGGAAGTCCAAACTTTTCTTCGAGATCCCAACCCTTTTTTTCATGGCTAGGGAGAGAAAATTATGAGATGAAGGTCCTTGACTTTCTTTGATGAAACGAAGACAGTCGACTTCTGCACCTGTTGGGAGAGAACTGGGCCCGGCAGGGGGATCAGCTTGGGGTGTAGCTCCAGGACTAGGGGGGACCAGTTGCTTTGGGCCCACTTGGTAGCCACTAGGGCTGCTGTCCCTTTGAAGGTTCTCAGTTTGGAGAGGACTTTCAGCAGAAGGTTGGGTGGAGGGAACAGGTAAATCTTGGATCATCTGTGCCAGTCCAGGGACATGGCGTCCACTGCTTCTGCTTTGGGGTCCTCGCAAGGGGCCACATATCGAGTAAGTTGCTTGTTGTCGCTCGTCGTGAGGAGGTCGATCTGTAGTTCCGGGGCTTGACGAGAGATGAAGGAGAATGATCTTGCGTTTAGGGACCATTCCGACTCTATGGGGCTTGTCCTTGATAGAGCGTCCGCCGTCACGTTGCGGAATCCTTGTAGGTGAACTGCAGATAGGTGCCACTTCTTCCTGTCCGCCAGGCGGAAGATGGGTAATAGCACCTGATTTATGTGGGACGATCTCGAGCCCTGACGATTGAGACATCTGACTACTACCGAGCTGTCCCGAGTTAGACGGATGTGTATCGAGGGACGCGGGGATAATTTCTTCAGGGTGAGAAGAACCGCCGTGGCCACCAAGATGTTGATGTGAAACGTCTTGAATAGGGGAGACCATGTTCCTTGAACTTGCCGTTAATGGGAGTGACCCCCCCAACCCTCCAGAGAAGCGTCCGTATGGATGTTGAGCGATGGAGGCAGAGGTTGGAGAGGGATGGATCTTTTCAAGGTCCTTGCTTCTGACCACGGGCTTAGAAGGAAGCGAAGCCTGTTCGGTAGGGGTCTCTTGAGATCTCTTTGAGCGACGAATGCGTTTCGTCTCCAGACTCCTGATGCATCCTTTAGCTGTGCTCGTAGCACTGGGTTTGTCACTGAGGCGAACTGTAGGGAGCCGAGAACTTGCTCCTGCTGTCGTCTTGAGATCCGTTTGTATTTGAAAAGTCTTCTGACAGACCCTGCTATTTCTTTCTTTTTTTTCAGTGGGATGGAAAGGTGGTGTGACTGAAGATCCCAAGGGATTCCTAACCATTCGAACTTCTGAGCTGGAGCGAGGCGAGACTTATTGGTGTTTATTTTGAAACCCAGATGTTTCAGGAACTGGGTCACTTTACTGCAAGCTCTCAAACATTCTTCTGGCGATGTCGACCAGACCAGCCAGTCGTCGAGGTAGGCCATCACTTGGATGCCCTGATGGCATAGCTGGTGGACGATTGTGTCTGCTAGCTTGGTGAAGATTCTCGGAGCACGTTGAGCCCGAAGCGCATGGCTCTGAAGGCGTAGCTTCTTCGTTGGAGCCAGAATCCTAGGTAGGAGGAAGCGTAGTGGTTCATTGGGAGGTGCCAGTAGGCATCCGCCAGGTCTATTGAGACCGTGTAGGCCTTGTGAGGCAGTAGGGCTCTTATTTGTTGAAGAGTCAGCATCTTGAATTTGTTGTTCGCAATGAACTTGTTGAGGGGGGACAAGTCGAGAATGACTCTTGAGTTTGTCTGAGTCTTTCTTGGGAACACAAAACAGTCTTCCCTGGAACCTGGTGGACTTTACCCTCTTGATCACCTTCTTATTCAAGAGTTCTAGGACATATTCTTCCAAGAGGTGGGTTGATGGCTGGAAGAATTGGTGGAAGGTTGGAAGTGGTTGTGTCCAGCTCCAACCCAGTCCCTTCTTGATGATGCTGTGTGTCCAAGGATCGAAGGTCCAGCGATCCTGAAAGTGGCGGAGTCTTCCTCCCACTGGAAGCACTTCATTACTTCTGGTTTCCCGAGGGTTTGCCACCTCGACCGCTAGCTCCCCTTCCTCCTCTGCCCCTGGAGGGACGGCGAGAGGAGTCTCTGCCGCAGCCTCTACCTCTGGGACGAAAGGTAGTTGACTGTCGTTCGTAGGCAGGGGTGAAGACCGGTGATTGCGACACCACCGGTTGGGGGACCAACTGAAAGGTCTGTTGTGGCTGCGCGACCACTTGGGGAGTAGCGGGAGCCAGAAACTGGTGTTTTTGTTGATGCTGCTGGGGTCTAGGTTTGGAGGATTTCCTCTTAAACTGAGGGCCTTCTTCCTGAGAGGATTTCCTCTTGCGGGACATGCCCCACTTGTTGAGAAGGTTCCGGTTCTCAGAAGCGGCTTTGTCCACGATCTCTTTCACCAGAGCAGATGGGAAGAGATGCTTGCCCCAGATGTTGAAGGAGATTAGCTTCCGGGGTTCGTGTTTTACTGCCGCGTTGGCAAACACGAATTCTCTGCAGGCTCTCCGGGCCCTGATGAAGCTGTACAAGTCCTTCATCACAGTCACTAGGTGGGTCTTCGTGAGAACCATATACAGATCTGGGAATCTAACGTCCCCGGCCATGACCTCAAGCTGAATTTGATGAGACAGGGAGGCAGCTAGTCTCTCCTTGGTCTCCTGCTCCCGACGGAGAAGATGGTCGTTCAGCTTCGAAAGATCTTTATTGAATTGACGTCCAGCCACGTCAGGGTCCAGTTTCCCGACCGTGAAAGTAAACTGGATGTCTTTCCAGAATCTGTTGTCGGGAGAAAGGGCGAGGGAGAGAGGCCTACACTCCTCTAGGGTAGGGCAGGGCTTTCTTCCTCCACCGCCTTCATGACCGCATGGAAGGCCTTTTCTACGAAGGGAAAGGTCGCAGAAGAGGGAGCAAGAAAGGACGGGTGCTTCTTACTCAATGCCGGCATTTTTGAGTTGGTAAAACCGCGACTTAGGCACTCTGCCAGCATGGCTTGGGCTTTTGAGTGATCAAACACGATCACCTCTCTGTGTTCAGTCTCCTCCTTGGAGGCCGGTTCGGACCTGAGGCGGACGTAACAGTCCGGGTAAGCCTCAAAGTTAGGGAAAAATTCCACTTCTTCCAAAAGGATGGACCCTAACTTGTCGTTGATAAAGATTTTTCCCGTCATAATTGGCATATGTTCGGCGTACCTCCAGGGGTTAGACTCCGAGCAGGAGGGAAGGTCCTTAACTGAGATCTTCTTCGGTTACTTCCATCCCATCAAACAACTTGTGGGCTCCGCTGAATGCTTACTGAGCTTCTTGTCCATCAGTGCCACCAATACCCGGATGGCATCTTCAGTGGTGGGTACCAGCGGCTGCGAGGCGGCGGAGGTGGAGGGGACTGGTTCCTCGACCACTACAGGGGCTGCCGGAGGTGGTGGGGCGACCTCGCCCTCCGAATCAGGGTACTCCACCTGATCCTCTTCTTCCTCCGGATCATCACCCATGAGGGTCCTCTCAGTGTTGTCGGACACGTCTGACATCTTCTCCACCTCGTCCAGACTACACTTGGTAAGCATGGTCTCGATGTCGGGCTCAACAGTCAGTTTAACCAAGGGGATCTGATCCTGGGGAACCACAGAATCTGCTGACGCTTTTGGGAAAAACATGGCCCTCATCTTCTCATTGGGGAGATACGGCCCGGTGGCGTTCTTCTCGAAACCGTGCACCCACTTGAGCAGTTTCTCTCGAGCATTGTCCCTGGCCTCCGCGGACGGAGGGTTGTCGAACGCCTCATCAAGGAGGCCTTTGCAGGTTGAGCAGGACTGTGGATCCCAATATTTAAGGTTGCCCTTTTTCGCTGTACAGGGGGCGTGGGTCCGGCACGCCTTATACCCGTAGAAGTCCGGGCGGCGAACTCCGCAGAAGGAGCTCTCACACTTCAGGTTCTCTTCCTATAAAAGAAAGAGAACATGAGCATATGGAAAACAGAGTTATGGCTTACATTACTCTTAAAATTAAGATTCACTAATCTGTAGCATTTTGTTTTATGTGAGCTCAGGATAGGTGAGCTAAAAGGGAAGTAGGAAGACACATACTTGTGAGTCCCGTCCAGCCAGTTACCGTGACCTTCTCTGCCGACAATTCCTTAGGACCTTAAGTTCTAGGGGAGGGAATGGTATCCCTATGGGGGAGCCAAGCTTAGGCTTCCTTATAAAGGAATTGTCTACAGAGTGGAGAGGGTCTGAAATCGTTCAGAACCTAGAGAAAAGAGGGGGAAAATAGGGAAAATCGTTCAGAACCTAGAGAAAAGAGGGGGAAAATAGGGAAAATCGTTCAGAACCTAGAGAAAAGAGGGGGAAAATGGGGTAAAACACCCTTATATTTGGGTAGGTCCTGGCAAGAGACTGCACTGAGAAGCAGAGAGTATGCTGGAAACATTGTACTGTACAACCGTACACCCCAGCCACTGTCTTCATGGTATGAAATACCAAAGAAGATCAGTCTGGCTATACGGCTGTATAGGTCGACTGCCGGCACGGGGCCGGCAGCCAAGTCAGAGGCCGGTCCGGCGATGTGAATCCATCTAAGGCTACACACTGAGCAGCAGAGAGGTAGGAGACACCTATAAGGGCGACCGCCGGCACGGCGGCAGGGTGGTGGCCTCCGGCAAGCTGTCGGCGTTGGTGAACCTAGCTGGGTACATAAGATGGAAGGTTGTCTGAGATGTCGGCGGCCCCCGGCAGCCGGCAGGTTGTCGCCTTAGGTAATCCTCAGATAGGAACATCCTATGAAGTAGGAAGGTCACCTGGGGTGCCGGTAGGCGGAGGCGGCAGTGGACTGGCACCATGATAGAAGAGAGAAAGATAAGGAGGGAGTGGGGAAAGGTAATGTCCGATACCCGACCGGCTTCCCTCCGGAAAGAGTGTTCTCATGATAGGTGGGGATATGCCTATCACCCGGCGGCAGGGAGCCGGCTGGATGCCCATGGTAATTCAAGGGAGGATCAGAGGACACTCAAAAAGGGGGAGAGAGGGTGATCTTCCGCCGGCTACCAACACTACCCTATAGTTCGACTATGAGGGGGAAGTGTAGCAGAGTGGCCAACCAAGAAGGAGAGCACAGCTTAACCTACAACTCTCCCCAAGGGAGGAATTGTAGGACAGCGGACAGGGGTGTGAAGGCAAGCCAACACAAAGGGATAGAGTGGGGGTAGGGGTCTGAGGGAGCTGAAGGGGTCGCAACCCTAGAGCTCCCAAGGAATGGGGGAATCTGTTAGATGCTATACTACCCAGGTAGGAGAGAAACACTCTGCAACCCTAGGGTAGGCTAGCTCAGAGTAGGAACAGCACTGGTGTACTGTCCTAAACTATAATAAAACAGAATCCCCCAAAGCCTAATCTAAACCAGGAAAGCTTCTCCTAGATTAGGGAAGGCTGGGAAGACATATCGCTTGGCCATAGGAGGAAGGGACGTGTCCCAACCAAGAGCAGTCTAGGGGGAAGGGCAGGGCCCTTCCACCTTCAGTCTCAGTCGATACCTAAAGGGAAATGCGTTCCCTAAGGGTGGACTGGGATGAACGATAGGTACTCTGGGGTTCTGTTCGAGGTCCCCCCATATACTATGGTAGGGAAGAGGGAAGAACGATCTAGCCTAACCTACCCGAAAATTATTCCGGGTAAGGGGCTAAGATATAGCGAGGCTACCCAGAGGGAGGATACCCGAAGGTAACGGGAGATAAGGAAGCATACAAGGGCTCCAACGTTGGGTTAGGGAATGTGACATGGATGGACCAGGCACGGTCCCTGTATGGTAACCAGAAGGCGAAAGATATGTGCAACACTGAATCTTGTATATGTTTAAAAATGCCTATATCTTCATTAACATTAACACTAGGAACACTTATTATATCATGCAGAAGTAAACATGAACACTAGGCTGCGGCCTAATATAACTAATTCCTAGCAATGAAGACTCGTTAACTAATGATATTTAATTAGTTATAAGGCCGGGAAGGCTGTTCTGGCTAACTAAATAAAGCATGCGAGGCAAACAGCGGCGTCATAAAATGGCGCCTCTGGGCAAGGCACAGCTCCGCCACAAAAAACAAGATTTTAGCGTAAAAAATCGTTACTTTACGGCCAGAGCTAATTTAAACAATACAAGAACCTGGTACTCAACTTTCCAGAAGAAGGCGAGGCAGAAGGTTGAGACATGGCGAAGGATGCATAAGATAAACGATGATCACTGGGAACAAACAAACGATGTTGGGAGCTACCAGACAAGGAATGAGGACGGACGTGACGTCACACAGTATGGTGGACGGTTTGTTTACGTTGCGAGTACCATAACAGTAACGAAGGAAGAGTAACTTTGGAACGGCTCCTCAGTTACCTCGCCACCTTTCCCCCTCGAAGCGTAAACGCTAGGTGGGGTGCAGATAGTCATGTGGCGTGTTAATGCATGTGTCCCCTGTTGATATACGATATCATAGAGGGAAACCTTTAGGGTACTCGCACCAGAAGTTAGAATTCTGTGAAACCTTTAGTTTAATTCTCTGGGAATATTTATGGTAGTCATATATACCCAAGGAAGCTACTGAAGGAACCTTCCATCAGGACGACATGGCTTGAGCCCAAAAAATTGGATTTGAACGAGTTTGTCCTTCAGACTCTGTTCAAATTGGAGACCTCAGCCATGGTCAGACTGGCTGTCAGATCAGGGGACTTTATGATCACAATGAATCAAAAAGAGACATACTTCAAGATGCCAATCTATCCATCATCAAGGAAGTAACTTGGATTTGTTTTGCACAGAAAGATATCCCATTCCGGTTGTTTTGCTTCAGTCTGTTTACATCCTCGTAGGTGTTCATGCTAATGGCACTCATATCCTTTGTTACTTAGAAGACTGGTTGATTCTAGCAGATTCAGTATAGACCCTTCTCCTTCATAGAAACACTCCAAATTTTGCCTCAACCTGTGAGGGTCTTGGGAAACTTCGAGAAGTCCCCTCTGCAACCATCTCAAAGCCTAGTTTATCTAGTTATGCAGATAAACACCCGACTAGGAAAAACGTTCCCATTGCAGAGCAGAATCGCAAGATTTCAAGTAAGTGGCTTGTCCCTTTCTGAGGGAAGGCTAGGATTATCTGGTTCCCAGTGATCACCTTGGTACTTGGTTGCTTTAGTGGCAGCTGAAGCCCTGGTTTTACAGCAGGGACCCTCTGAAATTTATTATGGTAAGATCAGAACAGAAGAAACAATTGGTGGCTCCTAGTTTCCAACTCTCTCAAAGGGGTAGGTCTTCTTTCTCCTCCCCCGGACTTGATGCTCTACACGGATGCATCAAAAGAATGGTGGGGCGCACACCTGTTACAGCACATGGCCTCTGTAATGTGGTCCAATTCTGATTGGCAATGCTACTTAAACCCTCTGGAAATGAGGGCAGCCTTCCTAGCCCTTCAACACTTATAACAGCACCTTTGAGGACACTGTAGAGTTGATAAACGACAACACGACGGTGATGGCATATAAACAAACAAGAAGGTACTTTTTCACTGCAGCTATGCAATCTAGGTGTCAAAATTCAGCAATTAATGGAAAACAGTGCAATCTACCTGCCATCCCAGTTCATTCTATGCAAGAATATCATTCTGGTGGACAATCTGAGCAGGAATACCTAGATAGTTGTTTCCAAATGGTTTTTACATCCCCTGATAGCCAATAAATTCTTGACTTTGTGGGGTTTGCTGCTAATAGATCTGTTTGTGATGTATAAACGGAAAGCTTCAGGTGTACTACTCTCCAGAATCAGACCAATAGACGGCGTTATAGGATGCCCCCTCATTCTGTCTGATGAGACTCATCAACAAGATGAGATTGTCACCCAACCGGTCTATGACTGGTAGCTGTGCTGCATCAGCAAGCATAGTAGTACCCAAACTTACGTATGCTGACAGAGGTTCCAAGAGAGCTTCCTCCCTTATATGACCTTTGTCAACCTCTGGCTAAAATCTTCCACAAGAGTCACATCCCTACGACCTCACACCTGGAGGTTATCTAGCATCTCTGAGAGAATTTTTGCACCCAGTGGTAAAACTCATGTCTCGATACCTCAGGTGGTCTTTCCATCGCCATCTCTCAGGCAAAGTGGACGATCTTTTGTGGATGGTGTTGTGGAAAGTCTCTCTCCAATCAGAACCAGTATACCCCATGATAGTTGAATCTCTGTCTCGGTGGTGAAAGGCTATCGCTCAGCCTTGAGCCAAGTCTTTAGACTTTTTTGTGTAAAGACTTGGCTGATATTACCTCCTCGGTGGAAGTGTCCATGGCCATACGTAGTCTTGAGGTAACTTGTCCTCAGTTGACAGTGAGACATCCTCCATGGAACATAGTTCCTTGAAAGGAGCTCCTTATAAACCGTTGAGCCAAGCATTGGATTTAGACTCGATTTGTAAAAACTGTTTTCATTATCGCCCTGGCCTTTGCAAAGAGGGTTAGCAAATTGCATGGTCTCTCCCATGACATAGATCGTTCAAGAGGAAGAGGGCAGGTTACACTTGGTTTCGTCCCTAAGTTTATTGCTAAGACTTGGAATCTGGCTGTAGTGAACCTTGGGTTCAGGCCCTTCCAGATTTCAAGTCTTCGGTAAATAACTGACAATCCTGATCACCTGTTACTATGTCTTGTAAGAGCGTTAAGGCCCTATCTTGGGTACATGAGAGGAGTTTGCCCTCAGGTAAAGCATTTGCTTGTTAGTACGGGCAGGGTTAAGAGGAAATTTTCAAACAATACCGTCTTTGCGTGGATTCGGCAGGTCATCGACTGCACACTCGATCCTCCCCCTGCCCAGCAGGGAAGACGACCCAGAGCTTATAACGTCAGGATCACAAGTATGTCTGTAGCATTTAAAAGAAACTTTTTTGTGGAGTAGGTGCGTTGAGATGTCAAATCGCCTTCGCCGCCCACTATCTGCAAGACCTAACCCACAAAACCCTAGATAAATTTGCTCTAGGCCCAGTGGTGGCTGCTCAACAGGGGGTTTAGCTACCTTAGCTCTCTTGAAGGATTAGTAGTAGTCGGTTGGGGGCAAGTTTTACAGCGGTGTTAATCTGGGATGATTGTAAAGGAAAGACTGGCATTTCTTCACATCATTTTCCCTTCTCTTGGTGCACGGTATCCGTAGACACTACAAGCTGGCCTCCGTCCGGCTGCTGTTAAGCCCCATTTTAATTTAGCGGTTGAATGTATCCTTTATGGGTTTTGTTGTGTCCTCAACCTCTGTATGAGGGGGAGTTGGATCATGGCTGGGTCTCAGTGTGCATGAGTGACAACCCACTCTTTTTACTTACCTAGCAATAAAGTCACAGTGGGAGGTTACATTCTATCACCATGGTTCCACAGGCCGGCAACCCTTTGGCATTGCCGATGGTTCACAAGGTATCAAAATGTTCTTCCCACGCTCTATTGAGATCGGGTTTGTATCCTCGGGCAAAGTTCTTAAACCAGTTGAGATAGAACCTCCACCCACTTTAGGGTAAGCCTCCTACATAAAGAACGAAGATTTGTATTTGTGCAAGAGCAAGTGACTGGGGTAATTTGTAATTTTCTTGACTATTCAAACCTGAAGTTTTTTACGTACTTGTCCCACCATTACCTTCCAGCTAGAAGTCCTGTCTGCAATAAAAAGTGAGTTCAGCTAATGGGTGAGATTGAGTGGACAGTGTTTTTTTTTTATCGCTAAACCATCTCACGCTGAATCATCTCTTCCTACGTAAAGAACTAAGGTGTATATAGTTAGGAAAAATACAAATTACTTCCAAATATTTCTTATTCCTCATCTTCTGTATCCTCATTAAAAGATTTATTTTCAAGGACCTAATATCTGTCCATTTAACATGGCAATTAAAGTTCATAATTAGCTTAAATAACTAGTTATATTTACTTGGGTAAATATGAAGATAGCTTGGTGGTTGTCCTGAGAGATACATTTCATATGATTTTATTGTTTATAACTCCATTAAATGCATTCTTTCATATTCCTGGGCAAAATATAGCTTCCAAAAATTGGACTGTTCTTTGACTTTTAATATTTCAATTTCATGTGTATTAGAGATGGAATTCTTGTGTAATTGAAATCAGTAGTTTAATTCTGTTACCATAATTGTTTCTTAATACAAGATGAATCATCTCGTTTATAATTTTGCACCCTTTTTTGGCATAATTTCCTCAAATTGAAGATTCGAATGAGTGAAATTCAAGTAAAATTTTAGCTTTTATTTTCTTTGAACTTTCTTCCTTGTATTCATTTCGTATAATGTACCTTGTTTTGTTACAGGATGCAAGATCCAGTGAAGTATATCTAACCAGATACTGAAACACGAATTTATAAGTATTTTACGACTGCAAATTGAGTCCTAATGTTACCTGGAAATGACTACTCGAGCAACTTTAGACTTATCCAGAGAGGGAAAGTAACTTGGAAACTTATAGTTCATAGAACGTAATGGTGGGAATACATGTAACTCACATGGAGTGGTACTTTATTACCAAGGTTACTAATTGAAAGATTCCCCTGATGAGAGGTCTTGTACGTTTACCAAACAACTCTGGTCTCATCCTGATACTCCTTGAGAACAAGGCATGTTTCAATGTAAAGCATACAGTATATCCATTAGTAACATAAACCTAATTTTCTTTTTTTATTTTAAGCTTCTCAGTATCTGTAGTTTTTTGGGCTCAGGCCATGTCGTCCTGATGGAAGTTCCTTTAAGTAGCCTCCATCAGGACGAGATGGCTATCTTACACAAAAATAGATTTTTCGCTTCGCTCAAAATCCGTTTTTGGGCTCAGACCATGTCGTCCTGATGGAAGCTATTTAAAGGAACTTTCATCAGGACGACATGGCTCTCACCCAAAATTAGATTTTTCGCATGATTCAAAATCCGTTTTTTTTTCAAGTACGTTTAAATCTCTCTCTCTCTCTCTCTCTCTCTCTCTCTCTCTCTCTCTCTCTCTCTCTCTCTCTCTCTCTCTCTCTCTCTCTCAAAAGTAAACTCAGTTGTTATGATGATTAAACTTTTACCAAAATTAAACATTCTTTGCTCCCATTACTCTCACAGCTGGTCATAATCGTTCCTCATATCTCTCTCTCTCTCTCTCATTATTTCGAATATATTAAGCTTATCTTGTTTCATTTATTTAGATTTCGGGTTAATTTATTTTTATTTTCTATTAAGAACCCTTGTATATTTAATTGATTTTATGATGTTTTGAAATTCATCAAGCATTTCCTATAGGTTTGTCCAAAAGTTTTGTCCAAAAGTTTATCTTTATAGAGGCTTGATTTTTATTATAAAATTGAACTAGTTAATATCGTTCAGATTTCTGAAGTTAACTAATCTTGTCTTGGAAACTGCTTTGTTCCGTAACCGAAATACAAACCACGCTATTTACATAGGGTTTACTTTCGGCATAGCTGAAATGACGAGTCATTAGATTTTAACGAGGGTTAAACTACCCCCACGCTAGTTAGCACGGACCCCCCCCCCTACACACTGGTGAGCTGCTTCACTTCATTTTTGGCTCAGAAGATATACAGACGTGTCTGTCTCGTCCTCACATTGTTGACAGCCTTAATCTGTTTTTCTTTTTCTTTCAGTTGTGTGTTTGAAGTTGGCCTCTACCTTTTCTTCCCATTATCCGGAAGTGCCCTGGACTTCCTGACCGCCCCTGTGGAACATTCATGTCGGCGGTCGATACAGACCCTCACACCCTTTGCCCGCAGTGTCGAGGTCAACGGCGTGAAAGTGATAATGTTTGTATGAAATGTAGGGAGTGGCCTACCTCCCAGTGGGAGAGGTTTGCCCGGCGGCGTAAGAAGAGTTCTAAGCGAGACCGTTCTCCCTCAGGGGCTGCCTTGAGGAAGGAAGGATCCAAGGACTCTTCTTCCGTTGCCCGAAGCTCCCACTCGTTCGGTCTCCGCGAGAGGCCGCCGAGTGGTAGCGTAGGTCATTCTTTTGTTTCCCAATCTCGGGGTTCGGGAGAGGGTGTTGCCTCCCATAGCGAGGCATCTCCCCCTCCTCCTCCGGGGGAGGACATTGTTGATTTTGTTCGTGACCAAACTGTGTCTAACAATGATCTTTTCCAGCTTTGGGCTTCCTTGGGGCTTAAGGGCTCGCCCTCCAAGGAAGCCTTGTTTAATCTGATCCAGTTGGGGGCAGCTGTCCAACAGTCGCCGGTAATACCAGAGGTAGATCCTCTGGCTATTGTCGACGTTGTTGTGGCAGAAGCGTCCGACGGGTCGGGTCAAACCCCGCCTGCTGCTGTTGCGGATGTTGCTGAAGGCTCAGGTTCCCCCTCCGAACATCCTTTGAGGGGAAAGCTGGGTCCAACGGTCTCTCCTGCGGGTGTTACTCCCCCTCGGGGAAGTGCACTGACAGAGACTCCTCTTCGGAGGACCGACGACGGTGATACCCTGCCTCGAGGTCGTCTTCGCCGTAAGGCTCACCCTCCTCTTCGCTGTCGAGGCCTTCCTTCTCCTTACAAGGGAGTTAAGAGGTGCCTTCTCTTCGGGTCTTCATTTTCATCGTCCCCTGCAAAGGATTCTTCTCGTCGGGAGCAGACCATGGCAGTGACATCACTGGACCTCTCCGCAGATCGTTCGCGATCTCGTGCGCCTGCCAGATCTTACTTGATCATTCAAGCACCGGTCCCATCGGGGCAGAAGGGCTTATCCCACAATGTGGGTAAGTCCCTTCCGCGTTAGGTTACACCTGTGCGCCCTACAGTAGCGAGCAAGCGCCAGCGCCCTCCTGCTCGCCAGCGCCCTCCTGCTCGCCAGCGCCCTCCTGCTCGCCAGCGCCCTCCTGCTTGCCAGCGCCCTCCTGCTCGCCAGCGCTCTCCTGCTGATGAGTCACCTGACTCTTCTCGCCAGCGCTCTCCTGATCGCCAGCGCCCTCCTGATCGCCAGCGCCCTCCTGCTCGCCAGCGCCCTCCTGCTCGCCAGCACTCTCCTGCTGATGAGTCACCTGACTCTTCTCGCCAGCGCTCTCCTGATTGCCAGCGCTCTCCTGCTCGCCAGCGCTCTCCTGCTCGCCAGCGTTCACCTGCTCGCCAGCGCTCTCCTGCTCGTCAGCGCTCTCCTGCACGCAAGCGCTCTCTTGTGGATGAGTCAACAGACTCTTCTCGCCAGCACTCTCCTGCGCGCAAGCGCCCTTCTGTTCCTGCTGCGCGCACTGCGCGTCAACAGTCTCCTGAGCACCGTTAATCTCCTGCTCGTCAGCGCACTACTGCGCGCCCAGTTCCTGATGCACGCCATGCGCACCAACGTTTGCCCACGCGCCCACGACCTTCGGATCTGGGCGCAGACAATGACATTGATCCTTTGCCCCGCCAGCGTTCCCCTGCGCGTCGACCACCGCCTGCACACCACCGTGCGTTTTCTCCTGTGCGCACTTCTAAAGTGCATGTGCGCCCGCGAGTCGACTCCTGAGCCCTCCCACGAGCGTTTGCCCTTGAGCACATCAGCGCCCCCTGTCCCTGCGCCCCAGTTGGCAACTTCTCTCCGCGCTACTGCGTGCCATCCTACGCGTCGGCGATCTCCTACATGCCAGCGTTCTCCTACGCGCCCCCGTGATCCTTCGCCTGTGCGCAAACGCTCACCAACGCGCCCACGCGTCTGATCACCACAGGTCACCGACTCGCCCACGCGCTAACTCGCCTGTGCGCAGTCGGTCGCCTACTCGCCCCACGCGTCATCGTTCGCCAACGCGCCATCGCTCCCCAACGCGCTTACACTCGCCTATGCTCCACCGATCGCCTACGCGCCATTGCTCTTCTGATCGCCAGCTATCGCCCGGGCACTCGCGCGCGCTCTCACCTATGCATCCACGCACACCTTCGCCCGCGCCCTCATCTCCGCGCGCCTGCGCATTTGCGCGCCAACGGTCGCCTGCGTGTGACCCAGCGCCCACGCGCGACCCAGCGGTTTTGCCATCGTGCGAGCGCCAGCGCGACCCCCAACGCGATTCCCACTGGGTTTTGCAGCGCGCCCAACCTTGCGAGTTGCCGGGGCCGCGTGCTTCCAGATCATCCTCGCGATCGCCATCTTGTAAGCGCCGAGCACGCGTCCAGGAGCAGGAAGATTCATCAGAGAGGTCAAGGCAACATTCTTCTTCCCTTTCTTCGTTTCAGGCAGGCCCAGTAGTATCCACTCCTAAGGATCAGCTGATCCCCTTCCCTCCATCAGGAATCGCTGACACTGCATCAGTCAGCCGCCAGCCTTGGTTTAATTCCTTGATGAAAGCGGTCGTGCAGGCCATGAAGCCAGCCCTCGCTGATCTGGGACTAAAACCAACGGTTCCCTCGCCCCCGCTGAAGAGAAGGAGAGGAGTGGATTTCGAGGTAACTTCTCCTAGGGTTAAGCTGGCTCCCAAGAGGTCCGTCAGGAAGGCCCCTTCCCCTTTGCAGGCACTTTCTCCTTCTCCTGCGGACGAACCTTTACCGTCCTCAGGAGAATCCAGCGAGGTGAGGTACTCTCCCACGGCACCAATGGGAAGAACCCCACCTCAAGGAAGAGAAACGTCTCACGTAGGAGGGACCTTCCAGACCTCTTTGCTAGAGTCCTGTATCCCCCCCAGGAGGGAGCCCAAGGACTCAAAGACGATACCCAATTCATCTTCGAGGTTACGTCCAGAGCCAACCATTCCCCGGGAGGACATCCGTGTGTCCCCCCAAGAAGAGCCAATGGGGACAGGAGACTTAGCTGCCAGTCCACAAGGAGGAGAGCAGTGCGAGTCAGAGCATGCCTTCTGGCAGGTCCTTAATCTAATGAGGCAACTCAATAGTTTTAAGGACCCCGAGACCGCCCCCCCGCGAAGGCAAGGATACGGTCCTGGACTAAGTTTATGGTATTTAGAAGCCCCCAAAGGCCAGTGCAGCCCTGCCATGGTCCCAGGGGGTAAAGAGTGCCAGGGACAAGGTCGAGGGCCAGCTTTCCGAGCTCGCCTCCTCCAGCCGTTCTTCTGCCGGGAACAAGCTCCTCCCACCTCCTCGCGTTCAGCAGAGGAGGTACTTCGATATCATGGAGGAGTCTTGTTTAGCTCTTCCCTTCCACCACTCTGTGGAAGTGCTCACCAAGGGTCTCTCTCTAGAGAAACTCAATGCCCGGCAAGTGACATTCTCAACGTCGGAGATCCTAAGCCAAGAGAAAGTTGCTAAGTGTGCCATGCAGGCCACTTCGTGGCTGGATGTCTGGCTGGGGTCTCTGGGCATCCTATTGCACTCTGAGGACTTGTCCAAGGAGAGCAATAGGAAGGCCCTGGAGACCTTCCTCCTCTCGGGCACGCTCTCCATCGAGTTCTTGGCTCACCAGGTCACTAACCTGTGGGCTTACTCGATTCTAAAGCGACGTGATGCAGTGACAGAGGTTCCACCCGAAGGTCCCTTCTGTGGATGTCGGCAAGCTCAGACATTCCTCCATCCTTGGAGGAAACCTGTTTGAGCCCAAGGATATAGAACGGACAGCTGAGAGGTGGAGGAAGACGAGTCACGATTCGCTCCTCCAGAAGGCCCTTACATCTCAGCCCTACAAACCTCCAGCTCCTCAACAGCAACAGCAGTCTCGCAAGACATTGAAGCAGTCTCCGGCAGCTAAGACTAAGGTGTCTAAACTGCAGCCCTTTCCTGTCAAAGACAAGAAGGGCGGAAAGTCCTCCAGGGGAGGAAAAAATCCTAGAAGGACCGGCCGAGGCTGCAAACGCTAGGATTGGCAATCCCCCTGCGTGTTTAATAAAACACGCAAAAGTAACTCGTATGAAGTTTGCGTTTGTTCCGTAACTGAAATACAAACCATGCTATTTATTCTGGGTTATTACTTTCGGCGTAGCTGAAATGACGAGCCTTTAGAATTTTAACGAGGGTTTACTACCCCACCGCTAGTTAGCGGGGGTTAGGGAGGCTAGCTTTCTACCCCCCGCCCCTCACACACACCTGTGCTTGAGCTCACCTTGCTCTCGGCTCGGGTGGTAGTCGGACGTGTCCGCTTTCACCCTCGCCTTCTTTGATAGCCATCTAATGCTTTTTGCTTTTCCTTTGACAAGTGTGCGTGAAGTTGGCCTCTGTTATGCGAAGTGTGCGTGAAGTTGGCCTCTGTTATGCGAAAGTGTCCTGGATTACCCGACCGCCCTTGTGGCATGTATATGTCGGCGGTCGATATGGACCCACACACCCTTTGTCCTTATTGTAGGGGCCAGCAGTGTGATAGAAATAAAGTGTGTGGTGAGTGTAGGGAGTGGTCTACCTCCCAGTGGGAGAGGTTTTCTCGTCGCCGGAAGTAGTAGTCCAGGCGGGATATTTCTCTTAAGAAGGTTTCTTTGAAAGGAGAATATCCAAAGGGCTCTTCTTCCTTGGCCCAAACCTCCTCCGAAGCTCTCACTCGATCGGTTTCTTCCGAGAAACTGTTGAGTGGTAGCGTAGGCCGTAGTTCTGTTGCCCGATCTCGGGGTCTGGGAGAGGGAGTTGCCTCCTATAGCGAGTCAGCTCCTCCTCCCCCCCGGGGGGAGGATTTAAATATTCCTGTAACTAATGATGATTTTTTTCAGCTTTGGGCTTCCTTGGGGCTTGAGGGTTTGCCCTCCAAGGAAGCCTTGTTTGACATGATCCGGTTGGGGGCCACTGTCAAACAATCGCCGACTTTAGCAGAGGTTGATCCTCTGTCTATCGTCGACGTTGTCGTGGCAGAGGCTTCCGATGAGTTATCTCAAACCTCAGCTCGTGATGATCCTACTGTAGCTGAAGGATTAGTTCCTTCCTCCTCTGCACATCCTTCGAGGGAGGATCTAAGTCAAACGGTCTCTCCTGCCGGTGATTTTGCCCCTCGGGGGAGTTCACTCACAGACTCCTCCTCTTCGTAGGACTGCTTATGGTCAGCCCGGTGACCCCACGGCCCCCAGAGGGCGTATAAGGCGTAAAGCCTGCTTTCCTTCACGAACCAAAGAGGAGCCTCGCCTCTTTGGTTCGTCACTGCAGTCCGCCGCAGAGGAACCTCACCATCGTTCTCCGACTCTCCCAGCTATAAACCCTGGACCTCTCTGCAGATCGTTCGCGATCTCCTTTGGTGGAAGGTCGTCCTTACAAAGCACACACCGACCCTCCACCCGTCAGACCTGCTGACCTCCCGTCGCCGTTCCTGGCTGCTGACGCGTTCTGGGCGCCAACGCATCCTGTTGTAAAACAGGCAACGGTCCCTTCGGGGCATCAGGGTCGTATAGGCAAGTTAGTGCATACGTCCCTTACGCGCCAGTCTCTCCTGTACGCCAACGTTCACCTGCGCGCCAGCGCCCATCGGCAGAAGAAGCTCCTGTTAAAGTGCGTCGGCACTCACCTGCGCGTCAGCGTTCACCTGCGCGCCAGCGCTCTCCAGTTCGCCAGCGCTCTCCAGTTCGCCAGCGCGCTACTGCGCGCCCTCATTCTGCTGCGTGCCATGCCTGCCTTCGTTCTCTTGCGCGCCAGCGCTCGCCTGCGCGCCCACGATCTTCTGATCTGGGCGCAGTGGCGAAGTTAACTTTTTTTCCTGTTCACCAACGCGCCAGCAATCGCCAACACGCCATCGGTCCACGCCTGTGCGCTATCCCTCGCCAGCGCGCCATCGGTCCACGCCTGTGCGCTATCCCTCACCAGCGCGCCCTCGCACGCAGTCTCCGACGCGGGCCCACGGCCATTGCCACAGCCAGATGTGCGTTCTCATGCGCGCCTGCACGCAAGAGATGTGTCTCCTGCGCGAGCGCGCCTAACGGTATCGCCCGCACGGGCTCTTCGGCCGGACCCTGTGCGCTCTAACAGTCACCTTCGCGCGCGCAAGCGCTTATCCATCCTTCAGCGCCCCCTCTGCCTTCGCCAGCTCGCGCCATCGCTCGCCATCGTGCTAACATTCACCCGCCCGCGCGCGCCAACAATCTCCCGCGCGCGACCCAGGGCATTTCCCATTGCACGAGCGCCAGCACGCTCCCCAGCGCGATCCTCAACCCCTCACACGCGAGGCTGTTTCATCTTTTCAGGCGAACCTCCCTTTGGTAACTCCTCCAAGGGATCGGTCGATCCCCTTCCCTCCAGAGGGAGTTTCTGACGGCACAGCTGT
>NC_090730.1:9426151-9481151 GCF_036898095.1 Palaemon carinicauda
GCATTCAAAGCTATATATGAGAGTATTGGATGATCTCAGCCATCCCAAAGATGGTTTGGACCTTTTTGGCGGAACTACTCTCAAGGGTTGGGTCATCGGAATCCAGGGGGATCCAATCCTTGAGGTGGGACTCTTGGCTTTTGGCCGGAAGCCCATCATTACAGATATGGGGAGGATGATTCCATATTACTTTGGTCTCAGTCCTAACAGGCGGGTTTAGCTTACACCTGTGCCTCTATATCTGTTTTGATGCTATCCTTCGGGTAGGGTATGGAGTGGACCATCGGGGAAATATACTCTCATTGTGCCGATAGTGGCGAATGCAAATTTCCTTTCCAACGTATGATACTTTCTTATAATTCTCAAGCAGGTACCCCAACAAAACAACAAAAAACCTGAAAATCCCTCCCTTAAATATGGACCCTTCAAATACTGACTCCCATCCCCTGGATTTGCTGACTCCCCCCCGGCACTGTTGACGACTTCTGCTACTGAAATTAAGGAAAACTCTGTTGACGACCTTCGAACTAAAAAGGACCACTCTACTGATGTTAAAAAATCTAGCAATTTGGGTAACACAGGGAAACTACGATTCCTTCATGTTTCCCAAATCCCATTAGAGACAAATTATGATGATATATATAGAGCATTTGAGTGCTATGGATTGATAAAGGAAATACGGATGCGACTTGGAGATGAAAAATGGGGACTCTTGGATATCTTTTGAAAGTCATGATGAAGCGTTTAATGCCATAAGTAATATTAGTAGTATCAAAATTAACGAATTGAACATCATGGGAGCTCTTTGTGATAAGGTCCCAAAGGAATTGGATGTGTACAAACCTGCTGATTGGTTTGAAAAAGATAGAAATGTACCCATGCCTTCACAGAGAAAACCCAAACCACCTATGTGGCTCTTAGCTGAACCTAAAGGGATAATAGGGAATTATTTTAAGATATGTAAGTTTATCCAAAAAAAAGTAGGAACCATAGCACCTGGAGATATATCTCGTTTTGGGAAGAACAGTTATCTCATCCATGCCAAATCTTCGACTCAGTCTGCAATACTGTCTAACTTACAGACAGGCAGTGATGAAATTACATTGGAAATGAAACCTCATCTAAATTTTAGTTATGGAAGGGGAGTGGTCTTTAATAAGGACCTATACGAATTTACAGAGGAGGAGATACTTTCTATGTGTCCATTAAATGTATGGAAAGTGCATAAGGTTCCTGGAACTTCAATGATTATACTTACTTTCCAGGATGCTGATGTACCTTTCCATATTTTTATTGAAAATGAAAGGATTAAAGTTCGACCTTTCAAACAAAAGCCCCTGCAATGTTTTAATTGTTTTAAATTTGGACACCCATCCAAAGTTTGCAAAAATGGAAAAATGTGTGGTATTTGCTCCAAAACTTATCATGGAGAATGTACACTTGAGGCCAGGTGTTCAAATTGCAATTTGAATCATAAATCAACTGATAGGATATGCGAACTGTATAAGTTGGAGGAAGCTGCCCTAAACAAATCAAGTTTAGAACACATAAGTGTGGGACATGCAAAAAGAATGTTGAATAAATCAACCAGCTATGCAAAGGCCTTAAAATCAAAGGTAAATTTACCACAGGAGACAGCAACCCCACCTAGCACTGCCAGTAATTCTAAGAAAAGAAATACAACCTCTGATGATAAAGTACTGCATGACAAAGTAATCGTATTGCCTTCTGAGGCTTTGCCACAGCGTATTAAAAATGGGTCATTGCCCATTTCTGTACAGCCTTCGTCCCCCATTACTAACATTAGTACTAACCTCTCCCAGGCCATGTCCTTGCCTGATTTGATGGAGATGCCACCTGACAATAAGTTACCAGGTGCACCTGTATTGGGGAAGGTGCAAAAACCTGGTAGCTCAAAACCTACTAATCGGAAAAGAGAGAGACCTCCATCTCTCTCACCCCCTTCCATAAGAAATATCAAAATTACGACGTCAAATAAATATGATGATTTGTCTGTTGATATTTCTGATCTGGAAGTCAATTTAAATAAATCGGAAATTCAAGTGGAGGTCCACCAACCTCCTCAACAATCAGATCAAAAAGACAAAAAGAAAATCATAAATTCTAAACCCAATCTATCAAGACCTTCTTTAATAAAACCACCTAAAATAGTGTTAGATCAAAAACTGCTAATGGGAAGACTCCATCCAAGGGGTCTACCAAATTATAAACCATAGTTTTTTCCTCCATTTTGCAATGGAATTGTCAGGGTTTAAGGGCCAAATATGAAGAACTTAAGCTCCTTATTCATGAGCATTCCCCCATAATTATTTGTCTACAGGAGAGCAAACTTGATCATAATACCCCATGTCCTCGCGAATACATTAGTTATAGGACACCATATGATCACCAAGTGGGGAGCCATGGCGGAAGTCTCATATACGTTCGTCGAGATGTTCCCCAAGTTTCTCTGTCTATTCGTACACCTCTGCAGGCAGTGGTTGTACAGATCGACATAGGGCGAAAATATACAATTTGTTCTCTGTACTTGCCTCCAAATGATAACATTTTGTATGACAACTTAGTGGAGGTGATTCAACAACTCCCTCAACCTTTTCTTTTACTTGGAGATTTGAATGGTAGACATCCTTTGTGGGGTGATGTTTTAGCAAACACGAGGGGAAATATCATATCATCAATTGTGGAAAATGAAGATGTGGGACTCCTTAATACAGGAGAGCCCACACACTTTCATGTCCAGACAGGTACCTTGTCATGTATTGACCTAGCAATCGTAAGCTCTAATTGCCTAATAGACTTCGATTGGAGAACATTAGATGATTGGCATACTAGTGATCACGCACCAATCATTATAAACACCAACAATGGTCCACCTTTACAGGGATCGCCACGATGGAATCTTGACAAGGCGGACTGGGGTAAATTTCGTGAGCTAAGCGAAATTGAGGGGGATGCAGGACAAGTTGAAAATATCGATGATGCCATAGACTTACTGAATGGAACTCTCCATACAGTAGGAGTCAATTCAATTCCAAAAACAACAGATTTATACAAACGACGACCAGTCCCGTGGTGGTCTTCAGAACTAACTGCCCTGCACAGAGCCACAAGAAGATCTTTAACACGATTGCGTAGACGCAGAACTGATGAGAATTTAATTATGTACAAGAAATGTAGAGCACAGTTCCGTCGTGCCATGAAAGAAGCAAGGCGCCAGTCATGGATGTCTTTTGTTTCCTCCATTAACAGTAGAACACCACCATCTTCTGTGTGGAGGAAAGTAAAAAAGATAGCTGGCAAATTCACCCCCAACCCACCACCAGTGTTGAAGGTGAATGGCCAGTATGTAACTGAAGCAAAGGAAGTTAGCAATGCCCTGGCTAATCATTTTTCAAATGTATCCAGCAAGTGTGAAGGAGCCCCTGGTCACCAGTATAGGAGCGCTGAAGAAAAGAAAATTTTAAATTTTGCAACAAGAAGGGAAGAGTCGTATAATTCTCCTTTCACTGAAAGAGAATTTGATTCCGCACTTGCTCATTGCAACGATACAGCCCCTGGACCCGATGGAATTCCATATGCAATGATTAAACATGTACATTTTAATACAAAGCTATTTATTTTAAGTATTATTAATAGAATATGGCATGATCATAGTTACCCAAGTGTTTGGGAACTAGCCATTATTTTAGCCTTTTTAAAACCCGGTAAAGACAAGTTTTTAGCAGCAAACTATCGTCCTATTGCATTGACATCTTGTTTATGTAAAATCATGGAGAAGATGGTCAATGCAAGGCTGATATGGTACCTTGAAAAGAAAGGTATTTTATCACCGATTCAATGTGGATTCCGAAAAATGCACTCAACGACTGATGTGTTGATACGACTAGAGTCTTCTATTTGTGAAGCCTTTGCTTCCAAACAGCACCATGTTACAGTATTTTTTGACCTTGAAAAGGCATATGATACCACATGGAGATATGGTATACTTAAAACCATTCATGAATTGGGATTGAGAGGAGAGCTGCCACTATTTATTCAGGCATTTCTTTCACGTAGAGTTTTTCAAGTGAGAGTTGGGGAAACACTATCTGAGAGTAAGTGCCAGGAAGAAGGAGTTCCTCAGGGTAGTGTGCTGAGTGTAACCCTTTTTGCACTAGCAATTAATGGGATATCCAAAGCCATTCCCCAGGATGTTCTCTCAACATTATTTGTGGATGATCTCTCAATATCATTTGCTGGCACTAGAATGGCAATGGTTGAGAGAAAAATCCAACACTCTATTGATAAAATTATCCAGTGGGCTGACATGAATGGATTTAAGTTCTCGACAAGTAAAACTACCGTTGTCCATTTTTGTCGTATCCGGGGAGTACATCCAGACCCGGATATATACATTAAAGGTCAACGGATACCATGTGCAAGAGAAGCTAAATTTTTAGGTTTGATATTTGATTGTAGGCTGACATGGGTTTCTCACTTAAAAGCATTAAAAGCTAAATGTGTTGAAGCTCTGAATATCTTAAAAGTATTGTCCCATACATCGTGGGGGGCAGACCGCAATACTATTTTAAAATTATACAAGGCCTTGATTTTTTCCAAAATTAGTTATGGTTGTGAGGTATATTCTTCAGCCACCCCAAGCCGGTTAAAAATATTAGACTCGATACATCATGCAGGTATTAGATTGTCTACTGGAGCTTTTAAAACCTCGCCTATCCCAAGTCTCCTTGTTGATGCTGGAGAGTTACCTCTAGACCTATACCGAATGTCTTCCATTCTTCGGTATTGGTTTAGATTGCAAAGACTCCCTAACTCTCTCGCCTTTCAGACTGCAAGCCTTGTAAGACACGCATCATACTTTGAGTTGCACCCAAAATCTCCTCAACCTTATGGCTTTCGGGTGAAACGATTATTAAATAGTCTGGATTTAATTAGAAATAAGGTACTTCCATTCAAGGTATCACCAACGCCTCCATGGAAGTTACCAGAGATATCTTTTTGTAAATATTTTATTGGAGATAAGAAGAATATGTCAGACCTAGAAGCCAGATCTCTTTTTAATGAACATGTTAAAGAACATAGAGGATCAACTTTTATCTATACTGATGGCTCCAAATCTGATGCTGGCGTTGGATTTGGAGTACATAGTAATGGTTTTAATTGTAGAGGTGCACTTCCTCTGACCGCTTCCATATTTACTGCCGAACTGTATGGCATATTAACCGCTATTGAGAAAATAGCGTTGGAGAAGGAGGGTAATTTTACAATTTTTAGTGATGCAAGGAGTGTCCTTCAAGCTATGGAAGTTTTTAATTCTAATAACCCTTTAGTTTTAAAGATTTTAGAATGGCTTTTCATAATTGGACGGAGAGGTATAACAGTTCAATTTTGTTGGGTTCCAGCACATGTAGGTGTGTCTGGGAATGAGAAGGCAGATTCACTGGCTAAGGAGGCTGCATCAGAGTTGCTGCCAAGAAGGTATCCCATTCCCTGTGATGATTTCTTACCTGACATCAAGAAATTGGTTTGCAATAAATGGCAACAGCAATGGGATAGTCAAGATGGCAATAAAATGCGAGAGATAACAAATGACATATCTCCTTGGAGGTATAATATGATGCCCCGAAAATGGGAGACGTCTCTTTGTCGTCTCCGTATTGGTCACACTCGGTTTACACACGAGTTTTTGCTGAAGGGCCAACACCAACCATATTGTGACGACTGTGTAGTACCTCTAACAGTAAGGCATTTGTTGACCGAATGCCCCAATTATAACAACTTGCGGAATAGATATTTGTTTGAGGCTCGAGGTGAGGGTGGCAGGTTCATCCTTGCCAAGATTCTTGGAAATGATGTGTCCTACCATGCAAGTGGCATTTTTAGATTTATTTCAGAAGCAGGTCTTCTGAAAAATATTTAACTTTTATTACATTCAACTTTTATGATTTTAATTGAATACTCTTTTATTTTTTATTTTATTTTATCTTTTATTTTTGTATACATAAATTAAATGTTACCGGCGTCAATGACCTCAGATGTCAGGATGCCTGAAAACTTTGAATCAATCAATCAATCAATCAGCACGGCATTTCATTCCCGTGCTGAATCTTGGTGACGGGCAAGAGGGCTCTCGAACTTCGGGAAATTGCTCCCCCAGTTCGAATCTAAATTTCTCTCTTTCATCTTTTTCTTCTGCTTAATATTACTTCGACCTTCTCTTAATTTTATCAACTTTCTTTCATCTTGCTGTCCTATCTCTGATTATTATTTTTCTTAGTTATATATATATGTAGATGTATGCATATATATATATATTTATTTATTGTATTTGTTCATTTATTTATTTATCTATTTTTTTTTTCTATTTTATTTAAATGGCGTGGATATTTCCACATTCGTTATTACTGCCTGCTTAGATGAATGGGAGAAGGGATCACGGTTGGGAGGTATTCGCATTCAAAGCTATATATGAGAGTATTGGATGATCTCAGCCATCCCAAAGATGGTTTGGACCTTTTTGGCGGAACTACTCTCAAGGGTTGGGTCATCGGAATCCAGGGGGATCCAATCCTTGAGGTGGGACTCTTGGCTTTTGGCCGGAAGCCCATCATTACAGATATGGGGAGGATGATTCCATATTACTTTGGTCTCAGTCCTAACAGGCGGGTTTAGCTTACACCTGTGCCTCTATATCTGTTTTGATGCTATCCTTCGGGTAGGGTATGGAGTGGACCATCGGGGAAATATACTCTCATTGTGCCGATAGTGGAGAATGCAAATTTCCTTTCCAACGTATGATACTTTCTTATAATTCTCAAGCAGGTACCCCAACAAAACAACAAAAAACCTGAAAATCCCATCCTTAAATATGGACCCTTCAAATACTGACTCCCCATCCCCTGGATTTGCTGACTCCCCCCCGGCACTGTTGACGACTTCTGCTACTGTAATTAAGGAAAACTCTGTTGACGACCTTCGAACTAAAAAGGACCACTCTACTGATGTTAAAAAATCTAGCAATTTGGGTAACACAGGGAAACTACGATTCCTTCATGTTTCCCAAATCCCATTAGAGACAAATTATGATGATATATATAGAGCATTTGAGTGCTATGGATTGATAAAGGAAATAAGGATGAGACTTGGAGATGAAAAATGGGACTCTTGGATATCTTTTGAAAGTCACGATGAGGCGTTTAATGCCATAAGTAATATTAGTAGTATCAAAATTAACGAATTGAACATCATGGGAGCTCTTTGTGATAAGGTCCCAAAGGAATTGGATGTGTACAAACCTGCTGATTGGTTTGAAAAAGATAGAAATGTACCCATGCCTTCACAGAGAAAACCCAAACCACCAATGTGGCTCTTAGCTGAACCTAAAGGGATAATAGGGAATTATTTTAAGATATGTAAGTTTATCCAAAAAAAAGTAGGAACCATAGCACCTGGAGATATATCTCGTTTTGGGAAGAACAGTTATCTCATCCATGCCAAATCTTCGACTCAGTCTGCAATACTGTCTAACTTACAGACAGGCAGTGATGAAATTACATTGGAAATGAAACCTCATCTTAATTTTAGTTATGGAAGGGGAGTGGTCTTTAATAAGGACCTATACGAATTTACAGAGGAGGAGATACTTTCTATGTGTCCATTAAATGTATGGAAAGTGCATAAGATTCCTGGAACTTCAATGATTATACTCACTTTCCAGGATGCTGATGTACCTTTCCATATTTTTATTGAAAATGAAAGGATTAAAGTTCGGCCTTTCAAACAAAAGCCCCTGCAATGTTTTAATTGTTTTAAATTTGGACACCCATCCAAAGTTTGTAAAAATGGAAAATTGTGTGGTATTTGCTCCAAAACTTATCATGGAGAATGTACACTTGAGGCCAGGTGTTCAAATTGCAATTTGAATCATAAATCAACTGATAGGAGATGCGAACTGTATAAGTTGGAGGAAGCTGCCCTAAACAAATCAAGTTTAGAACACATAAGTGTGGGACATGCAAAAAGATTGTTGAATAAATCAACCAGCTATGCAAAGGCCTTAAAATCAAAGGTAAATTTACCACAGGAGACAGCAACCCCACCTAGCACTGCCAGTAATCCTAAGAAAAGAAATACAACCTCTGATAATAAAGTACTGCATGACAAGGTAATCATATCGCCTTCTGAGGCTTTGCCACAGCGTATTAAAAATGGGTCATTGCCCATTTCTGTACAGCCTTCGTCCCCCATTACCAGCAATAGTACTAACCTCTCCCAGGCCATGTCCTTGCCTGATTTGATGGAGATGCCACCTGACACCAAGTTACCAGGTGCACCTGTATTGGGGAAGGTGCAAAAACCTGGTAGCTCAAAACCTACTAATCGGAAAAGAGAGAGACCTCCATCTCTCTCGCCCCCCTCCATAAGAAATATCAAAATTACGACGTCAAATAAGTATGATGATTTGTCAGTTGATATTTCTGATCTGGAAGTCAATTTAAATAAATCGGAAATTCAAGTGGAGGTCCACCAACCTCCTCAACAATCAGATCAAAAAGACAAAAAGAAAATCATAAATTCTAAACCCAATCTATCAAGACCCTCTTTAATAAAACCACCAAAAAATAGTGTTAGATCAAACACTGCTAATGGGAAGACTCCATCCAAGGGGTCTACCAAATTATAAACCATAGTTTTTTCCTCCATTTTGCAATGGAATTGTCAGGGTTTAAGGGCCAAATATGAAGAACTTAAGCTCCTTATTCATGAGCATTCCCCCATAATTATTTGTCTACAGGAGAGCAAACTTGATCATAATACCCCTTGCCCTCGCGAATACATTAGTTATAGGACACCATATGATCACCAAGTGGGGAGCCATGGCGGAAGTCTCATATACGTTCGTCGAGATGTTCCCCAAGTTTCTCTGTCTATTCGTACACCTCTGCAGGCAGTGGTTGTACAGATCGACATAGGGCGAAAATATACAATTTGTTCTCTGTACTTGCCTCCAAATGATAACATTTTGTATGACAACTTAGTGGAGGTTATTCAACAACTCCCTCAACCTTTCCTTTTACTTGGAGATTTGAATGGTAGACACCCTTTGTGGGGTGATGTTTTAGCAAACACGAGGGGAAATATCATAACATCAATTGTGGAAAATGAAGATGTGGGACTCCTTAATACAGGAGAGCCCACACACTTTCATGTCCAGACAGGTACCTTGTCATGTATTGACCTATCAATCGTAAGCTCTAATTGCCTTCTCGACTTTGATTGGAGAACATTAGATGATTGGCATACTAGTGATCACGCACCAATCATTATAAACACCAACAATGGTCCACCTTTACAGGGATCGCCACGATGGAATCTTGACAAGGCGGACTGGGATAAATTTCGTGAACTAAGCGAAATTGAGGGGGATGCAGGACAAGTTGAAAATATCGATGATGCCATAGACTTACTGAATGGAACTCTCCATACAGCTGGAGTCAATTCAATTCCCAAAACAACAGGGTTATTCAAACGACGACCAGTCCTGTGGTGGTCTTCAGAACTAACTGCCCTGCACAGAGCCACAAGAAGATCTCTAACACGATTGCGTAGACGCAGAACTGATGAGAATTTAATTATGTACAAGAAATGTAGAGCACAGTTCCGTCGTGCCATGAAAGAAGCAAGGCGCCAGTCATGGATGTCTTTTGTTTCCTCCATTAACAGTAGGACACCACCATCTGCTGTGTGGAGGAAAGTAAAAAAGATAGCTGGCAAATTCACCCCCAACCCACCACCAGTGTTGAAGGTGAATGGCCAGTATGTAACCGAAGCAAATGATGTTAGCAATGCCCTGGCTAATCATTTTTCAAATGTATCCAGCAAGTGTGAAGGAGCCCCTGGTCACCAGTATAGGAGCACTGAAGAAAAAATTTTAAATTTTGCAACAAGAAGGGAAGAGTCGTATAATTCTCCTTTCACTGAAAGAGAATTTGATTCCGCACTTGCTCATTGCAATGATACAGCCCCTGGACCCGATGGAATTCCATATGCAATGATTAAACATGTACATTTTAATACAAAGCTATTTATTTTAAGTATTATTAATAGAATATGGCATGATCATAGTTACCCAAGTGTTTGGGAACTAGCCATTATTTTAGCCTTTTTAAAACCCGGTAAAGACAAGTTTTTAGCAGCAAACTATCGTCCAATTGCATTGACATCTTGTTTATGTAAAATCATGGAGAAGATGGTCAATGCAAGGCTGGTGTGGTACCTTGAAAAGAAAGGTATTTTATCACCGATTCAATGTGGATTCCGAAAAATGCACTCAACGACTGATGTGTTGATACGACTAGAGTCTTCTATTTGTGAAGCCTTTGCTTCCAAACAGCACCATGTTACAGTATTTTTTGACCTTGAAAAGGCATATGATACCACATGGAGATATGGTATTCTTAAAACCATTCATGAATTGGGATTGAGAGGAGAGCTGCCACTATTTATTCAGGCATTTCTTTCACGTAGAGTTTTTCAAGTGAGAGTGGGGGAAACTCTATCAGAGAGTAAGTGCCAGGAAGAAGGAGTTCCTCAGGGTAGTGTGCTGAGTGTAACCCTTTTTGCACTAGCAATTAATGGGATATCCTCAGCCATTCCCCAGGATGTTCTCTCAACATTATTTGTGGATGATCTCTCAATATCATTTGCTGGCACTAAAATGGCAATGGTTGAGAGAAAAATCCAACTCTCTATTGATAAAATTATCCAGTGGGCTGACATGAATGGATTTAAGTTCTCGACAAGTAAAACTACCATTGTCCATTTTTGTCGTATCCGGGGAGTACATCCAGACCCGGATATATACATTAAAAGTCAACGGATACCATGTGCAAGAGAAGCTAAATTTTTAGGTTTGATATTTGATTGTAGGCTTACATGGGTTTCTCACTTAAAAGCATTAAAAGCTAAATGTGTTGAAGCTCTGAATATCTTAAAAGTATTATCCCATACATCATGGGGGGCAGACCGCAGTACTATTTTAAAATTATACAAGGCCTTGATTTTTTCCAAAATTAGTTATGGTTGTGAGGTATATTCTTCAGCCACCTCAAGCCGGTTAAAAATATTAGACTCGATACATCATGCAGGTATTAGATTGTCTACTGGAGCTTTTAAAACCTCGCCTATCCCAAGTCTCCTTGTTGATGCTGGAGAGTTACCTCTAGACCTTTACCGAATGTCTTCCATTCTTCGGTATTGGTTTAGATTGCAAAGACTCCCTAACTCTCTAGCCTTTCAGACTGCAAGCCTTGTAAGACACGCATCATACTTTGAGTTGCACCCAAAATCTCCTCAACCCTATGGCTTTCGGGTGAAACGATTATTAAATAGTCTGGATATAATTAGAAATAAGGTACTTCCATTCAAGGTATCATCAACGCCTCCATGGAAGTTACCAGAGATATCTTTTTGTAAATATTTTATTGGAGATAAGAAGAATATGTCAGACCTAGAAGCCAGGTCTCTTTTTAATGAACATGTTAAAGAACATAGAGGATCAACTTTTATCTATACTGATGGCTCCAAATCTGATGCTGGCGTTGGATTTGGAGTACATAGTAATGGTTTTAATTGTAGAGGTGCACTTCCTCTGACCGCTTCCATATTTACTGCCGAACTGTATGGCATATTAACCGCTATTGAGAAAATAGCATTGGAGAAGGAGAGTAATTTTACAATTTTTAGTGATGCAAGGAGTGTCCTTCAAGCTATGGAAGTTTTTAATTCTAATAACCCTCTAGTTTTAAAGATTTTAGAATGGCTTCTCATTATTGGACGGAGAGGTATAACAGTTCAATTTTGTTGGGTTCCAGCACATGTAGGTGTGTCTGGGAATGAGAAGGCAGATTCACTGGCTAAGGAGGCTGCATCCGAGTTGCTGCCAAGAAGGTATCCCATTGCCTGTAATGATTTCTTACCTGTCATCAAGAACTTGGTTTGCAATAAATGGCAACAGCAATGGGATAGTCAAGATGGCAATAAAATGCGAGAGATAACAAATGACATATCTCCTTGGAGGTATAATATGATGCCCCGAAAATGGGAGACGTCTCTTTGTCGTCTCCGTATTGGTCACACTCGGTTGACACACGAGTTTCTGCTGAAGGGCCAACACCAACCGTATTGTGATGACTGCTTAGTACCTCTAACAGTAAGGCATTTGCTGATCGAATGCCCCAATTATAACAACTTGCGGAATAGATATTTGTTTGAGGCTCGAGGTGAGGGTGGCAGGTTCATCCTTGCCAAGATTCTTGGAAATGATGTGTCCTACCATGCAAGTGGCATTTTTAGATTTATTTCAGAAGCAGGTCTTCTGAAAAATATTTAACTTTTATTACATTCAACTTTTATGATTTTAATTGAATACTCTTTTATTTTTTATTTTATTTTATCTTTTATTTTTGTATACATAAATTAAATGTTACCGGCGTCAATGACCTCAGATGTCAGGATGCCTGAAAACTTTAAATCAATCAATCCCTCCAGAGGGAGTTTCTGACAGCACAGCTGTCAGTCAGCAGCCTTGGTTTGGGTCCCTGGTCAGAGCAGTCATGCAGGCTTTTAAGCCTGTTCTCTCTGAGCTGGGCCACAAATCATTGGCAGCTTCTACTCCCCTGAAGAGGAAGAGAGGAGTGTCGAACGTGGTAACTTCTCCGAGGGCGAAGCTGACTCCTCGTAAGTCCTTGAGAAAGGCCTCCTCACCCCCCCAGACTTTCACTCCCTCCCCTTCGGACGAAGATTTTCCGTCCTCAAGGGAGTCACGCGAAGTGAGGCGTTCCCCCATCGCACCAATGAGGGAAACCCCACCTCGCACTAGAAAGTCTTCTCGGGTAGGGGTGGAGAAGAGCCTCCCACCATTGTTGTTGGAGTCCTGCATCACTCCCAGGAGGGAGTTGAAGGACTCCAAGACTGTGCCGGAGCCAGCCAAGCACTCGGAGAACGTCCACGAGTCCCACCAAGAAGAGCTTTTGGGGACAGGAGACTTTGCTGCTAGCCCTTCAGGAGGGGAGCTGCAAGAGTCAGAGCATGCGTTCTTGCAGGTTCTGACTCTTATGAGGAATCTCAATGGGTTTGCGGATCCAGAGATTCCCCCTCGTGAGGGCAAAGACACGGTCTTGGACCGAGTCTTTGGGACTCAAAAACCCTCAAAGGCCAGTGTGGCTTTGCCCTGGTCTCAAGGGGTTAATAGTGCCAGAGACAAGGTCGAAGCCCAGCTCTCCGAGCTTTCCTCCTCCAGCTGATCCAGCGCCGGCAACAAACTCCTCCCACCTCCTCGTGTCCAACAGAGAAGGTATTTTGACATCGTTGAGGAGACTTGTTTAGCTCTTCCCCTACACCACTCTTTGGAAGAGTTTACCAGGGGAGTCCCTCTAGAGAGAGACTCCAACCGGCAGGTCTCGTTCTCGGCGACGGAGATCCTTAGCCAGGAGAAGGTAGCGAAGTGTGCCATGCAGGCAACTTCGTGGCTGGACATCTGGCTAGGGCCCCTAGGCATCCTGTTACGTTCAAAGGATTTGTCCAAAGAAAGTACCAGGAAGGCCATGGAGACCTTTTTACTCTCAGGCCCTCGTACAATCGAGTTTCTAGCCCACCAAGTCTCGAACTTGTGGGCTAATACCATCTTGAAACGTCGAGATGCGGTGTCTGAGAGATTCCATCTAAAGGTCCCCAATACTGAGATCATCAGGCTCAGACATTCTTTTGTCATGGGGAAGAACTTGTTCGAGTCTAAGGACGTGGAGCAGGCAGCTGAGAGGTGGAGGAAGTCCAACCAGGACTCTCTCCTACATAGAGCTCTAACATCGAAGCCCTATAAACCTCCAGCACCCCAGCAACCGCGTCCTTCCAAGACCACGAAACCGGCAGCTGCAGCGAAGACGACGGTGTCTGAGCCCTTTCCTGTCAAGGACAAGAAAGGCAAAAAGTCCTCCAGAGGAGGAAAATATCCTCGAACGAGCGGCCGAGGCCGCAAACGCTAGGATTGGCAGTCCCCCTGCATGTCCACCAGTGGGGGGATGCCTACAAAGTTGCGCGAACAGGTGGCAGCAACTCGGGGCCGATTCCTGGACGATTTCCATAATCAGTTAAGGATATCGCGTCCCGTTCACAACATCTGACAGCGGATCCAGTGTCGTTGAGCTCCCTTGCCATGGGATCGGCAAGGGGGCAAGCCCTTCGGGCAGAAGTTCAGACCATGTTGGAGAAGGGCGCTCTCCAAGAAGTCCTCGACGGGTCCCCACTCTTCTTCATTCGACTCTTTCTTGTAAAGAAGGCATCTGGAGGCTGGAGACCAGTCATCGACCTCTCAGCTCTGAACAAGTTTGTCAAGCAAACTCCGTATAGCATGGAGACCGCCGACACGGTCAGACTTGCAGTGAGACCGCAAGACTTCATGTGTACACTGGACCTGAAGGACGCGTACTTCCAGATCCCAGTCCATCCGTCTTCAAGGAAGTACTGAAGATTCAACTTAGACAACAAGGTGTACCAGGTCAAGGTGCTGTGTTTCGGTCTCTCCACAGCACCACAGGTTTTCACCAGTGTTCACCCTAATATCGTCGTGGGCACACAGGATCGGCATCCGTCTCCTCTGTTATCTGGACGACTGGCTGATCCTAGCAGACTCGGAGTCATCCCTTCTTCGACACCTAGACAAACTTCTGGGACTTTGCCAAGATCTGGAGATCATGGTAAATCTCGAAGTCCTCTCTGCTTCCCACTCAAAGACTGGTATATCTAGGCATGATCGTAGACACCAATCTCCACAAAGCCTTCCCATCAGACGACAGGATAGCAAGGCTGAGGAGGGTCGCAAGTCCTTTCCTTAGATGAGAAGAACTTCCAGCCCAATCGTGGTTACGTCTCCTCGGTCACCTCTCATCCTTGGTTCGTCTAGTTCCCAACGGTCGCCTCAGGATGAGATCCCTCCAATGGCGACTCAAGTCTCGGTGCAATCAGGGTTATGATTCCCCGGACGTTATGATCCCTATGGGTCCTGCGGAACAGACGGACCTTCAGTGGTGGGTGACAGACGAGAACCTACGAAGAGGTGTGGATCTTCTCGTCCTCCCCCCGGATTTGATGCTGTTTTTGGACGCCTCAAAGAAAGGGTGGGGGGCCCACGTTCTGCAACACAGGACCTCAGGCCTGTGGTCAGAATCAGAAAAATGCCTCCATTTAAATCTGCTAGAAATCAAGGCCGTATTCCTGGCCCTTCAACAGTTCCAACAATACCTGAGGGGTCACTCTGTGGTGGTGATGAACGACACCACAGTAGTGGCTTACATCTACAAACAAGGAGGTACCTTTTCAAAGCAGCTATCCCATCTTGCAGTAGAGATACTGAGATGGACCAAAGCCCTCTCGATTCCACTATCGGCTCGCTTCATTCCAGGCAAGAGGAATGTGCTTGCCGACAATCTGAGCGGAGCGTCGCAGATAGTGAGTACCGAGTGGTCTTTGGATCATCTATTAGCCAACAAAGTCCTGACTTTGTGGGGTTCCCCGACTGTGGATCTGTTAGCTACAGCGCTGAACTTCAAGCTTCCGCTGTACAGTACTGCTCCTCAGTCCTGGATCCCAAGGCGTTCTGGCAAGATGCCTTCCAACAACGGTGGGACAACGTCGACGTATACGCCTTTCCCCCGTTCTGTCTGATGATGAGGGTGCTCAACAAGACCAGAATATCGGTCAATCTTTCGATGACCCTTATAGCTCCGCTATGGCATCACGGGGAATGGTTTCCGGACCTTCTGCAACTCCTAACGGAACTTCCAAGAGAACTCCCTCCATGACACGAGCTACTCAAACAACCACACGCCATCATCTTTCACAAAGCCGTAGCTTCGCTACGACTTCATGCCTGGAGACTATCCAGCATCTCCTCACTGAGAGAGGCTTTTCGTAACAAGTTGCGGTCAGGATGTCTGGACACCTGCGAAGGTCATCCGCATCTGTCTACCAGGCAAAGTGGGGAGTCTTCTGTGGTTGGTTCCGTGGAAGGGGTATCTCTCCACTCGATGCCACTATTCCAGCAATAGCGGAGTTCTTCGTGTATTTGCGGGAAGAAATGCGCCTTTCAGTCTCGGCGGTGAAAGGCTATCGCTCAGCCTCAAGTCTAGCCTTCAGGCTCAAAAGAGTGGACATTTCTTCCTCGCTGGAACTTTCCCTACTCATACGAAGTTATGAACTTACCTGCCCTCAGTCGGAAGTAAGACCACCTCCATGGAACGTGGTTCGAGTTCTCAGGTCTCTTAAGAGACCTCCTCAGATCGCCACCTAACTTGGAAGACGGTGTTCCTACTAGCTTTGCCCTCGGCCAAGCGAGTCGGTGAACTTCATGGTTTCTCTTATGACATCGCCCATTCAAGGGGAAGGGGGGAGGTAACGTTCAGATTTGTCCCTGAGTTTATTGCTAAGACTCAGTATCCGGGAGTGCCGGACCCTCAGTTCGACTCCTTCCAGATTTCGAGTCTTCGTTCTATAACAGATGACCCAGACCATCTCCTACTGTGTCCAGTAAGGAGTCTGAGGCTATATCTCAAAAGAACGGCTGCAGTTCGTCCCCAGGTGCAGGCATTGTTTGTGAGCACTGGGAGGACTAAGAGGAGGGTTACCAAGAATACCATCTCGGTATGGATTCGTAGGGCAATCCATCTGTCCCTGAATCCAGACCCTCCTCCGTCACGTCGCCCTAGAGCACATGATGTCAGGGGTGTAGCTACGTCCCTGGCCTTCAAGAAAAACCTTTCAGTGACGCAGGTGCTACAAGCTGGGGTGTGGAAGAGTCAGACGACCTTCACAGCCCACTACCTGCAAGACGTGACCCACAGGAGGCTCAATACGTTTTCTATCGGTCCTGTGGTGGCTGCACAACAACTTGTTTAAAACCTCAGGCTCCTTAATGGCCAAGTACTGTAGCAGAAGGTTGAGGGCATTGTTACCCGGTCTTAGTCTGCATGAATGAAAAGGTATGTCTGGCCCTTATTCTTTTCTTCATCCTCCCCTCTCTTGGGGAAAGCAGCATCCTGGGTTCTCTGCAGAGCTGACTTCGAACCACTGCAGGTAAACCATGTTTCCTTGTGTTCCTAGTATTAAGCTAATACTGTACTGTCACGTCCCCATACCCTGACGAGGTGGTATTGGGAGAGTCCTAGCCTAAAGTTTTCATCTAAAGGACTACAGGTCAACTTCCTAGGACGAGTCACACCTCATACCTTCACACACAGCTTATGTAGGCTACAGCCCTTGTGTAGCAAGGTTCTAGCAGGGACTCCTTATTGTTGAATGCTGACACACTCAGATACTGAGTCCTCTGGCAAAGCCAAAAGCCAATACTGGCTGGGACTTTCCACTCTTCCTAACGGGTGCGTCACCGATAATAAATAGCGTGGTTTGTATTTCGGTTATGGAACAAATGACAAATTCGTAGGTAATTTGTATTTTTCCTAACTATACAAACCTTAGCTATTTAATCAAACTTTCCCACCAGCCCTATCCCTCTTGAAGTCCTACCTCTAAGCAAAGTGAGCTCAAGCTCAGGTGAATGAGGGGTGGGGGAGGGTAGCAAGCTACCCTCCTTACCCCCTGCTAACTGGCGGTGGGCTAGTAAACCCTCGTTAAAATTCTAATGGCTCGTCATTTCAGCTACACCGAAAGTAATAACCCAGATTAAATAGCTAAGGTTTGTATAGTTAGGAAAAATTCAAATTACCTACGAATTTGTCATTTTTTATGAAATGTTTTACAAATTGAAACCTCAGCAACCAAAAATCCAAACTGTTGGGGGAATTCTAAGGTTTTCCTATGGTGACTGCAAACACTTGTCAGATTTCGTAAATTTAACTGCAGAGGAAAATGTAGAGTAGATTTTTCAGTCTTGTTTTGAACATTCTTCCTTGTATTCATGTCGTATAATGTACTGTACTTTATTTTGTTACAGGATGCAAGATCATGTGGAATCCAGGGTATATCAACCCAGATACGGAAACACGAATTTACAAATTTTACGACTGCAAATTGAGTCTCAATGTTACCTGGAAACGACTACTCGAGCAACTAAGACTAATTCAGAGAAGAGAGATAAGTCGGAAACTAATATATCATAGAAAATAATGAAGAGAATACAAGTATCCCACCTGGAGTAGTACTTTCTTACCAAGGTTTCAAATTTGAAGACTGCCCTGATTTAAGGTCTTGAACGTTTACCAAACAACTCATGACATCTTGATACTCCTTCAGAACAAGGTATGTTTCAATGTAAAGCATACTGTATATCCATAGGTACCATAATCCTGATTTATATCTTTATATCAATATCAAGTACGTTTGTTCAGTAACTGACATACAAACCACGCTGTTTAATAGGGGTTATTACTTTTGGCGTAGCTGAAATGACGAACCATTAGAATTTTAACTAGGGTTTACTACCCTACCGCTAGTTAGTGGGGGGTAGGGAGGGTAGCTCGCTTAAACCCCCTCCCCCTCACACACACCTGTGCTTGAGCTCACTTTTTCTCTCGGCTCGGGTGGTAGTCGGACGTGTCCGCTCTCACCCTCGCCTCTCTTTTTGCTTTCTCTCCTACAGGTTTGTGTGTGAAGTTGGCCTCTGCGAAGATGCGCAAATGTTCCGGATTACCCGACCGCCCTTGTGGTACTTTTATGTCGGCGGTCGAAACGGACCCTCACACCATTTGTCCTTACTGTAGGGGCCAACGATGTGATAGTAGTAATAAGTGTGGTGAGTGCAGGGAGTGGTTTACCTCCCAGTGGGAGAGGCTTTCTCGGCGACGGAAGAAGAAGTCCAGGCGAGATATTTCTCCTTCGAAGATTCCTTTGAAAGGAGAAAATCCCAAGGACCCTTCTTCCGTTGCCCAAACCACATCCGAAGCTCCCACTCGATCAGTTTCTTTCGAGAGATGGTCAAGTGGTAGCGTAGACCGTGGTTCTGTTTCCCGACCTCGGGGTTCGAGAGATGGCGTTGCCTCCCCTAGCGAGGCAGCTCCACCTCTTCGCCCGGGGGAGGATTTAAATGTTAATGTAACTGATTTAGGGTTCGCCCTCCAAGGAAGCCTTGATTGACATCATCCGGTTGGGTGCCGCTGTCAAGCAATCGCCGACTTTGGCAGAGGTTGATCCTCTGTCTATTGTCGACGTTGTGGTGTCAGAGGTATCCAATGCGGTATCTCCTAATACCTCTGCAACCTCTCAACCCTCAGTAGCTGAAGGCTTAGTTTTTCCCGGTCGCCGACTTTGGCAGAGGTTGATCCTCTGTCTATTGTCGACGTTGTGGTGTCAGAGGTATCCAATGCGGTATCTCCTAATACCTCTGCAACCTCTCAACCCTCAGTAGCTGAAGGCTTAGTTTTTCCCGATCCTGCACAACCTACGAGGGAGAAACTAAGTCCAACAGTTTCTCCTGACAGTGATTCTCCTCCTCGGGGGAGTTCACTCACAGAGACTCCTCTTCGGAGGACTGCTGAAGGTCAGCTTGCTGACCCAATGGCCCCCAGAGGGCGTATACGTCGCAAGGCTCGCCTTCCTCTTTGGCGGAGAGGCCTTCATTCACCTTATAAGACGGTGAGGAGGTGCCTTTTCGGTTCATCATCGTCGGGGCGGTCGGCCGCAGAGGAGCTTCGTCATCGATCTCCGACTGTTCCTGCTACTACCCTGGACCCCTCTGCGGATCATTTGCGATCCCCTAAAGTGGAAGGTCGTCCTTACAAAGGGCACGCCGACCTTCCACGCGTCAGACCTGCTGACCTGCCATCGCCATTCCTGGCTGTTGATGCGCCTTATGCGCCAACCAAATCTGTTTTAAAAAAACAGGCACCTGTCCCTTGGGGGCAACAAGGGAGTACGTGCCAATTAGTGCACATGTCCGTTATGCGCCATGCCAAGCATGCACGCCAACGTTCTCCTGACATTGAGGTTTCGGAGGTAGCGCATCAGCGCTCACCTGTTGCTGCCGTTCCTGAGATAGCGCGCCAGCGCTCGCCTGCTGCCGAGGTTCCTGATAAAGCGCCCCAGCGCTCCCCTGCCCGCCAGCACTCGCCTGCTTGCCAGCGCGCCACTGCACGCCTTCAACCTACTGTGCGCCATGTGCGCCAGCCTTCACCAACGCGCCAGCATTCACCAACGCGCCAGCGCTCACCTGCGCACCAGTGCTCGCCCCTGCGCGCCAGCGCACTCCTGCGCGATCACAATCTTCGGATCTGGGTGCAGTAGGGAAGTTTAGGACTTC
This sequence comes from Palaemon carinicauda, assembly GCF_036898095.1. Lineage (NCBI taxonomy): Eukaryota > Metazoa > Arthropoda > Malacostraca > Decapoda > Palaemonidae > Palaemon > Palaemon carinicauda. The sequence continues at coordinate 9,446,478 of NC_090730.1, forward strand.
CCCTACTCGCCAGCGCTCGCCAATGCACTGTCTGCCTTCGCCTACGCGCCATCCCTCACCAGCGCTCGCCAATGCGCCGTCTGCCTTCACCTGCGCGCCATCCCTCGCCAGCGCGCATTTGTGTGCATTCACCTACACGCACCCACAAGGATGCGCGCCCACACCCATCTCCCACAGCAGCAACGCATCGCCAGCCTGATGTGCGCCCACAAGAGGCGCGCCAATGAGCGCAGGTTCCAGCTGCGCGCCCACGCGCAAGGGATATCTCTCCTGCGCCCACGTGCCCGACGACATCATATGGGGCGCACGATCTCTCGCCCGCACGGGCTCTTCTTCCTGATCCTTTGCGCCCGCGTGCGAACATTCACCCTCGCGTGAGCGCGCAAACAGCTTCCTGTGCACTCTCCGATGTCTCCTGCGCACGCTCCTACGCGCCATCGCTCGCCTGCGCGCCCTCGCGCGCGTGCATCATCAGTCTCCCGCCCGCGCGCCAGCAGTCTCCCGCGTGCGACCCCGGGTATTCCCCATTGCGCGAGCGCCAGCGCGCTCCCCAGCGCGATCGTCAATATCCTCGCACGCGCGAGGCTGCAGGACAACGTGCGGCAAGGTCATCATCGCCGCATTCCCCCCCCCCCCCACAAGCGCGGAACAGCGCGCTCGCCGGTAGAGGGGAAGGTTTCAGAAAGGTCCAGGGACAATTCTTCTATGTCTTCTTTTTCTTTACAGGCGAACCCCCCTATGGAAACTCCTCCTAGGGATCAGTCGATCCCCGTACCTCCAGAGGGAGTGTCTGATAGCGCAGCCATCAGCCAGCAGGCTTGGTATGGGGCACTGATCAGAGCAGTCACGCAGGCTGTCAAGCCTGATCTCTCTTGAATTGGGCCACAAATCCTTGGCTGCGTCTACTCCCCTGAAGAGAAAAAGAGGCGTTTCGGACGCGGTGACTTCTCCTAGGACTAAGCTGTCTCCTCGTAAGCCTTCGAGGCAGGCCCCCTCCCCCCGCCAGACATTTGCTCCCTCTCATTCGGATGAGGATTACCCGTCCTCAGGGGAGTCACGTGAGGTGAGACGTTCCCCCATCGCACCAATGAGGGAAACCCCACCTCGCGCTGGAAAGTCTTCTCGGGTAGGGGCGGAGAAGAGCCTACCTCCGTCGTTGTTGGAGTCCTGCATCCCTCCCAGGAGGGAGTCGAAGGACTCCAAGACAGTACCGAAGTCCTCGTCAAGACTTAGAACGGAGCCAGCCAGTCACTTGGAGAACGTCCGCGAGTCTCCCCAAGAAGAGCCTTTTGGGACAGGAGACTTCGCTGCTAGTCCATCCAGAGGAGAGCTGCAGGAGTCAGAACATGCATTTTGCCAGGTTCTGACCCTTATGAGGTCTCTCAATGGGTTTGCTGACCCAGAGATTCCTCCTCAAGAGGGCAAAGACACGGTCTTGGACCGATCTTTTGGGACTCAAAAACCCTCTAAGGCCAGTGCAGCTTTGTCCTGGTCTCAAGGGGCTAAGAGTTCCAGGGACAAGATCGCAGTCCAGCTCTCTGAGCTAGCCTCCTCCAGTTGATCCAGTGCCGGCAACAAGCTTCTCCCACCTCCTCGCGTGCAGCAGAGGAAGTACTTCGAGATCGTAGAGGAGCCTTGTTTAGCTCTTCCCCTTCACTATTCTTTGGAAGAGCTTACCAGGGGAGTCCCTCTTGAGAGGCTCTCCAACCGGCAGGTCTCATTCTCGGTGAATGAGATCCTTAATCATGAGAAGGTTGCGAAGTGTGCCATGCAGGCCACTTCATGGCTGGATGGTACACCGACAATTCCGCACTGGATAATTCAGCGCAGACAATTCAGCGCTGCCAATTCAGCAAATGACAATTCAGCTTAGAATCAATTCAGCGCATGACAATTCAACACTAGGACAAATCAGCACAAGGACAATTCGGCGCCAAAAGGCACACGCGGTTCAGTGAATGACAATTCATCATAAGAACAATTCAGCACAGTAACAAGTCAGCATAAGGAAGCAACTACAAGGAAATTCAGCAAAAAGTTTTAACACTTTCTTGATAATATATAAAAAGGGATATAAAAGATTTATTAAATTTACATATTAAAAATAATACATGCAGTATATGTAAAAAGAAATGAATTAATTTATTTCTGCAATTCAATGAGGTAGCTTATATTTTGTAAGTATTCCAACTTACCGAATCGACTTCCATACTCATTAACAAGCGTTTTTATTGCCTTAGTTGTCCTTTGGTATTTTGGGTTTTTTCTACCATCGTCGTGTCCAGCTCTTATTCTCAGTATCCTTTTCTCTATGCTATCTTGCTCTAGTTTAAGAAACTCGACAAACTTATAAAAGGTTGGATGGTTATGACCCAATGTTAACTGAAGACTTCGGTGCCACCCTTCTAATGAATTATTGGTCTTAGGTAGGTCGCCCTGCACTCGATCAAAAGCAGTCCATAACTCGGGTTTAAAAACCGCATCTCTTCTACGATGACGGAATGGACGACCAATCCATGTGTCCTCGAAATAATTTGTTAACTCTTCCAATTCCGGAGGCATAGCATCTTGCAATGATTCAAACACATTACAAACATTGTCAGCAGGCACAAAAGCTAAGGCCACCAACATCTTACAGTGTCGACGAATATGTTAGTCACTTACATAAATCTGGGTAAGATTCAATGCCTGTATTTTTCTCCATATACACTGAGCAAGGAAAAAACAACCGCTTATTTGCGTTCCTACAAAAACTCTTGAAAATGCATTTTGGAAAGCCTTTTCAAAATCACATAGCATAGTGGCTGGCGTCAGATCCGGGTATAGATTCAAAATAGTTCTTAGTGCCTTTTCATATGAATCCTCTGTCTTATTTTGCAATAGTATATATATCACTGGAAAAACACATCCTTCACAAAGCATATGAATGACATAAAGTTGGTGGAAAAGGCGCGGAGCTACCTTAAATGTACCATCTGCGAGCCAGTTTTTGTATTCTTTGAGGAGTTCAACATTTTTTCTAGTCGAAAAGATAAACATTCTATTGGTATCTTCAACCCCAGAATCGTACAATAAAAAAGGTTCTACACTGTGTGTTACATGCAAATGTTCAGGTAATACAATATCACTAACATTATTAGGTGCTGGAATTGGCTCACCATCTCTTTTTCGTTGGCGCTGGACAGTCCGTTGTAATGAAGTATACTTGGGGAGTAAAACCGTAGCTTCATCTGGCAAAGAGACTTGAGTTTCTTGAATTATTCTTCTTGGGACATCATTAGATGCACTGGCTCGTTCACATAGGTCAGAAACCATCTTCTTCATTGCTGATACTGCTGGCTGAGGCACATGAGTATGGGCCTTTACATATTCCCACAAGTTTCCGTTGACATGGATTCGACCTTTGCATCTGTCTTGTGTACAACGCCAAGACACTTTTCCATTCCGAAAATATGCTCGCGTCCTTTCTCCGATAAAATCCGCTCCATAAGGCTGCCTTTTCAGTTTTAACTAAGCAAATGTTTATAAACAACTGTATTCCAGAAAAGGGAATATATACCGTCCTAAGCTTGTAATATAACTTTATTTATTCAGTGGTTATTGTTAACAACCATGAATTACAACAGTAATAATAATAATAATAATAATAATAATAATGACAATGATGATAATAAGAAAAATAATCTGTATATGCTAATAATAAGATAAGGGTGAATGTGTGTGCATTTTTGCACTGAATTGTCCTTGTGCTGATTTATCGTTGTGCTAAATTGTCGTGCGCTGAATTGATTCCAAGCTGAATTGTCATTCGCTGAATTGGCAGCGCTGAACTGTCGGCGCTGAACTGTCCTGCGCGGAATCGTCGGCACACGTGGCTGGATATCTGGTTAGAGACCTTAGGTATCCTGATACGTTCGGAGGATTTATCCAAAGAACGTACCAGGAAAGCTATGGAGACCTTTCTACTCTCAGGTACTCGCACAATCGAGTTTCTGGCCCACCAAGTCTCGAACTTGTGGGCAAACACCATCCTGAAACGTCGGGATGCGGTGTCTGAGAGGTTCCATCAGAAGGTCTCTAGCAGAAAGATAAGCAGGCTCAGACATTCTTCCTTGATGGGAACGAACCTGTTTGAGCCTAAGGACGTGGAGCATGCTGCTGAGAGGTGGAGGAAGTCCCACCAGGACTTCCTCCTACATAGGGATTTGACATCCAAAGCCTGTAAGCCTCTAGCACCCCAGCAGCCCCGTCCGACCAAGACCACGAAACCGACAACGGCAGCGAAGGCAGTTGTGTCTAAGCCCTTTCACGTTAAGGACAGGAAAGGCAAGAAGTCCTCCAGGGGAGGGAAGAATCCTAGAGGGAGCAGCCGAGGCCGCAAACGCTAGGACTGGCAGTCCCCCTCCAAGTCCGCCAGTGAGGGGATGCCTTCAAAGTTGCGCAGACAGGTGGCAGCAACTCGGGGCCGATTCCTGGACGATTTCCGTAATCAGTCAGGGATATCGCGTCCCGTTCACAACATCTCTACCTCCCCTGACGACAAATCCAGTGTTGTTGAGCTCCCTTGCCATGGGATCAGCAAGGAGGCAGGCCCTTTGGCAGGAGTCCAGACCATGTTGAAGAAGAGCGCTCTCCAAGAGGCCCTCGACGGGTCCCCAGGCTTCTTCAGTCGACTCTTTCTTGTAAAGAAGGCGTCTGGAGGCTGGAGACCAGTCATCGACCTCTCAGCTCTGAACAAGTTTGTCAAGCAAACTCCGTTTAGCATGGAGACCGCAGACACGGTCAGACTTGCAGTGAGACCGCAAGACTTCATGTGTACACTGGATCTGAAGGACGCGTACTTCCAGATCCCAATCCATCCGTCTTCAAGGAAGTACTTAAGATTCAGCCCGGACAACAAGGAATACCAGTTCAAGGTGCTGTGTTTCGGTCTCTCCACAGCACCACAGGTTTTCACCAGAGTGTTCGCCCTAATATCGTCGTGGGCACACAGGATCGGCATCTGTCTCCTCCGTTATCTGGATGACTGGCTGATCCTAGCAGACTCGGAGTCATCCCTTCTTCAACACCGAGACAAACTTCTGGGACTTTGCCAGGATCTGGGGATCATGGTAAATCTCGAGAAGTCCTCTCTGCTTCCCACTCAAAGACTAGTATATCTAGGCATGATTATAGACACCAATCTCCACAAAGCCTTCCCATCAGACGACAGGATAGCAAGGCAGAGGAAGGTCGCAAGTCCTTTTCTCAGACAAAAGGAGCTTCCAGCCCAATCGTGGTTACGTCTCCTCGGTCACCTCTCATCTTTGGCTCTTCTAGTTCCCAACGGTCGCCTCAGAATGAGATCCCTCCAGTGGCGACTCAAGTCCCGGTGGAATCAAGGTTACGATTCCCCGGACTTCATGATCCCTATGGGACCTGCGGAACGGACGGACCTCCAGTGGTGGGTGACAGACGAGAACCTACAGAGAGGAGTGAATCTTCTCGTCCTACCCCGGATTTGATGCTGTTTTCGGACGCCTCAAAGAAAGGGTGAGGAGCCCACGTTCTACACCACAGGACCTCAGGCCTGTGGTCAGAATCAGAAAAGTGCCTCCATATAAATCTTTTAGAGATGAAGGCTGTTTTTTTGGCCCTTCAGCAGTTCCAACAATAACTGGCGGGTCACTCTGTGGTGGTGATGAGTGACAACACCACAGTAGTGGCTTACATCAACAAGCAAGGAGGTACCTTTTCGAAGCAGCTATCCCATCTTGCAGTAGAGATATTGAGATGGACCGAAGTCCACTCGATTCCACTATCGACACATTTCATTCCAGGCAAGAGGAATTTGCTCGCCGACAATCTGAGCAGAGCGTCTCAGATAGTGAGTACCGAGTGGTCTTTGGATCATCTAGTAGCCAACAAAGTCCTGACTTTGTGGGGTTCCCTGACTGTGGATCTGTTCGCGACACCGTTGAACCTCAAGCTTCCACTATACTGCTCCCCAGTCCCGGATCCCAAGGCGCTCTGGTAAGATGCCTTCCATCAACGGTGGGACAACATCGTGTACGCCTCTCCCCCGTTCTGTCTGATGAGGAGGTTGCTCAACAAGACCAGAATATCGGTCATTCTTTCAATGACCCTCATAGCTCCGCTATGGCATCACGGGGAATGGTTCCTGGACCTCCTGCAACTCCTAACGGAACTAACGAGAGAACTCCCTCCACGACACGATCTACTCAGACAACCACATGCCAACATCTTCCACAAAGCCGTATCTTCGCTTCGACTTCACGCCTGGAGACTATCCAGCATCTCCTCGCTGAGAGAGGATTTTCGCAGCTAGTTGCAATTAGGATGTCTGGACATCTGCGAAAATCATCCGCATCTGTCTACCAGGCAAAGTGGGGGTCTTCTGTGGTTGGTGTCGTGGAAGGGGGGGTCTCTCCACTCGATGCCACTATTCCAGCAATAGCGGAGTTCCTCGTGTATTTGCGGGAAGTAATGCGCCTTTCAGTTTCAGCGGTGAAAGGCTATCGCTCAGCCTTGTCTAGCCTTCAGGCTCAAAGGAGTGGACATTTCTTCCTCGCTGGAACTTTCCCTACTCATACAAAGTTATGAACTTACCTGCCCTCAGTCGGAGGTGAGACCACCTCCATGGAATGTGGTTTGAGTTCTCAGGTCTCTTAAGAGACCTCTCTATGAACCATTACGCCAGGCTTCAGATCGCCACCTAACTTGGAAGACGGTGTTCCTACTAGCTTTGGCATCGGCCAAGCGAGTCAGTGAACTTCATGGTCTCTCATATGACATTGCCCATTCAAGGGGTTTGGGGGAGGTAACATTCAGATTTGTCCCTGAGTTTATTGCTAAGACTCAGAATCCGGGGGTGCCGGACCCTCGGTTCGACTCCTTCCAGATTTCGAGTCTTCGTTCTGTAACAGATGACCCAGACCATCTCCTACTGTGCCCAGTAAGGAGTCTGAGGTTATATCTCAAAAGAACAGCTGCAGTCCGTCCTCAGGTGCAGGCATTGTTTGTTAGCACTGGGAGGAATAAGAGGAGGGTCACCAAGAACACAATCTCGGCATGGATTCGCAGGGCGATCCATCTGTCCCTGAACAGACCCTTCTCCGTCACGACACCCTAGAGCACATGATGTCGGGCGTAGCTACGTCCCTGGCCTTCAAGAATAATTTCTCAGTGACGCAGGTTCTTCAGGTTGGGGTGTGGAAGCGTCAGACGACCTTCACAGCCCACTACCTGCAAGACGTGACCCACGGGAGGCTCGATACGTTCTCTATCGGTCCTTTGGTGGCTGCACAACAGCTGGTTTAGAACCTCAGGCTCCTTAGTGGACAAGTTACTAGCAGAAGGTTGAGGGCATTGTTACCCGGTCTTGGTCTGCATGAATGAAAAGATTTATCTGGCCCTTATTCTTTTCTTCATCTTCCCCCTCTTGGGGAAAGCAGCATCCTGGGTTTTCTGCAGAGCTGACCTCAAACCACTGCAGGTAAACCATGTTTCCTTGTGTTCCTAGTATTAAGCTAATACTGTACTGTCACGTCCCCATACCCTGACGAGGTGGTATTGGGAGAGTCCTAGCCTAAAGTTTCCATCTAAAGGACTACAGGTCATCTTCCTAGGACGAGTCACAATTTATGATACCTTCACACACAGCTTGCGTAGGCCGCAGTCCTTGCGTAGCAAGGTTCTAGCAAGGTGCAGGGACTCCTTATTGTTGAGTGCTGACACTCGAATAATGAGTCCCCGGGCAAAAGCCAAAGCCAGTACTGGCTGGGACTTTCCACCCTTCCTAATGGGTGAGTCACCCCTATTAAATAGCGTGGTTTGTATGTCAGTTATGGAACAAATGACAAATTCGTAGGTAATTTGTATTTTTCCTAACTATACAAACCTTAGCTATTTAATCAAACTTTCCCACCAGCCCTGTCCCCCTTGAAGTCCTACCTCCAAGCTAAGTGAGCTTAAGCACAGGTGTGTGTGAGGGGGGGGGGGGGTTAGCAAGCTACCCTCCCTAACCCCGCTAACTAGTGGTGGGCTAGTAAACACTCGTTAAAATTCTAATGGCTTGTCATTTCAGCTACACCGAAAGTAATAACCCCTATTATATAGCTAAGGTTTGTATAGTTAGGAAAAATAAAAATTATTTACGAATTTGTCATTTTAGAATCTCTCTCTCTCTCTCTCTCTCTCTCTCTCTCTCTCTCTCTCTCAAAAGCAAACTCAGTTATGATGATTAAACTATTACCAAAATTAAACATTCTTTGCTCCCATTGCTCTCAGCTGGTCATAATCATTCGTCATCTCTCTCTCTCTCTCTCTCTCTCTCTCTCTCTCTCTCTCAAACACCACCATTCATTAGTGCAAATTCCTCATATCCTTGTTTTCACTAACAGAGATTTAATTATAGCCTCGTGAACTCCAATTGGTAAACTCTCTCTCTCTCTCTCTCTCTCTCTCTCTCTCTCTCTCTCTCTCTCATTAATTTAGAACAAAGTAAACTTCTTGATTCATGTATTTAAATTTAGATTTCGAGTAATTTTGTTTAATTAAGAACCTTTGTATATTTAATTGATTTTATAATATTACGGAATTCTACAAGAATTCCTTAGAGGTTTTTCCAAACGTTTATTTTTATAGAGGCTTGATTTTTATAATAATGAAAATTTTATAAAATTGTATTAGTTAAGATCGTTCAGGTTTGTAAAATTGAAAACCAGTCTTGTCTTGGAAACTTGTTGTTTACCATTTTTCTTTCCTGCGAGTTGTTTGTTGGCTTTGCTTTGTAGGGTTGTGATGGCCTAATGGTACCGTCCATGCCTGGTGATTGCCTGACTGGTGTTCGAGTTCAGGTTTGTAAAATTGACAACCAGTCTTGTCTTGGAAATTTATTGTTTACCATTTTTCTTTCCTGCGAGTTGTTTGTTGGCTTTGCTTTGTAGGGTTGTGGTGGCCTAATGGTACCGTCCATGCCTGGTGATTGCCTGACTGGTGTTCGAGTTCAGGTTTGTAAAATTGACAACCAGTCTTGTCTTGGAAATTTATTGTTTACCATTTTTCTTTCCTGCGAGTTGTTTGTTGATTTTGCTTTGTAGGGTTGTGGTGGCCTAATGGTACCGTCCATGCCTGGTGATTGCCTGACCGGTGTTCGAGTCCTGCTCCAACTCGTTAGTTCCTTTGGTCTCTGCAACCTCACCATTCTTGTGAGCTAAGGATGGGGTATTTAGAGGAGCCTATAGGTTTATCTGCTGAGTCATCAGCAGCCACTGCCTGTCCCTCCTTGGTCTTAGCTTGAGTAGAGAGGGGCCTTGGGCGCTGATCATATGTAATAAGGCCAGTCTCTAGGGCATTGTCCTGCTTGATAGGGCAGTGTCACTGTCCCTTGCGTCTGCCATTCTTGAACAGCATTTAAACCTTTACACCATTTCTGAGAATTAAAATTATTGATATCCTATAAAAGGTATTAATGGCCCTGCCATTTAATTGGTTTAATATCCAATAAAATTGCCCAATGAGTAGCATAGGAAAATCTGTTATTGATGTGTTGGTCCTGATTATCAGTTTAATCTAATTATACGAGAAAGGCTGTCCAGTGTAGGAGTATCGAACTACATGAAAAATACAATTTTTTCAAAGAATTTTATAGCAGTTTCTAATAACTAGTATTTATTTTGCTAGCCAGTGATGGAATTATTACGTTAATAATAGTAATTTACATGGTGCAATTTATTGCAAGGGATGTGGTAGCCTATTAGAAACTTCCCTGACTCGCCTTCTTGTGGCTGGGAATTCGAACCTATCTGGGACAATGTTCTGTCTCTTCTGTGCCACTCATGAGTGTAAAGACAGTGTGAGGGAAGACAAATGTTGGACATAATGTTGTAATGTCGTTGGAATAAGGATTTTGGATGTAATAATTTCTCTCTCTCTCTCTCTCTCTCTCTCTCTCTCTCTCTCTCTCTCTCTCTCTGATAATTCCAATAAGTGTTTGCAGTCACTACAGGAAAATCTGAGTATTCCTCAATTATTTGGATTTTTGGTTTGCAGGGGTTTCGATTAGTGAAACTTTTAAACAAAAATGCAAACTTCATATAGATTGAGTTACTTTCAATTACAAATTATAAAAGAAATTTTGACTTGAAAAGATTGTTGTCATTACAGTACTTAAATGAAGAAAACATATGAAATATATACTTTGATGTTACTGTTTTTCCAATAATTTATTTAATCGTTCATTATTGTTCATGTGGTTTATATATTTCCTTATTTCCGTTTCTCACTGGACTTTTTTTTTCCCTGTTGGAACCCTTGGCCTTATAGCATCTTGTTTTTCAAACTAGGGTGGTAGCTTAGCTAGTAGTAATAATAATAATAATCATAATCATAATCATAATAATAATAATCATAATAATAATAATGATAATAATAATAATAATAATAATAATGATAATAATAATAATAGGCATCACTGAAAGAGGTGGTACTAGGATTAATGAAATTGTGAACACAGGTGTTTGAAAGAAATAAATTTTTGAATCAACTCGAATTAAGTTCTTATTCAACCATTTGTTGCAAAACTATGAAATAAAACTACAATTACTGCTTATTCATGAATCTTTAACACATGAAGTAAATTTATTACAACTGAGAAAGCGTTTATATTAAAAAAAAAAAAATACTTTTCATAAATGGGAAGAAATGCAAAAGCTTAAAACTCCGTTAATCGAGGACCATTATAATTAATCCGTTCAAAATGATAAAATCATTTATTTTAGATGTTATTGAGGCCAAATGATACAATAACTGTAATTGTACAAAATTTCTTTGAAATTTGAATAAAAATTTAACTCTTTGAAATTTCATTTTGATATTGATAAAGAAAACTATGAAAAATATAAGTTATTAATTCTAAATTAAATGGTTGATACGACCCTTTTATTTCACAATGAAGATACTTTCCTGGTCCCATCCACTCTCGAATAACTTTAATATATGGCAATTATAGACATTTATTCGAAGATAACATTGCCATTTTTTTAAATGTATGTACACATAAATAGTTTAAAACATTGGAGCTCGGTGTACTTCTCTACAGTTACAAAGTATTTAAATTTATTTTTCTCTGTTCTTGAATGCAATCCAAATACGAATTTTATATTCAGTTTTCTTATAATAAAAAATGCCATCAGCCATAACTTCTAATGAGAAACTGTAGTTTATATTCACATTTTCATTTCCTTTCGCTTATCATATGATGATTATAGTTAAAAGTTCAAAGTCCTATCTCTCTTGTTTCGTAACTTTTTCATTTATATAAGTACTTGATATCCTCTTGCAGTCTCTTATGAAGATTATGCAAATTTAACTGCAGGGGAAAATGTTTAGATTGAAAGTCTTGCTTTGAAAATAATTTGCCAGTTATATACGTTACATTATCTGAACATTCATTCTTTTATTTTCTTGGCCCTCAAGAAATTGTGCACATTTTGTTTTATCTTTGTCATGTCTTTGTAACATGCTCTCTTTTAGTAGTATTATATGAATAATTGTTTACAATATGCCTCCAAATATCAAGCTTATTTTTGTTTACCACTGTTTGAATAGTCAAATGACTGAAAAATTTTATATACTTTATCTGAATAACATTCTTCGTTCTTCTATGTTCTTAACCTTCATGAAATTGTGCATATTTCGTTTTATCCTTAAATCTTGTAACTTGTTTCATCTTAGTAGTATTATATGAATAATTATTTACAATATGCCCCCAAATATCCAATTTGTTTTGTTTACCAATGTTTGAATAGTCAGATGTATTCTTGATAAGTAATGTACTTTTTCTTACAGATTGTGATTCGAAATGACCATTGATAGATCCCCTTGACTCCAATCAACAATTTACAATCCTGAAATGGAACTATGGAGTACCAACTTCATGACAACTCCATTACTCCTGAAGTTTCCCACATATGATAGGAGGAGAGGATGCCTTACCTTTATGAAGTTACTTTTTGACAAGTTGTCAAACATGATGTTTATCTTGATTAATAGTTATGGCACCGTAACCAAAACTCTTTGGCCACAGATTGATACTTGTCGTTGAAAACAATATATGAATGAAAATGAAAGAATAAAAGTTTATATTGTAAATAACCTTGACATTGTAAAATCTCTTTTCAAATACTTTGTTATAAGCAGCATTTCTCTCTCTCTCTCTCTCTCTCTCTCTCTCTCTCTCTCTCTCTCTGGCCTTGTTTCTCTTTTGTACTGCTCTTCTGCCGTGTTTCGCTTTTTCATATTCTCTCTCCCTGTTTCTCTTTTGTCCTATTCTTTTTCCCTGTTTCTTTTTGGTCTTATTCTCTTGCCCTGTTTCACTTTTTCATATTCTCTTTCCGCTTCTCTTTTGTCATATTTTCTTTGCTCTGTTTCTCTTTTGCTGTATTCTCTTGCCCTGTATTTCTCTCTTTTGCCCTTTTATTCTACTTTGTCCTTTTACTCTATTTTGCCCTTTTACTCTATTTTTCCCTTTTACTCTTTTTTCCAGTTTCTTTTGCCCTTTTAGTCTATTTACCCTTGTTTCTTTTGCCCTTTTACTCTATTTTCCCCTGTTCTTTTTTGCCTTTTTAGTCTTTTCCCCAGTTTCTTTTGCCCTTTTAGTTTATTTATCCCAGTTTATTTTGCCCCTTTTATTCTACTTTCCCGTTTCTTTTGCCCTTTTACTCCATTTTCCCGTTTTTTCTGCTGCCCTATTACTATTTTCCTGTTTTTTTTTTTTTTTTTTTGCCCTTTTACTCTAATTTTCCCTTGTTTCTTTTGCCCTTTTACTCTTTTCCCTGTTTCTTTTGCCATGTTTCTCTCTTAACCTGTTTCTCTCTTTTACCCTTTTCTCTTGCACTGATTCTCTCTTTTACCCTTTTCTCTTGCACTGATTCTCTCTTTTACCCTTTTCTCTTGCACTGATTCTCTTTTACCCTTTTCTCTTGAACTGATTCTCTCTTTTACCCTTTCCTCTTGCACTGATTCTCTCTGTTGCCTTGTTCCTTTTCCCTGTTTCTCGTGCTTTTCAACTTGTTCTCTTGCTCTGTTTCTTTCTTTGCCATGTTTCCTCTTGTTCTTGTTGTTTCTCCTGTTTTACCCTGTCTCTTTTTATGTTCCTGTTTTTCTTTGTTGGCTGTTTCTCTCCTTTGGCCTAAACTATTGATCTGATTCGCTCTTTTGCCTTGTTCTCTTGTCTTATTGCTCTCTTTTGTCCTGTTCTCTTAATGATTCTCTCTTTTGCCCTGTTCTCTTGCTCTGGTTCTTTTTACCTTGTCCGCTTGCCTTGTTGTTCTCTTTTGCCCTGTTCTCTTGGGTTGTTGCTTTCTTTTGCCCTGTACTCCTGCTCTGATTCTCTTTTTGCTTTGTTGCTTTCTTTTGCTCCCTTCTCTTGTTCTGATTTTCTTATGTCCTGTTTCTCTCTCTTGCCCTATTCTCATGCTCTGATTCTCTTTTGCCCCTTTCTCTTCCTGTCTTTTGTTCTGTTTCTCTTTTGCCCTGTTCTCTTGGTCTGATTCTCTCTTTTGCCCTGTTCTCTTGGTCTGATTCTCTCTTTTGCCCTGTTCTCTTGTCCTGTTTCCTTGGTCTTATTCTCTTTTGCCCTGTTTTCATGCTCTGATTCTCTCTTTTGTCATGTTCTCTTGTTTTGCCTTTTTCCTTGCTCTTGGTTCTTTCCCCATTGCCCTGTTCTTTTGCTCCGATTCTCGTTTTTGTCTTATCTTACACTGTTCCTCTCTTTTGTCCTGTTATCTTGCCCTGTTTCTCTCTTTTGTCATGTTTTCTTGTCCTTATTCATTCTTTTGCCTTGTTTATCTCTTTTGCCATTTGCCATTTTCTCTTGCCTGCTCTTCTTCCCATGCTGCTTTTTTGCGCTGTTCTCTTGCTTTGTTCCTCTCTTTTGCCCTGTTCTTCTCTTTTGCCCTGTTCTCTAGCTCTGATTTTCTCTTCTACCCTATTCTTTTAGTCTGATTTTCTCTTTTGCCCTGTTTTCTTGCTCTGATTCTCTCTCTTCCATTGTTGCCCTTTTTATGGTCTGTTCTCTTGCTCTTGATTCTTTCCCTTTTGCCCTGTTCTTTGGATCTGATTCTCATTTTTGTCTTATCTTGCCCTGTTCCTCTCTTATGTCCTGTTATCTTGCCATGTTTCTTTCTTTTGTCCTTTTCGCTTGCTCTGAGTCTTTTTGTCATGTTCGCTTTTCCTTATTCATTCTTTTGCCTTGTTTCTCTCTTTTGCCATTTTTTCTTGCCTCCTCCTCTTGCATTGTTGCTCTTTTGCCCTGTTCTCTTGCTCGGTTCCTCTCTTTTACCTTGTTTTCTTGCTCTGATTCTCTTTGTTCTATTGCCCTGTTCTCTTACTCTGATTCTCTTTTGCCCTGTCCTTTTTTTGTCTGTTCTCTTGCTCTTGATTCTTTCTCTTTTGCCCTGTTCTTTTGCTCTTGATTCTTTCCCTTTTGCCCTGTTCTTTAGCTCTGATTCTCATTTTTGTCTTATCTTGCCCTGTTTCTCTCTTTTGTCCGGTTCGCTTGCTCCGAGTCTCTCTTTTGTCATGATCTCTTGTCCTTATTCATTCTTTTGCCTTGTTTCTCTCTTTTGCCATTTTCTCTTGCCACCTCTTCATGCCTTGTTGCTCTTTTGCCCTGATCTCTTGCTCTGTTCCTCTCTTTTGCTCTGTTCTCTTGCTTTGATTTTCTCTTCTGCCCAGTTCTTTTACTCTGATTCTCTCTTTTGCCCTGTTGCTCTTTTTTTGTCTGTTCTCTTGCTCTTGATTCTTTCCCTTTTGCCCTTGATTCTTTCGCCCTTGATTCTTTCCCTTTTGTCCTGTTCTTTTGCTCAGATTCTCATTTTTGCCGTTATCTTCACTCGTTTTTCTCTTTTGTCCTGTTCGTTTGCGCTGATTCTCTCTTATACCATGTTCTCATGCCTTCTCCTCTTCCCTTGGTGCTCTTTTGCCCTGTTCTCTTGCTCTGTTCCTCTCTTTTGCCCTGTTCTCTTGCTCTGTTCCTCTCTTTTGCCCTGTTCTCTTGCTTTATTCCTCTCTTGCCTTGTTCTCTAGCTCTGATTTTCTCTTTTGCCCTGTTCTTTTGGTCTGAATTTCTCTTTTGGGCTGTCCTATTACCCTGCTTCTCTATCTTTTGTCCTGTTGTCTTACCCTCCCTTCTGCCCTGTTCTCTTACTTCTCTCTTTTGCCTTGTTCTCTTACTTCTCTCTTTTGCTCTGTTCTTTTACTTCTCTCTTTTGCTCTGTTCTCTTACTTCTCTCTTTTGCCCTGTTTCTCGCCCTTTTGCCTGTTCTCTTACTCTTGCTTGCTCTGTTATCTTCTCTTTTTTGCCCTGTTCTCTTACTTCTCTCTTTTGCCTTGTTCTCTTTCTCCTGATTCTATCTTTTGCCCTGTTTTCTTGCTCTCATTCTCTCTTTTACCCTGTTCTCTTGCCTTGTGGCTCTCTTTTTGCCTTATTCTCTTGCATTGTTGCTCTCTCTTGCCCTGTTCGCTTGTTCTGATTCTTGTTTGCCGTTTTCTTGGTCTGATTCTCTCTTTTTGCTTTATTCTCTTGGTCTGATTCTCTCTTTTTGCTTTGTTCTCTTAGTCTGATTCTCTCTTTTTGCTTTGTTCTCTTGGTCTGATTCTCTTTTTTTTTTTTTTTTTGTTCTCTTGGTCTGATTCTCTCTTTTTGCTTTATTCTCCTGCCTAGTTGCTCTCTTTTGCCCAGTTCTCTTGCCGCATTGCTCTCTTTTGCCCTGTTCTCTTGCTCTGATTCTCTTTTTGCCTTGTTCTCTTTTGCCTTGTTCTCTTGGACTCATTCTCTCTTTTTGACTTGTTCTCTTGCCTTGTTGCTCTCTTTTGCCCTGATTCTCTCTCTTGCTCTGATTCTCTTTTGTCCTGTTCTTTGCTCTAATTCTCTCATTTTGCCTTGTTCTCCTGCCTTGTTGTTCTCTCTTGCCCTGTTCTCTTGGTCTGATTCTCTTTTGTCTGGTTTCTATCTTTTGCCCTGTTCTGATGGTCCGATTCTCTTTTTTTGTCTTTTTTTTTTTTTTTTTTTGGCCTTTTGCCCTGTTCTCTTGCTCCGATTCTCTTTTGTCCTGTTCTCTTTCTCTAATTCTCTCTTTTTGTCTTGCTCTCTTTCCTTGTAGCTCTTTTGCCCTGTTCTCTTGTTCTGATTCTCCCTTTTGCCCTGTTCTCTTGTTCTGATTCTCCCTTTTGCCCTGTTCTCTTGTTCTGATTCTCCCTTTTGCCCTGTTCTCTTGTTCTGATTCTCCCTTTTGCCTTGTTTCCTTTGGTCTGATTCTCCCTTTTGCCCTGTTCTCTTGCTCAGATTTGCTTTTACCCTGCTCTCCTCCTCTTTGTCCTGTTCTCTTGCTGTGATTTTTTCTTTTACCCTGTTCTCTTGCTCTGATTCTCTCTTGCCTTTTTCTCTTGCCCTTTTTCTCTCGTCTTGTTTCCTTGCTTTGATTCTCTCTTGCCCTGTACTCTTACCCTGTTGCTCTTTTTTGCACTGTTCTTTTACCCCGTTGCTCTTTTTTGCACTGTTCTCTTGCTCTTGATTCTTTCTCTTTTGTCCTGTTCTTTTGCTCTGATTCTCAATTTGGCCTAATTATCTTGCCCTGTTTCTCTTTTGTCATGTTCGTTTGCGCCGATTCTCTTATGCCATGTTCTCTGGCCTTCTCTTGTCTTGTTGCTCTTTTTCCCTGTTCTTTTGCTCTGTTCCTCTCTTTTGCCCTGTTCTTTAGCTCTTATTTTCTCTTTTGGTCTGATTTTCTTTCTTGCCCTGTTTTCTTGCTCCGATTCTCTTTTGCTCTGTTCTCTTGCTTTTCTCTTTTGCTCTGTTCTCTTGTTTTTCTCTTTTGCCCTGTTCTCTTACTTTTCTCTTTTGCCCTGTTCTCTTACTTTTCTCTTTTGCCCTGTTCTCTTACTTTTCTCTTTTGCCCTGTTCTCTTACTTTTCTCTTTTGCCTGTTCTCTTTGCCCTTTTCTCTTGCTCTTGTTTTTCTCTTTTTCCCCTGTACTCTTGACACATTCCTCCCTCTCGTCATTTTCTCAGGGCTTTATTCTCTTGCCCTGTTCTCTTGTCCTGTGTTCCTTCTCTCTCTCTCTCTCTCTCTCTCTCTCTCTCTCTCTCGTACCTATATTATAAATGCGTCAAGTGGTTGTTAGCTATAGGCTTTTTTTTTTATACAAAACTTCTAATGAAGGTCAATATAAACTTTACTTAATTTTCATACATGCCATGTTTTTTATGTCGAGAATCTGTGGCCTGATAGCTTTGGATATGTCATGTAATTTATGCTTATTTCATTTTTGGAATCCAATTAAAATTGGCTCATATGTGGAGCATCATTTTATAAAGAGATCAAGAGATTTGGAGTTTATAAGGCAATAAAATTTTTGTGACATGTTATATATGTATTTTTAAAAATAAAAAACTTTATTTAATCGGACGCACTTTTATTTAACCATAAGAAAATAGAGACAAAAAGGTAGGGGAGGTTGCAATTTTTTTTAAAAGAAAAACAATATAAAATTTTTTTGCCCCATTGGAGTCAACACTACAGTGACTCGAGGAGGCGAGACGAGTGTTCCCAGCATACGGCAGCCTGACAGGTGTCTTCATCCACTCTAGAAAACGGTCTAAAACTTTGCCATGAAGAAAGTTTAAGTCAGCTAATTGTTCAGAGAGTAAAGGTCCCCCCTCCTGCCCTTGCGTTTTTTATATCGAATATCTGCTGCTCTCTTGCCAATGTTGAAGACTGAGCCCGTTTTCTTTATTAGTGTTGTTCATTAAGGGTATTATTGTTTAAAACACTACCTGAATACTTGGTGAACCAGGAGTTACCAGCTGTGGAAATATATTACTTTAAGTACCTTAGTGTACACCAGTCTACAAAGTATGTTGGAAATTCATGAAATTCTAATAAACATACGAAATGTAATACCATGGCATATAAGACTTTATGGCTTTGTTATATAAGCCTTATGAAGATAACGTTTTGTTACATACAGCATTGATTCGACTTAACTGATGCCTATGCTATCAAAAGTTCCCTAACAAAATTAAAATTTACTTGTAGGTCTGCAGTAGTTTGCGCTCGCACAATGTACGTTTTCTATGTCAAGTTGAAACTTATTTGAAACTTTCTTTACAGTAGTAGATTAATTGATTGCACCTCCGAACTATGGACGAAAGCTTTGGGGTTTCTTAAGTTTATCTAGATCCTTTTATATTTTCCCCATCATGTGTGTGAAATATCTACTCGCAAATATAAAAAAATGAAACTACCTTTAGTGAATGTTACTGGTTCCATTTTCTTTTTTATATACTATAGAAAACGTTACGCCTTTAAGCGTAGACTTCGTATTTTTTAGCTCGCTTACTTTTTAAGATTAAATATGCTGAAATTTCCCTTTTTTCATAAATATCCATTGAATTTTGAATATGTATCGAATCATTTTAGCATATGCTAATTTAAGTGATAACAGCTGTTTATGATACACTTTTACTATGATCAGATAGAAATGAGTCATTTAAATTTTACTTACTATAAGACATGTATTTTACGTGAAATTTACTACGGGGTTAATCTAGAAAAAACTATAAAATCTTGAAACTAAGTAGAATGCACTCTTACTCCAAACAGAATCAACGTATATATTTTAAAGGATTAAAAGGTCATCCAGGAAAACTAAGAAATACAGATTTATATTTATTTTTCAAAGGAATTTCCAAGTCATTCAAAAAATCTACAACAGTTATGGTACAATTAGTTGCAAAAGATTCATCCAGCCTTCTCAAAAGCAGACAAGACAGCGTAGACACCAAATCAAACCAAAATTGCCTTTCAACCCATGTAAGTGATTGAGTCGGGTAAAGAGGAAGAGATGCACAGCGAATGTTCTCATTATCTCGGCTTCTCCCACCAGCAAGATAATCAAATCGGACTTAAGTCGCCTTCTACTGCACATGGTCCACCAACCAGCCTTTGATAAAGTTGTGCAAGAGATACTTCAATATGCATTCTATACTGTTTCACGTTTTCAAACTGTTCATATCTCCACATAATCCACAGTAGCTGGCTAAAAACTTGAGTGTTTACTATCTATTTTGACAAGCACAACATTTTACATTGTAATTTTTAGCAAATTTTGTATTTTGTATATAAAATTTTTAGCTGTAATAGATTTTTCCTAAACTATAATAATCTTAAAACACGATACAAACGAAATTTTTATATCAACGCCATATAAAATCAAATTACATTAAAATTCTGATCTCCATTTTTTTACCTAAGGTTTTTCCCCTTCTCTGGTATTTTGTCCAATGCTAATCCTAATCTTGTCAAATTCTCCTCAATCTTGATTACCCTACACAGACATTTCTCCCTTGTCAGATAAAATTACTTAATGAATAAGAGTATAAAGAAATCTCACCTCTGATTTTGACTATTTACTTCAACGAATTTGTTGGTTGCTACAATTTTTCCATCAAACCTATTAAAATGCTAGGAACTAACAATGTATGGTTTTATTTACCAAATCATATACAGAGAGAGAGAGAGAGAGAGAGAGAGAGAGAGAGAGAGAGAGAGAGAGAGAGAGAGAGAGAGAGAGAGAGAGAGAGAGAGAGAGAGAGAGAGAGAGAGTGTTAAGACAAGTACTGTGACTGGATGTAAAAGATCACTTATTTTAAATATAAAGAAAAAAAATTCATCCAAATTCCGTACTTATATATCTTAAGCATTTCGAAGTCACGTTTTGCAATAAGTATGACATGAAAATTCGTAGTTAAATTGATCGGAAATTCTTGAAATGCACGTTCTTATTGATGAAACTTTTACATGCTCTACAACTGCTGTATTTATATCAAAATCTGCTTTCTAGAAAAATATTTTAGCTTAATATCAGCATAAGAATTAACTGTAAACAATAAGAAAATAAGTTTTGAAGACGAAATTTTAGGAACGGTTTTATCAAGAAATGTACTAATTCAAGTACTGTAAAGATAAACCACTTATTACAAAGCTTTATAACAAAATATTTTATATTGACTATCAATTTAATCTTTTACCAACCTTATACTTGGTTTTCTGGAATTATATTTTTCTACAATAGCTCTTCCAACAATAAATAATTTATCATTTCCGATTAACGCTCGATATTATCAAAACCTAGAGACTTCTCTCGGAGTGGATTAGTGTTATATAAGAATCAGGTTTAATTTTAAGCTTTCAATTTAATTTTTTAAACACTATTCTATTTTCAATGTTCCATTTATTTAATCTTGCTTGGAAACCCAGGCGGTGTTTCCTTTTAGTAATTTTTTCAAGCTATGGAATATCAATACAAAGGCATCAAATCGATAAGAAAAAAAATTACCTGACGTGTCAAAGAATAAATATCTAGGTTGAATTTATGGAATTTGAGAAACAAGGTCTAGAGCCCCAACTAGGAAGGCCATTCAGCGCCAAGGTGCAATCGTACCCGTGGTAAAAATCACCGCAGTTATATTAGTAAGAGGTTGGATTTGAACATTAATGAAAGGTAAGAGGGTTCTGAATTAGTTTTGGTTCTCTCAGTTCTTGAGTGTCGACTAGCAGTTGAGAAGAAATAATTCAAGAACCAAAAAGAAATGGTTCTAAAAATATTAGTAACGAATTACATTAAGTTCTAAGGGACAGATTACATTGGATTCATGAAAAAGAGAAGAGAGAGAGAGAGAGAGAGAGAGAGAGAGAGAGAGAGAGAGAGAGAGAGAGAGAGAGAGAGAGAGAGAGAGAGAGAGAGAAATTAATGCTGACATTGCCGTAAAATTTTATCCTCCTTAATATTCAAATGGATTTTATTATGGTCTGAGTGTAAGACTTAATATAATATAGTTTTATATGTCATACAGTATGCCTATTGATTACAATCTGAACTATGCTGAACTTTTAGAGCTAAACTTCTCATTTATATAAGTTATTACTATTTGATAGCATACATTTTTTACCCTTTGCCACTGACCATCTAAATGATTAATTTCAATTATAAACATATTTGACTTTCCATACTGAACCAGGCCTATAAAGACTAAAAACTAAATACTTAAAACCAAGATGATTTGAAATGTTCTGCCTCCCTTTAAGAAAAATCTACGAACATGACTTACAGAAAAAGCAATCATAAACGAAGGAAAATGAACAAACTCCTCCCATGAATTTAAACAAACCGTAGGGGAGACATTATTTAGAATCTAAGCTGAAGATAAAATAGGAATTTGCAATCATTAGGAAACTTTATAAAAAAACTGTTACCATTTTGATATACTGTTACTTTTCTTTAACACTGACATATACTGGAGTATTTTTAGACAATTACTTGTAATAAAATATAAACTTCTAGGAAGGAATCTTTCTTGTAAAAGTTTTATGTACTGTGATGCGACAGTATTACGGGACCATGAACCTTCTATAATTTCTTAAAAGTAATCAGTAAAAACTTTCCATCAAAACTATTTATGGCTCACATGGATATGACTAATTACAACAGGTCAAGATAAAAGTTTGATTAAGGACAGCTTCATTTTTGTGTTGAATGAATTATAAAAAACAAAGATGGGTTTTGCTGTTTAAATTTGGATCAGATTTTGTGCGCCATAAAATCTACTATTTGTTAAAGATTATGAGTCCAATAGACACTTACGAGAATTATTCTTTGATTTTTTTTATAGTAGTTACAACTTTGCTACTATCAACATATTCAAGTGACTTTATGACCATTTATCTAGTGAATAAACACTTCAATATACATAAAAACCTCACAGGATTATTTGATTTTTTGAATAAAGTAAATATATTGTATACGAATCGCTTTAAGACAATAGCTTTTTAGGGCTTATATAACATTTATAAGTAGCCAAAATGTGCTAATTTCTAGATAGTTAATTTACTGCACAATTCTGTTGTTTAAACAGAAGTATAGGTTACTGGTGGATTTTTTTTATTTCGTGTTAAAAGTAGCAAAAACTATGATTATATAAATTTGGAAATCAATTTTATTATTTCAATTGTGTCGAGATTCAATAGTGTTAACGAGATTCAAATGTATGTACAGTTATGTAGCTTCCGGGTGACAGGTATAACGTTTATACACTTTTCTTTGCCTAAGTAACTTTTTTTTAGATGGTGGGAAAACTATTTTTTCATGAAAGGTGGTTTGCAAAATTTATAAACTCGCTTTGGGAATGAAAAATTTATATTTTGAATGAAATAATCTCCTTTATTAAATAGTTTTGATGGAAAATTTGCTTACTTGAACCTCAATTGCAGTTAACATTACGTGAAGACTGATGGTTCATTACATTCAATAATGTAATGACTTAGTTAAGTATTTGAAAGTTATAGAGCAAATGTCAGCATTTTCTTATGAATTGTAAAGTATCAAAAGTTAAGTTCTTTAATCTCATCTAGAATTCATAACGTTTTTCAATAAGCTATCAAAGAGGCCCTAGTTAAAGCTAGTAAACAACTAGGATCATTATCCTCGTATAAAACTAAGGGTTTCTTATTTCCTAGCTAAATTTGATGCAGTATTTATCTAAAGTTACCAAAACAACAAAGAAAATAAGACGAGAGGTAATCTAGCAAATAAAATGGAGAACACTGGTTAAAATTAAGCCTAAAATCTAATTCAAACTCGCAAAAAATTAAGTGAAAAAAATTAAGTGAAAAAAATTTAGGTCAACAATTTTGTTCGCAATGTGGCAGTTGTTGAAACAGTTTAAAATTGTTTACAAACCTATGAAATTAGAGCACAATATGTTTCAAGTACCAAGTGTTAAAGGTATAGAATTGCAAGACCAAAGTTTTACCTAAAAATAATGAAAAAAACTTATTTTACTGTAAAGTGAATACATTTATAACATTGCAAGTAATGACCGATGCTATTTACGAATGCATACATTTTAACGAGATTTGAGCTAATTTTTAACAAGTCATTGATATTCATTATGTAACTAATCTTACTGTCATAAAAACATCTAAATTCCTAACATATAACCTCTACCCAGTTTCACCTTAAACTTCTCTTTTACAATTACAAAGTTATCATTTACAATTTCTTTATGATTTATTTCTTAATCCGTAACACATCACAGTTTATAGAATGCAATTGAAGGATCCCAAACACAGCTACCATCAGACGGTTCTTGTGGCGTTTTAGCCCTCCTGCTATGTCAAAATACAAAGACAGAAAGAAATCTGTAGACAGAAATGGACATATACGCAGCAAGCTGGTACCCCCTTTCCAGATGGCCCACGAATCACTAATTGTAACTAAAAGTACCATAAACAGAGATATTAAAAATGACTTGAAGGATGACCGTCTTAATTGCAAAAATAGGGAGGATATTTATATCTTTCTCTTGATCATTTCTGACAGTATATGTATGCATACTTTAAACAGCTGTTTATCAATTCATCAATTTCTATTGAAATGGAGTCATTAAACTTTCAAAATACAAGTAACAAAAATACTTCAAAATTTCCTACTACCAAAAACACATCACAAAAATAATTGGAAAAATTTTCCTTGATCTAGAAAACTCGAAAGACCCAATACTAAATTATCTAAAATTGAAGCAATCAGTCTAAGTTTAAGAAAATTATTTTACGTGTTTATGAAAATCATGTGATAAGGCGCAAATATAAGACAAAACCAAAGTGAAAACATAAAACAAGACAATTTTACCTAACATTTACATCTATAATATGCCATTATAAATCATTTCGTATGTAAAATAAAATTTCATGACTGGACACCAAACTTTGTAGACTACCATACAACAGGTATGAAAAAAGTAATACATTTGCCACAACTGGCATCCAATAGTTTGCCAATTAATCAAGCAGTGCAAGATCACAATAATCCATTATTTGAACAACACTAATAAAGAAAACAGGCTCATTCTTCAACATTGGCAAGACAAGAGGCAGATATATGATACGAAAAACGTTAGGGAAGGAGGAGGAACTTTTATACTTTCTCTGAACAATTAGCTGACTTGAACTTTCTTCATGACAAAGTTTTAAGACCGTTTTCTAGAGTGGATGAAGACACCTATCAGGCTGCCGTATGCTGAGAACACTCGCCTCGCCTCCCCGAGTCACTGTAGCGTTGACTCCAAGGAGTTTTCTTTATTGTATTCTTTCCAAAATTTTCACAAGCTTAAAGAGAGAACGTTTGGATTAACAACACATCTTGCAAATTTGAACATACATATTTTCAGAAATTTTGATCCTAAATTAAACAATGAATATGAGAACTTCTGTATAAACAATATCTTAAGAAAAACAATCGAAATCGTAACCAAAATAATAGAAACTCTTAACCAAACCAAACAAAATTTTAATTGAAACAAACAAAATCTTAAAGAAAAAAAAAATCTTAATTAAAACAAAAGACAATATCCTAAGTAAAACGATCTTAATAAAAACAATTCAAGCTTAAAATTCATATTTTTTTTATCTGGAACCTTAATTGAAAGTCACCTACTATAGCATATTACATAAATTTTACACAAGTCTTTCATTTTACCCTTTAAGGATATAACTACCAGTGATATTAAAGATATATTATTAAAGCAGGAAGTTATTCACACAGATATTACGTATATAAGTGTTTCTCGTAACGTAGCAGGCACAAAGATTGAAATACAAACTCTATTGATATTGCTTTTGAGTCTGGCAAGTTCTTAGCAGAAGGAACACACACTCCAGCAATATGGAATAATATTGAAAGATAAGATGAAAAAACAAGATACGAAATTACTTCGCTATTTGAATACCGACTTATTTCATTAAGACGATTAACAATACCATTGCTATTCTATAGTTTGTGTAAGTGATTATCTTTTACTTCCATTTCGAAATTAAAATTAATGTTGTATTATATCACGAAATTTTCCAACTTATAGTACAAGGCTGTAGTTACGTTTGTTATAATAATAGACGGATTTTAACAAATTAGTTTTTAATTATGTAATACCTATAATGTATTATTCCCACTCCAAAAAATTTAGTTGACCTAAAGAGTTGACCTAAAGAGTTTACTTCATAGAGATCCAAGGTAAAATATCTCAAAAATTTAAATACCTTTGGATAACATTGTGGAACAAGCATTTAAAAATGTCTTGCTGATTGTGTCAAAAAAGGAAGTCTTTCGCTGGTACTGAAACTAACAGAATACTGGATTCACTTGATAAATTTCTATTTAATAGGATTTTTCTCTTTTGGAATAACCTGGTTTTACCTAAATAGATGCAGTAATGGAAGGTGTGAGTAGTCGAATAAACAAGAGATGGAGTATCGAAGATGAACCTATACAAATTTAGTAAAAAAGATAACTCCCTTCCCCAAAAAGAACCCACAATTATGGTAGTAAAAACTAAAAAGGCTGTGAGTCACAAACCTATTTGTAAAGATCAATGAAAACTTTAATTTGACGCAAAAGTGGAAAAAATATCTATAGTAATGGCGTCGAGATAAAACATAGGCTAATAGGTAAACTTTACACCATTTTATCCCATGCCTAACTTTTCTAAGTCTTCAAATATCCAAGACAGCCGACCTATTCCAATTATTTAAAATTTGTGTGACCTAGCCTTAGAGATAAACAATCATAATATTAAGACTGGTCTAAGGGTTTAGTTGTGTCATTCTGAAATTCTTGCCAGACTGAAATTTTTTTTTGTTAATATTTATACAAAATTTTTACTCATATTGTTATGGATATCCTGAACAATTATTCATTTATGCCTAAGCTCCAGTCAATTGATTGAAAAAGTAATTCAATCATCATACATAATTTTTTGAAATTGCAAAGTTAGCAAACATTTCTCTAAAGGGCATTATGAAAGCTGTAAGTGAAACTTTACTTAATTACAGAAGTTCTCATATTCCAAACTAAATTAATCAATCAATCAATGTATATATATATATATATATGTATATATATATATATATATATATATATATATATATATATATATATGTATATATATATGTATATATATATATATATATATATATATATATATATGTATATATATATATATATGTATATATATATATATATATATATATATATATATATATATATATATATATATATATACATACATATATATATATATATATATATATATATATATATATATATATATATGTATATATATATATTATATATATACATACATATATACATATATATATATATATGTATATATATATATATATATCTATATATATATATTATATATATACATACATACATATATACATATATATATATATATATATATATATATATATATATATATATATATAATTTTAAAACAATATTCAGTATAACAATGAATATATGAAAATATTCTCAAGCAAGTGTTAAACCCTAGCAAACATTTTGGAAATATTTTCTATCAAATATAAAACAATTATATATTTCTGGAACATTCCTGACGTATCAAGGTAACAGAATCCTGGCAACGTAACTAAAGTAGTACATTTAAAAAGGTCGTTGACTTTGCAAACTTTAAGGAATTGCAGGTTAAGGTCTCGAAAAGATGCAGAGAAAATATTACAGAACTCAATGCTGATAACTTATTGAGAGATTATGATTAAATGAGAACTAAAAACGAAAGTTTCTCTGGGAGATGGGACTTAGAAAAATGAACCAGTTTTATGACAAAAATAAATATATATAAATATATATAAAGATATACTTTAGCTTGGAAGATAAATCTGGCCCAATAGTGGTTATCAGTTATCAATACTTTCTACTTAAGATCTATGATAAAACCTAAATCCTAATTTTTATCAAAGGTCCTAGTTATGGATACGAAGCACGTTTGCAATGTATTACTAAAACATATTTAATGGTGAGACTAAGGTTACTTTGTATACTCGTAGGAACCTCCTGCGCACTAGATTTTAGAAGTTGAAATTCGTTCCAAAACGTTCACCCACTTGATCGTAATCCATATTTGTTTAGACGATAATCATGATGGTCTATTACTATGTTAAATATCTAGGAGGAGGGGGAGGGAGTTGTTCACCGCAACATTACTAATGTCAAATGGAAAAACGAAATCTAATGCTTAGAACGAAAGTATTCTTGTGGGTGCCAGAAATTTGTAGAAAATATTTATATAATTTACAAAAAAATACTGATAAGACTGTCAATAAAATATGAGGTATATCATGAAATGTATAAAAATCTTCCAATATGATTAAAGTACGAATCGCTTAATATCTACAACGTATGAAAACCTTTATATTCTAATACCTTGAACATTGCATAGACAGGTTATTGATAATATTTCTTATCGTCAATAATATTCCAGAAAAAATACTGCATAGTAAAATATACACAAAAACATGGAGTAAAAATTATGATAGTAGTCACAAACAAATAAAATAAAAGTGTTAAGAGGGAGTTAAACTAAGAACTGTAGAAGTGGACAAAAGGTTGAGTTAACAGGAAACAAGAAGCAAGATCAAATATAATATGCAGACTTGGAGGTTGCTTCATAAGTAAGGCAAATTTACAGTGATATTTTCTTCAGTACTTTTAGACGTTTTCTTGAAATTTTATACTTCAGAACAATGATAATCTATTTGTTATCTGCAGATAAACTAGTTCTTAATTTCATGGAAATTTGAATACCTTTTGAATGTCCAAAAATACTAGACTATAGCAAACCTGAAAATTAGTTCGACAGAAAATTAAAAGATCAACAAATAATTTGATGGACCAAATCATTTAACCTACCAATTAATTTAAAGATTCCTGCTCCAGTTTCCTACAATTATCAGATTGTCGAATGAAATCAAAGCCTATTTCAAGACAAATGCAGAAAATGATAAAATAATGCAGATTTTTCCTAAACCTGTGGATGTGTATTTTGAAAAAAAAAATAAAGATTGACATTTTTAAATTAAGAGCATATTCAGTTAAAAACAAACTCACTATAAAGACAATAAGATATAGAATTCAAGACTCTTTGAAAGTAAAGGGACACTGACTACTATAATAATTTTCACTCCACAACAAATATAATAATCTCTAGTGACTTTTATAAATAAACATATATAATGCAAACATAACACACACTGCTCAAATTATAATTAATTATGAATGTGCCAATTGATCAAATTTTTCATTCCAAAAAAATTAGAGCAGCTAAGGTTGAATGTTTTATATAATTTTCTCCTATAAACTATCAAGGGTATTTAATGGTGACATTTAAGCTAAACAAATGTAACACATTCACATTATGGGCAAGTCAGTCAACTATAGTAAAATAAGGGTTTCTAATTTTCGAGTTCTTACGTCACCGTTTTAGTTACATAGTTCAGAGCTCAAATTCGGGCACTTCGTATGTAATAATCATTAAGTGACATTTTTCAAAGTTTAATATTATTAAGCTTTAATGAAGCTAACCTAATTTAAGAAAAGCAGCATTTCTTATATTGATTTTTGGCAAGAATATAGTATTAATATTAGAATATACGAAATAGTATTGCAACGGTAGTAGCTTCCTGTGTTAGCTTGGCTTACAATCTCAAAGCAAACCCCCTCCATAAAAAAGATACACTTTTCTCAAAACTATAAGACCTATAAGAGGTGAAAATTTAAAGCATTTGCATAGAAATGGCCCTCTCTCATCCTCGACACTTGGAAAACCCAGACTTTTTCCTGAAAAGGGATTTCTATTACCAACAGTGACAGCTCAGTAGCTCCAAATTAATAAAATATATTTGTTTTCCTATGATTGAGGTTGTACTATATTCAAGGACAATATCCTAATGAAAAGAAAATAATGAAGTATTAATGATAAAAGATTGCATGAATATGTCGAGATTGAAAGGTAAGAGTATAAAAAAATGTTTAAGTCTTGTTGTTGTTGTTATTGTTATTGTTATTACTTGCTAAGCTACAACCCTAGTTGGAAAAGCAGAATGCTATAAGCCAAGGGGCTTCTACAGGGAAAATAGCACGGTTATGAGCTGCTAAACATCAAGAACCTATGCCTTGCATCAAACAAGGTACATTTTAACCCAATCAAGTAATACCAGATCCTCATGTACATATCTTTTCCCAGAGGCAAAGGAATATCAAATATGGGTCTTTGGAGGGTTTCATTTAGAGATCTTTTTTGGGGCAAGACAACCAGATTTCAATACACTACGAACGAACGAGATTTCAATAGGATTTTAGATCAGGCTTGATCTGAATATAATTGCTAGACATGAAATAAATCTGATATCTTGGTAAAGAACCCATCTCACTTTGGAATGACGACTAAAAATTCGAACACCAAGATAATCACACAAGATCATTACTCTCTCATTTAATCAACATATACTAACAATAGTCCAGCCCCTAATGTAGCAAAAACAACGTGTAAATCGATCTACTACAAAAAACTGAACAGGTTTAGCTAACGGGTGTCCCAATATAACGAAGAAAAATACATTGCCATACCTCCAAAGCTAACAAAATCTAGTTCAGCGTTTGATTTCATGAATCACATTTCCGCGCATTTTGGATGACAATAGTTTAAGGAAATTCTTAGGAAAGGGTATACCACTGACACTCCGGCCTCTTTGTACAGGGTAATATCTGTTGACAACATATTCCAAGAGATGAGCTTCCAAATACACGAAAAATTACAGCTGGCATTAGCACCCAATGAAGATGAGGAAATAAGAATGTGTATTAGTTGCATGTGTGAACCCACAGACTTTACCCGGTCAAGGAAACTGTCTAAAACTCGAAGCTGCTGCACTTCTTCCCTGTAAGAAAAACCTGGTGTAAAACAGATCCAGGAAATCAAAATCAAGATGAACTGGTCTTCATATCAGCAAAAGGTATAAGATGCCATCATCACATGATTATGGTGATTACTTGTCAGCCATCAATTCACTGGCCACAGTGTTTACCACAATATTTAAAATCCTGAAACATTTAAGAGTTGACAAGGAAGGATCTCCACTTAGAAAATAAATGCTGTAGTCATGGATGAAGCACAGTGCAGAAGCAATAGAAGAACTCTAAACAATCACATTGATGAATTTAGTGCAACTCTTCAAGATAAGGGACATTCTATACCATAAGTAGTACTTTTGCTATTGTGAGAAACCTATTTGGAATATTGATCTAAAGGAGACAAGAAAAATGTGGAAACTTTCCCCAAGGTGTCGATGAATTGAAACTTTGATGGTAGACAATACCAAAATCTGTCAGGGTCCACAAACTCATATGAAGCAATAATGAGACTGGTAAACGTTCATATGTATTAAGAAAAATTCAGGAGAGAAGTGAGGTTATCAAATAACTAGATGATGTGAATGACATGGCCATTGATACGAGTCAGCAGGAGTTGAACAATCTGCCTTAAGTTTACTCTTATCTGAGCTAACACGCTGGACAAATATTCTGGAACACTAAGATCACAATGAGAAAAAATCTGCAACCTAAATGTCATACGTTGACCTGGTAAAGAGTAACTATTTGGCTTTAGTGTAGCTAACATAAAAGGGACAGAGTTACACCTTCATGCTATAATACTCATGAAACCAAAGAGCTAAACCTTTAAGTGGAGATATATCAGGTAGTACAACGACACTTTTCTCATTAACCTAGAACTGGTCCACACTAAAATGATTGAAGAGAAACTTATTGCAGCCATATTTTGTAGAGAAATGTAATATTATAAGCTTATTTCAGTGGCTGGTGCCTCAATTTAATCTATAGGGAAATCTAAATGTTTTATTTATTGGATTGGATTTAAGAATTTGAGCCAGAGGGTGGCACTAGGGCCTGGGAGGTCATTCAGCACCCATGAGCAACAGAGAAAATCTTGCAGTTGTATTATGAAGGAAAATTTAGAGAGGTTGGACAGCAGTATGGAAGAAAGGAAACAGGGATGAAGGTATAATAGAAGGCATAATAGAAGGCATAATAGAAGGTTAACCTTAGGTCGAAAGGACGCCATAAGACCCTCTAGAAATACCTAGAGTCCACGGGAGATTTTTCCACAATAATTATAGGTATGAACAGACTAGTCATGGGCAGCAAAGTACCACAGGTACACAAAAAATGGAGCAGTAAATGAGCTACCTGATTAAATTCTGCAACAAACCAGTAGCTCCTAATAGCCCTTGGGTGGAGGAAAGGGTACAAAAAATTAGTCTATATGTAACCGTGAATGCTAAATGTTACAGAAGTTATGGAATGATCTTTTAGTTGAATCGATAGAGCTTCAAAAGTTCAAACTGACATTCTTTTTTTTTATGTTGAATATGCTGACATAAGTTTTTATAGTTTATATATAAAATCTGTTTGGATGTTGTTACTGTTTTTAAAATATTTTAATTGCTCATTATGTCTCATATCGTTTATTCACTGTATTTACTTATTTCCTTTCCTCACTGGGCTATTTTTTCCTGCTTTTCCATCTACGGTTGTAGCTTAGATAGCAAAAATAATAATGAACATTATAGAAATACAGTACAGAAATCTCAAAGTGATTTTACAATTAAGGGACTATAAAACGTTTCTATTATGCTAATATTTATAAGAAATGTATTTGAAAAGGGATTATTCAACTAAATCTATTCACTTAAATACTGCTAAAATAGACGATTCGTCATTTAGGTGGGCCTTGAACTGTAGGTGCTGTTAAGTGTTTTTTTTTATAAAATTTGATGAAGATAGCTAAGCGACATGAAATAAATACAACCACAGAGCTACTACTTTTGCAACACTATCCCATTTCCTAACTTATATCCTAAGTCAGATATGAATGATATGCTGAAAATCCACATGAAGACATTTCCTTTTAGATGATACAATCCAAGCCCTTGAAACCATAGAATTTTTGCATCTTGTTGCTTGTTAACAAGCGACATTTTGTCCTGGAACGTAAGTGGGCTTCTATATAGGACACTATTTCAGAAGTTTGAATTGTGCTGAAGACAGACTGGAGTTTTCTTCTGTCGTGATGTCGCAAATAGAGCCTAGAAGAAATAAATACATTTTAACTAACACTACTTAACTGGTGTTATTTTGGTTATAATTACTTAATCAAGATCTTAGTTACTATTTAAGTAGCCAAGAAGAAAGACTAGTTACAATTACTTGTTCAAATTCTTGGCTATTATCTAAATATATCAGAAGTCTTTTATAATGAATAGCTAATTTAGTTCTTTAGCTATTATCAAAATATATAAAAGTATTATAGAATGAATAGCTAATTCCAAGTCACGTTGAAAGTGCAAATGCATTTTGTTCAAAATAATCTGAATGATGAAGAATGAAGTATCAATTTTGATTTGCTTTACCATTATACAATCTTACCATTGCTCCAGTATTGATATCTGTTGTCTCAAGCTCACGCACGATTTCATCAATATATCAAATTCCAGAATTATGAAGCCTCCAGCAGTTAATCAAGATTTTCTTGGCCATCAGTTATAAGTTTGAGTCAATAAAGACAATAATATATTCACTGGTCAGGTCCTGAAATGAAAAGCATTTGTTGTGATCTTCTGCTATATTAAAGTATGCAATTTTATTCTAGAAGTACCTTAATTTTTTTATGAATTAATTTAACATTTTAACATGTGGTGTGTCTTTATATAATATACATAAATTTTCATTAAAATCTGATATAAAGTCAAAGAGACAAAATGAGATGAACTTTTAGTTGTAGAAATTTGTTTAAGAATTTATAGTTTACCATAATGTAAAAAAAAAAAAAAAAAAAAAAAAAAAAAAAAAAAAAAAAAAAACCTTTGCTGCAGTCTTACCGTCCAGGTTTGTTTTATTATCAGGTCATTAGGTTCAGGATTTAAGTCCTGAGGTATGGAGAACAGATTTTTCCTTCAGAAGCTCACCAGTTCTAGTTCTGTAAATATCAATAAAATTTATAGCGTTGAAATACAGATAGCCACACGAAGGAAGGACTTTGGGTTTTCTAGGCGTTTAAAACCATGATTCAATTTTCTGTCTTGAATTTCATATTCCCTCTTCTCTGTACAATAGTATATGTCACAGGATACACTTTTCAATCTGAGATACATTTGCACTGCAGTAAAGGAATATTCTTTTTAACTGCCTTTCTAACAGGACGAGCACCTTTCCATCTAATATGGTACAGTGTAATCCAAATAATTCTTTATGTCTTTGGAAGTCTTGTTCTTGCTGAGCTGATTTGCTGACTACTGTGCCGTACTATCATTCAGGAGCATACCTTTGGATAGCAAAAGCAGATTTTTATTGCAATCACGTCTCTATCCTATATGCATGTCATGTTGCAGTCAAGCTCCTAAAAAACTGAGTGTTTTAAGTATCCACACTTTTCACTAGACAAATTCCTAGTAATATCACAGATGCTTGAAGGTGAGAGCGCCTAATATAGCTGGATGACTTCAAACGCCAAGGCTTCGCTAATCATATGAAAGTACGTATCCTATGTCTTTATGGAGCCTATCATGATCTTTGTAGTATCTCATTTCCATGTTATAATAGACCTTGGATTGATGAAGAGAGACCTGGCTATTATATTAACCTAGCCACTATATTATAAGCTATAGTCTGTTAGAAAGCCTCAGATATTTGTAAGCTATTGGTCTTGCCTCATAACTATGGAACCCAATTTTTGGGATCGAGCCATGTCGTCCTAATGGAAGGTCACCTCGGCAGCTTCCTACTGTATGCTATTTCTGCGAGTGATATTACAAGAGAATTGTCGTCAGGTATCATGGAACCCATGTTTTGAAACAATACTTTTATCTTGATTGTTTTTGGGGAGCATTTCTTTAGGACCGACTTGATATTCGATGGTATTCTTAAGTTTGCAAGTTATACCCTGGCCCAGCCTTTATCTCATCTCATAGTATTGCTAGGCAAGCAGTTAGTACCTCATTTATGAAGGTAATGTGTTTTCATTGGCTATCTTGGTCTGCCTCATGTATCAAAGCTGAGGCACAGATCCACGTTGAACTTGTACATTAAGCAACTTGTTTTTTCGTCATTATTCTGTTCTAAGGAGGAGTGTAAATTCATTAAGAAAAATCATGCAGGTTGTCCTTTCCTTCCTAAATTGGTGTCTTTTATCAGATACATCAGACCATCAATATCCATCTTCATTGTGGTATATATCTTGGCCAACATTCTGAACCTCTCATGTTGGCCTATAGTTATCAAATGATTTTATATCTACTGACCTACTTCTCAAGTTGCTATCTTCTGTATGCTATGTCTGAAATCTATATAAACCACAATAATGGCAGATACATTAAGAATGAAACTTTTTTTAGCAGAAATTACCTCACTGGAGTGTTTGAATTTAAAAATACTAATAACTTAATGAAGGTAACTTATGTACCTACATCCTTTATCATGCTGGAACAGTAGTAACTTAAAACACCTATTGTAAGTTCTACTGTAACCTCTTTTATACCGTCCACGTTTTCATTTGGCCTGGGAGGCAAATCACTGTAATTTCACTTTATTAACAAGCACTAATACCACAACTCCATACATAAAAATTAGGTCTAGTAGGTCAAGATGAACTGCACCTGAAGATAATTAGGTCTTTTCT
>NC_090730.1:9488651-9501151 GCF_036898095.1 Palaemon carinicauda
TGAATTAGTCCAGAACTTACTTTATTTTTCATAACTACATGAACACTAAGCTGATTGCAGTTAACAAGGTTTTGTTTCTTCCTGCCAGACAACCTGAAGTTATGCAAAGTACTTTAAGACTTGTTTACAAGTTTTTCAATTCGGCATAATTTACCTTTGTATATTTGTACGTACAGCATAGACGCAATGTGTATAGGCATGTTGAATCTGATTTTCATTAGGTTTCCGGGTTTCTATGGAATACGAATAAATCTTAAGTTTCAGGGTCACGTACATTTAGACAATAAAAAGCTTACGTTAGCTAGATTTAACGTATACCACCTCAAAAATTAAATTATTTTGCTATGGACAAATTTCGTAATATAAGATTTGTCAGTAGTTATGAAACTCAAAGTACTAAGTGTATTTCAACGGCTGGGATTTATAGCATACTTTCTTGGAAAGTCAAGCATCAGCGTCATAGGGATTTTCGTTAACTTAGGACATACCAGGGTTAAAAGAATACTGGGAAAAGGCTACGTACCATTTACGTGTCGTCATATCATTAATGATGCTCTAAACCTAATTTGGTTAATGAATTCGTGCTATAAGACTTTTGATCTGGGGCCTTTGGAGCCATTCCACGTCCATTTCATTAAGGGTTAAACCAAGGAGTAGCACTTACTAGAAGAATGAATGTAGATAGCAAGATGGGAGGGTGTACAGATGGATAAAAAGCTAGTGCAGCAAAGAGCCGCGAGGACACTGCAAAAACCAGCAATACCTGCAGTGCAGCTATTCAATTATACTGACATCTGACCAATTAAATAGTGCGTAAGCTATTACAATAGTTAGCTTGAAAATTAACTAATATTTAGGGGATATGAAAGTATATTTCAGTCTCCGATAAATCCATGTGAATTCTTCATAGCTATTCTGTACACCTTAGCGGCTGTTCATTTTCACTCACTGCTACAGAGACTGATATATTCACGCTCCAAGGACAATTATACATTCAATGTCCTAAAGTCCATATCGTGGATCTCTTAATACGCATGGTTACTTAAAGCTCTGATGGCTCGACTAATTTCTAGAAATAATCCATTTTGGCTCAACCAACATCATTTGGACAGCATAAATGAGCTATAAAAGGCGAAGAAAGAGGTTGAAATTAACTAAGTACTTGTCAGCAGGTTTTCAAGATTAAATGACGCATGGCAGCAATAGAGGGTTATTACCCAACCAATAATGGATTAGAAAAATAGAATTCAAATATAGGCTGTAATCTACACAAGACAGTTTAGAAACTACGTATGCTACTTTCTACCGCAAACAGGGACAGGACTAAACTACAGCTGCCTCAAAATGCTTGAAAATAACCCGAATATAATTCAAGCTTCCAAACTTCCAATAAAGCTCAACGAGAGAGAGATTCAAGCTGGTAGAATTTTGTACCCAAACTTTACTAATTCCGTATTTTCAAACTTTTAGACTAGGAACAAAATCTAGCATATCAAGGTTTTCTATCCCAACCAGAGCTATGCAGGGCCAGTTGGAGGAAATTGATAGACAACGTCTATGACATGGCACAGCTCCCAATCAATTAACTATAGCTAGTTATACTTTCTCCAATTAACCTAGATGTTATAATCTAAACATCCAATAAAACAACGCTAGTTTAGAGAATTCAAGTTCATAAAATTCTGTAACAAAACCATAATTTTGTACTTTTGAACTAATTTTAAACTCAAATCTAGCAAAGATTTTATATCCCAACAAGTATGTTCAATATAACTACGTGCTCTGCATGGCATTTATGTTAACTTTTGTTGGTTACAAGAATACCATTGAACCGTACTTTATAAAAAAAAAATAAACTTTATTCAAATGTTCAATTGCAAAACCATAGCTTAAAATTTCTTATAATCAATACTTGATAAAATCAGGTACTTTTAGTTCATAGTTCAGGTACAATTATTTCATGCTGTAGTTTAGTTACTTGTACAAGATTTGATTCTTATTAAATTTAAGAAAATTTCATAAACTACTTTTATCAATAGCCATTACATGCATTGTATTTTTTTTCTGCTTATTTTGTAGCCTTACTCTACCATCTTTGCTACATTCAAATAGAAATCTTCATATCAGAATTCCATAGACCTTTTTAAAATGATTTTTTAAAAGTGGTTCACACTTTGATAACTACCAAAAATTTTCTTCAGTACCTTATTGAAGTACAACCAGCATTCCATAATTGAGTATAGCCAGTATTCTATACCTTATTGAAGTATAGCCAGTATTACATTGTTAGTATAGCCAGTATTCTATACCTTATTGCAGTATAGCCAGTATTCCTTCTATACCGTATTGAAGTATGACTAGTATTCCATAGGAGTATAGCCAGTGTTCTATAAACTTAAGTATATTAACTGTTCTATAACCTCTAATATACTAAAAATTCAAGGAGATAGCCACAGTATTCTATAGCCTTTAGTCACTATCTAAACCTTTTTAGTACAAACCACATAATTAATCGAGACTTGGAACAGCCATAGTATTCCATAAAATCTTTACTGTAACTATTCTTTCAAACCTCATTAGTGTAGTCTTAGTATTCCATAAACCTCATTAGCATAACAGTATTCATTGAAACTTCATTAGCATAGCATAGTCACACCATAAACTTCATTAGTATAGCCACAGTATTCCATAAACCTCATTGGTATAGCCGCAGTATTACATAATGCTCATTAGTATAGTCACAGTATTCCATAAACCTCTGTAGTATAGCCAAGTATTCCATAAACTATTAGTATAGCCAAGTATTCCATAAACTATTAGTATAGCTACAGTATTCCATAAACTATTAGTATAGCTACAGTATTCCATAAACTATTAGTATAGCTACAGTATTCCATAAACTATTAGTATAGCTACAGTATTCCATAAACCTCAATAGTATAGCCACTATTTCATAAACATTGTCAGTATAGCCACAGTATTCAGAAACTGTATTAGTATAGCCACAGTATTTATAAACCTTATTAGTATAGCCACAGTATTTATAAACCTTATTAGTATAGCCACAGTATTCATAAACCTCGTTAGTATAGTCATTATTCCATAACCATTAGTACAGTCATTTCCCATAAAATTGATTAGTGCAAGTCTCCAAATACCAAAGGGAAAAACTAGACACCGAAGAAATTAAAGTTTTTATTCAGGTGTTTACTGTTTAGTAACTACATTACATTCTTAATTTACAGGTTCAAAATCACTGTAGTTTCAAGGGCATTGCAGTTTTAAAGTTGTAGAATAGCAGCTTCCCTTTTTATTTACCTTCTCTTTCAGCAAGAAACCACTTCGTATACATCTACGGAGACTAGATACTTTCTTGATGAGACCGGATAAAATCTTCAAGAGACCGGAACACACAAGTCTGAAATTCAAAAGACAGCAATTAATATATGCATATGGAAAACTTGAAATAACTATCATTGGGAATGCCAAATTCAAAATTTTGACACTAGTCACGTATTTTACTAAAGCTTACTTGTTTTGGCATTAAGCTAGATATTTTGAAAAGTATATTTTAATGTATCTTCAATCTAGCATTAGTTCTTAAGTTAGAATGGACTTATAACCCAGCTCCCCATGCAAACTACGAATTATAAGTCATTTCTTAAATGTGGATCATGCACTGATCAAGTTTTTAATGTTTACAAATTAGCAATAAATTTAGCTGAATTACTCTACTATTAGGTATGTCTTAAAATTATCAAACGCAAAGTTGACTTTCATGGTAACTAAAGTAATCCACTATGTCCAAAAAAAAAAAAAAAAAAAAAAAAAAAAAAAAAAAAAAAAAAAAAAAAAAACATATAACTAGACATTTATTTTATGACTTTCCAAAATTATGGTAATTTAGCAAAACCAGCCTCTACCAAACAGACTTCGGGGATTAACTATATACTATTAGGAGTAAAACTAAATGAGCCAATAGGAAATTTTTACATGCAATCAACCACTGCTTTTTTATGAACAGACTTTTGGGCAACAAAATTCTCTTACAAGGATGCACTGTAACTTGATCTATACCGACCTTCAATTTTTCTCCCATTATAGCAAGTCCCACATTTTTTTTTTTTGGATATGTCAGATTTCTCAACGCATGGCACGAAATGCAATTAAATTTATACCAAATACTCAACTATTTTAAAATCTGTTAACTTTTCTGAATTCAATATAGTTTTAGGCAAGATTCTATGAAGGTTGCTTTACAGAAAGCTAATAAAAACTCCTTTTACGTTAAAATGGGCAGATTATAATTAAATCTGTCCAATGGCAGTCCGGCACATGTAATTTTAAAAATATTGGAAACCCACATGGTCACTTAAGAATTCACTAACCCTGAACCTAATAATTTATAATATTTCAAAGAATTTATGGAGCCAAGAATCAGCAACAAGTTTTCTAAATGACAAAACAATTTAACCAATAAAAATATCCACTTCAACTTCATACCTTAAACTCCATCCTATTGTCATTAATTACAATTAAGCATTTACCAACCTATCCTATAACTATTGAAAGCATTAGAAAAAATCCTTACAAGGGAACAATTTTAGATATAACGAGGCAATTTATGAAGCAAATCCAAAACTTCCATTCACCACTTCGTCCCTCGAGATATATAACTGAAACATGACATACTTTCAGGAATTAAAGCCACGTGATAAAAGGTTGTCAGTTTAGCCACCGAGAAGTGTACTTGGTCACAGTTTGCCCTATATAAACCCTGCACATGTCAATTGTATTCAAGCCATGATATATTTATAGAGTAACAATACTGAACTAAAGTTTCAGGAATCTTAATATTTTCTAAACCTTAATACTTCAGTACCTAATTTGAGTATTTAATAAGCTGCCTAGCGGTTGTTACGATACATAAAATTCTTTTTTTACTCATATGGTTACTTCGGTTCACTTAACTAATATGGACTAAGGACTAAATATTTGAATCCTATGTTCCTAAAAAACTTCATATTCATAAATACTCCAAGTTAACGCCGCTAATAGTTTACAAGCTGATGAGCATTACATTCGCTGTTTAAAACACAACTTTTCAAATAAAATTTTTGTAATTTTGCTCTACTCACAGGTGTTAGTCAAATAACCATTTAAATTTTTATACCATAAATAGAAATACAACCTTTAAACCTCTATTTAAAATGTCATACCAAGAATATGAAATGACTAAATCCTATGTCCTTCTTGAGTGGGGACTAAAAAGTCCAAGTATGGCAGCTATTATTCCTCCCAAAACGTACTAATCTAGCAAGGACAGTAAAGGAAATTATCCATCATTTAATGGCCACACTTCCATTGAATTTTTTTTAGAATTTCGCTCAAACCGGTACCTTTTCCAGTTATATATAAATTCACATTGCACTAAATTAAATTTGACGTTTATTCGTAATGGACATTTTTGTATTTAATACCTTTAATTTCTAGCCAAATTGAAGATTTTGGATTCACGAAATTTGGTTTAGCCTACACAGCAACCAAGCGCTGTAGTCTTAGTAAGTATTTAGGAAAATCCTGTCGTTCTCTGGAGTTAAAAGTTAAGTGTGTGTACTAATAGAGGAATCGTGATAAGAGGTGGGAGATATAAAGCAAGTGCAGCTAAATTAAGAAACGCTGCAAAGATAAGTATGGCCTACAATTACGATGCACGATGTGCACTGCGCGCGGTGTACACTGCCCACTCCAAAGTGATTCCAGAAATAAAAAAAAAAAAAAAAAAAAAAATTAGCGTTTTAACATCTATGGTTACAATCTAGTCATTTTATTAGTATCCGTGTCCCTAAAAAATGCGAGATTCTTGTGGGTAACAGGGATTAGTATGTAAAAACTGGTTTGCTTAGCACAGAGTGACGAGAAATTCATAAATTATGAAAAGATGGTTTATGTATGTGGTGAATTAA
This sequence comes from Palaemon carinicauda, assembly GCF_036898095.1. Lineage (NCBI taxonomy): Eukaryota > Metazoa > Arthropoda > Malacostraca > Decapoda > Palaemonidae > Palaemon > Palaemon carinicauda. The sequence continues at coordinate 9,494,618 of NC_090730.1, forward strand.
GTATAACCTTCAATTTCTATAAATTACCCCCATTTGTCTTCCCGCGGGTGGATAGCTTTGCTCGCAATTTGACTTTCAAGCAGGCTCTAGGCACATTAGAAAACTAACACTTTGATAAATTCTATTTCATAAATAGCCATGAAAATGGACGCAGTACTGCTGATAAAATTTACGCTAATATGAAATTAACAGTAACCGAAGTAAATTTATGGTCCTCTGGAGAGACTAGTGAGGAATGGAGAGTAAAATGACTAACCAGTCCAGGAAAGCATTATTACTTTAAAGGTTTAAAATGTTGAAAACTAAGCAATGATAAAGCCTTCAGAGCAAAAGATCCATAAGCGATCGCGAACAACGCATGCGCAGTAACCCAATATCAGCCTCGCAAGTGGAAATTACAAAGTGCTGTATGAAATTCTTAACGAACTTTGACCAATTATATTCATATGGTCGTACTGAACATAGCAAAGCTGTCAATAGCGCTATCTATAATGGCTAATTCCCGTATGGCTAGAAATTGAAAGTACTGATCTTTAATTCGGAAAACATTTACGACAGAGCATAGAATAACATTCCCGATTTAAGTTTAAAATTTGCTAATTGCAGTTCCGGTATATCCTTGCTTATTTTACCTTCAAAAGATTTAGTCTGACCTAATTACAGAATCCGGACTAGTATTAGATAGAAATGCCACAGTTTTATCTGATTAAAATGGACCAGTCTATCCTATCAACTGCAAGCAAAAGTATACCAGAACTTAAATAATTTAAACCAGTAAAGGAGTATAGTAAGACTAATAGTCACTGGCTTAACGAACTGGCATTAACTGGCGATTGCTTAACTTAGCATTTCAAGTAAAAACTGATGTAATTAGGGTCACCATACCTTGACAGGTAGCTTCAGAGGCTCTACATTAGATCTCCCAATATAATTCAATAATCTAAACTTCATGTAGCTACATTATAATTTGGCACTGCTGTGTCCGATATCCCGAGAAAAATTAGCTATTGGTTGTAGAAAATATTTGTCCCTCATTTTTTTTTTTCAATTGGAAGTTTTGTTTTATAGTCAATCTTAACAACCGAATATATGTTGAAAAAATCAAATTCTAACTCAAACGACAGTTAAAACTCCAATTACAAAGATTAGTTAACCATGGAGTCACCAAACAGTGAAACCAACAAATTTCAAAATTTATACTGTTCTTGAAACGTGGTTACGACCCCCCATTTCTTTAAAATATACCCTCACCAATATCATTCAACGTGGTTACGACCCCCAATTTCATTAAAAGTGATTACGACCCCCAATTTCTTAAAACTGACACTCAGCAATTTCATTAACCGTGGTTACGACCCCCAATTTCATTAAAGGGTTAAGACCCCAATTTCAAAAATAGAACATTTACCAAGTTCTTTAAACGTGGTTGCGACTCAATTTCTTAAAACTTTAGATCACCATTTTCTTGAAACGGTTACCACCCCCAATTTCATTAATAAATACGCTCACCAATTTAGTACAATTACGCTCACTAAGTTCTTGAAACGTGATTACACTCGCCAAATTAGAACAATTCCGATCACCAACTTCATGGAAAGTGATTACGCTCACCAATTTAGTACAATAACGCTCACCAAGTTTTTGAGACGTGGTTGAGCTCACCAATTTAGTAAATTCCGCTGCCCAAGTACTTGAAACGTGATAACGCTCACCAATTAAGTACAATTACGCTCACTAAGTTCTTAATTGTTACGCTCACCAATTTAGTAAAATTACACTCGCCAAGTTCGTAAAACAGTTACATTCACAAATTTAGTACAATCACGCTCACCAAGTTCTTAAAACGTGGTTACGCTCACCAATTTAGTACAATTACACTTTGCAAGTTCTTATAACATTGTTACGCTAACCAATTTAGTACAATTACGCTCTCATAGTTCTTAAAAAACGCCCATCAAGTTAGTAAAATTACGCACACCAAGTTCCTAAAATGTGATTACACTATCCAAATTTGTATAATTACACTCACCAAGTTCTTGATGTGGGTACGCTCACCAATTTTGCAAAATTACGACAATCACCAAGTTCCTAAAACGTGGTTACGCTCACCAATTTAGTACAATTACGCTCACCAAGTACTTATAACGTAATTACGGGGGGGCCCCAATTTCCTAAACCAATTACGGGGAGCCCCAATTTCCTAGACCAATTACGGGGGGCCCCAATTTCCTAAACCAATTACGGGGAGCCCCAATTTCCTAGACCAATTACGGGGGGCCCCAATTTCCTAAACCAATTACGGTGGGCCCCAATTTCCTAAAACAATTACGGTGGGCCCCAATTTCCTAAAACAATTACGGTGGGCCCCAATTTCCTAAACCAATTACGGAGGGCCCCAATTTCCTAAACCAATTACAGAGGGCCCCAATTTCCTAAACCAATTACAGAGGGCCCCAATTTCCTAAACCAATTACGGAGGGCCCCAATTTCCTAAACCAATTACGGAGGGCCCCAATTTCCTAAACCAATTACGGAGGGCCCCAATTTCCTAAACCAATTACGGAGGGCCCCAATTTCCTAAACCAATTACGGAGGGCCCCAATTTCCTAAACCAATTACGGAGGGCCCCAATTTCCTAAACAAATTATAGGGGGCCCCAATTTCCTAAACCAATAACGGGGCCCCAATTTCCTAAAACAATTACGGGGCCCCAATTTCCTAAACCAATTACGGGGCCCCAATTTCCTAAACCAATTACGGTCCCCAATTTCCTAAACCAATTACAGGGGGCCCCAATTTCCTAAACCAATTACGGGGGGCCCCAATTTCCTAAACCAATTACGGGGGGCCCCAATTTCCTAAACCAATTACGGTGGGCCCTAATTTCCTAAACCAATTACGGTGGGCCCCAATTTCCTAAACCAATTACGGAGGGCCCCAATTTCCTAAACCAATAACGGGGCCCCAATTTCCTAAACCAATTACGGGGCCCCAATTTCCTAAACCAATAACGGGGCCCCAATTTCCTAAACCAATTACGGGGCCCCAATTTCGTAACACAATTACGGGGCCCCAATTTCGTAACAATTGCGGTCCCCAATTTCGTAACAATTACGGGGCCCCAATTTCGTAACAATTACGGGGCCCCAATTTCGTAACAATTACGGGCCCCAATTAATACAACAATTACGGTCCCCAATTTCATACAACAATTACGGTCCCCAATTTCATACAACAATTTCGGTCCCCAATTTCATACAACAATTACGGTCCCCAATTTCATACAACAATTACGGTCCCCAATTTCTTTTTCTTAACTATTAGGGCCACCAATCTTACTGAACTATTAGGGTCGCTAATCTTTCCGAAACATTTACGGTGACCTAATTCCTTAAAGTAACGTGGCCAAAATTATGAAGTCCTATTTTTTTTTAACAATTATAGTCCCTTAGTTCTTTGACCAATTAGACAATTCTTTGAGCAATTACAGTCACTAAATTGTTGAACCAATTACGTGGCCCTATTCTTTGAACAATTACGGTCACTAAATTCATGAAAAAAATTTGCGGTCACTAAATTCAAGAAAAAAATTCACGGTCACTTAATTCTAGGAAAAACATTCACGGTCACTAAATTCTAGGAAAACAAATACGGTCACTAAATTCAGGAAAACAAATACGGTCACTAAATTCAGGAAAACAATTACGGTCACTAAATTAATGAAAAAATTTACGGTCACTAGATTATTGATAAAAAATTTCAGTCACCAAATTATTAAAAAAAATTTACGGTCACTTATTGAAAAAAAATTACGGTCACTATGTTCAGGAAAAATAAAGTCGCTAAATTCAGGAAAAATAAAGTCGCTAAATTCAGGAAAAATAAAGTCGCTAAATTCAGGAAAAATAAAGTCACTAAACTCAGGAAAAATAAAGTCACTAAACTCAGGAAAAATAAAGTCACTAAACTCAGGAAAAATAAAGTCACTAAACTCAGGAAAAATAAAGTCACTAAACTCAGGAAAAATAACGTCACTAAACTCAGGAAAAATAACGTCACTAAACTCAGGAAAAATAACGTCACTAAACTCAGGAAAAATAACGTCACTAAACTCAGAAAAAAATAACGTCACTAAACTCAGAAAAAATATAACGTCACTAAACTCAGAAAAAATATAACGTCACTAAACTCAGAAAAAATATAACGTCACTAAACTCAGAAAAAATATAACGTCACTAAACTCAGAAAAAATATAACGTCACTAAACTCAGAAAAAATATAACGTCACTAAACTCAGAAAAAATATAACGTCACTAAACTCAGAAAAAATATAACGTCACTAAACTCAGAAAAAATATAACGTCACTAAACTCAGAAAAAATATAACGTCACTAAACTCAGAAAAAATATAACGTCACTAAACTCAGAAAAAAATAACGTCACTAAACTCAGAAAAAAATAACGTCACTAAACTCAGAAAAAAATAACGTCACTAAACTCAGAAAAAAATAAAGTCACTAAACTCAGAAAAAAATAAAGTCACTAAACTCAGAAAAAAATAAAGTCACTAAACTCAGAAAAAAATAAAGTCACTAAATTCAGGAAAAATAAAGTCACTAAATTCTTGAAAAAATTACGGGCCCTATATTTAAAAGTACTGCTTGAAAAAATTATGGTCAATTCTTAAAACTTGCTATCACTAGTCGCCAACATTCATTCATTAATTATTTGGTCATCGTTACGTAAACTTCTCTGGTAATTCTTTTGAAATAGGAAAAATCCCCAACAACCCACCAGAAGTTGAACAATTGCAAGACCTATATAATTAGAAACTGATTATAAGCAGTAATTTAGGTTACTAATATTCTAAGCTAGAAAGATTAGCAAATACCAAACAAAGTGTTTACCAATAAGGTTTGGAAAATATGGTGCCCTACAGTTAACACTTTACAGAAAGTTCCAGATTCATCAAACTACTCATTGACCGCCTTCAGTATCACTTCAATACCAATAGTTGTACCATGGGAAACTACCGTCCAAGCCCATTAATTATTCAGTTTGATTGATTAGTCATTCTGAACGAAAAAAAAAGTCATTAAGTACTGGTTACAGTACTGGTGGATCACTACAATGTTGGGGGTAATTTATAACAAGCGAGTCATCACCAAGAAGCGATTTTTTTAACTATAAGTCCATAATACAGTAAAGCGCTAAGAAATATCTGTTGACAATTTCAGGGAGAAAATCGAACCACAGTTTGAAAATAATATGACTACAAAATAATGCCACAGTATTTCTAGCTATTCTAAATGACTAAGCACACCCAGAACTTCTTCTAAGAATTTATTTGCTCGCCTAAACTACGGGTAATTACGAACATACGAAAACTAAACCATTATTAATACTAAGGAAGTGATAAGCTGTTACAACGATCAACTTACAATTTATGTTAAGTTATAAGTTTCTATCCTAAATAAAAAGCCTACCATCATTCACATATGTGACCAATTCATGCGAGTAAATTAGAAAATCCAATATGACCAGAAAGCATCAAAACAATAATTTCCTATCCGAAGCCGATTGTTAAAAAAAAAAAAAAAAAAAAAAAAAATGTAAAACTCTGTAGCGTCCTCGTAAAAAATCACGTTAACAAAATAACGTCAGTCACTTATTTCACCTAAAAAGCGATAGAATCATTGAACAAAAAAACATACACTGTCTTACCGTCTTAACACCTCAGTACCTCGGGGGGAAAAGACTCCGGTCGTTCACTTGTGTCTAGATTTCAGCTTTTAAAAAAGCATGGACTATAGACAAACACACTACTGCCTTTATGTTCTTTGGGCAGCTTTGGGGTCCTTGGGGGGAAAATAACAGCGCCACCTACATTGGTTCTCGTTTTCTGTTAATATATTCTACTGAAAACAACTATTTTCCATCGTTGGGCAACTATATTAAATAAATTACTTTAGAATGAAACATGATTTTTACACATTAATTTTCTTTAACGCATATTTCCACAAGAACACTAGCATGAAAAATGAATAATCAAATTTGGTAGTATATGAATTAACATTGCATAATCCTGGAGATATATTATAAACTGAACAACACTGATCTCTTAAACACCTTGATAATCCATGAACAGGCCTAAGAGTATTCTTCAAAATGGCATAGATAAATCTGGTTCTCAATGTGATATAGGAACTGCCTATCATTAATAGCCTAACCTGATTTTGCCCTCGTCCAACACATTTTTGCTAAGATTTTTTTATTTCAAAATGAAAGTTCAGAAACAAGTCACAGAACTAATGAAACGTTTAGCAACTCTATTAGGCCTACAATTGCAATATTATGTGAAAATTTCATTGCTTTTAGAGAAAGTAAAGAATAAATCAACATAAAATAAATGTAAACGTGAATATACAGGAAGTTCTAACAGCTAAAAAAAGTATCTTTGCAGTAACAGAAGAAATGTACGTAATAAGCATGGCTCGAATCAGCCCACAAAAAGTGGCAGTCGGTATATACTTG